>NC_135806.1:2923366-3268366 GCF_964213995.1 Mustelus asterias
GAACCTCAGCGGCCGGGCGTTCCCCAGTGAATCTATCGTGTAGGCTCGTCAGTTAACACCCAGTGCTTTGATCCAGTTTTAGCAAAAGACATCACTTTAACTAAATTAAAACGTAAAATGATCACGAGGTTTGCAAATTAAACTGCAAACTCTTCCAGTCAGAAAAATGATTTACAATCCATCTGCATGTCATAGTGCTACGTAGTCTGAGACATTTAAAAATATTCCCACCTGTGCGTGAGTCTCATTTTCCTGTAGCTGCAGCTTCAGAGTCTCGTACTCCTTTGAGACTTGCTGCATTACTTTCTTAAAGATGTTTCTGCGTTGTGTTAGGGTCACTTTCTCCTCCTGAAGTTTCTGGATTACAAGTGGAATGAAAATCATTCCTGTTAAATCAATAAAATGTTTGCGAGCAGAACTGCATAACGTAAGCAAAAAAAAATCCTATTTCAGGATTCCTTTTAGAATGACCATGATGAAAAATACTACTAATCCTGGATTGAAGGCGATATATAATCTTAGAGCAGGAGTAGAAATCTTCTCCAGAGACAGACTAGATGGGGATTAATGTGACGCTGATCATCTCACAGAATGAGGTGATGGAACAAGGCTCTTTAACACAATTATTTCATAGGTTAGCCTAAAAGCTTTGTTTTCTCTTTCAAAGCATCAGCAATAATACATCAGGTTGGTATAAAGTGAATGAAAGGAAAATTTATCGAAATTATAAGAGATAGCTTTTGCGTAGGGGTAGAAGGAGTGGCTAGTGTCAGAATAGAAAGACAGCGATTGATGATTTTTATCAATTCGACTGTGCTTGCAAAGATTTCATAATGATTTACAGAAATTGCAGATACAATAGATACTGAAAGCAGCAGATTGACACACAAAAAACAGCGAAGAATTATCAAAGACCATTTCACTTAGTTGGCATATAAGGATAGTTTTGCAAGGCTCCTGCCTGAATATGGAATTTCATTAGATGGGAGTGAGTTAAGAGATAAATATCTTTAATTCTGCAACCCATTCTCTCACTCTGAGGTTCATTCAAGGAGTTTTGCCTCACAGCATTTTAAAGTCATAATATCCTACATATATATTCTTAGAAAAACATTCATATAACATTTTCCACATTCAGTTAACTCATTGTGGATGATTTTTCCTGCCAATACCTTCTTTTTCTCCTCTCCAGCAGCCTTCAGTCCATGCAAGTCACTATAGGTTTCCAGAGCATCTGTTATCTGTTGAATCTTTTCCTTTAAAGAACTCAGCTCGGCACCAATCTTGCTTTCTAATTGTTCAACCTTCTGAAGGTCCTGTTGGAGCCGTTGGCTCTCTGTGGTTGGATGGAGCAAAGGAAAGACAAGTCATGCTCTAGATAACTTTCCTCTCACATCTCCAGACAAACCTGACAATTATATAAAGTCACAGCCAACAAAAATAGATGAGATAATCTAAAGCATGATATATTTTACAATGTCAATGTGGAGGATAATGTACAAGGTGCAGTGGCATATTCTGTCATCAGACAAGAATGTCTGCAGAACATTGCTCAAGTTAAAATATCAATCACTTTGGGAAATCAGTCTGTAACAAGAATTACCGTTAGTCCCATGAATTAAATATTTAATTGTCTGAAGATTTTTAAAGAAAATTTAAAATGTTTGAGCAATTTCAAGAATTTTATGTTTAATTGGCCAGTGTGAAAGAATCCCGTTGTTGGGTGTGGCACATCATAACATGAAAAGTTATAAATCTGTTGTTGTAGCTCTTCTCCACAGCATTTTTGAGATACGGGATAAGCTGCGATCCTGTATTGCAAAGAACAGGACTCTTAGATTTTGGAAACTGTTGTTTTAAAGTAATTATCAATCACAATGTCGCTAATGGTCTGCTTTATTTCCTTGTTTCTGTATTATTCTAAATCTTTTGCTTGCAGGGTGCAGTCTGACAATAACGTTTTCTGCTTTCAGAAGGACAGAACATGGTGAGCTGTCCATTTAACCTCTGCTTCGAAATGTCTCGCTAAAAGAACAACTGTTTAACCACTGGCTAACCACTCCCATTCACAGGGTGTAAAGATGGGATCATAGGGGATTGGTTCTGCCGATAAAAGAGTACAATTTCCAATCATCAAGAATAGTAGGACAAAGCTCAATTCTTTCATATGGTGAGATCTTTCAAGTATAATGAAGAAAAACATTTTTCAGTAATATTAGCATCCAGCTGGAATGCTGTTTAAAATTTTGAGACTCTGGATGTAAATCCCTGATCCAGGAAAGCTCTTTTTCTTGAGCCCAATGTTTCAGTCCAAGGCCAGAATTCGTCAGCTGTGGATAAGTTCACTTATCTTAGCAGTACACGCTCTTGCACTGTTTAAACTGATGATAAGACATGTGACTAACAACCTGTAGCCACATTGTCTCGTCATCAGTTTAAACAGTTCAACAGAGTACGCTGCCAAGATAAGTGAACTTATCCACAGCTGACGAATTCTGGCCTTGGACTGAAATATTGGGCTCAAGAAAAAGAGCTTTCCTATAGCCAGAGAATCCTCACCTAAGTATAATTTATGAATCATCATTATGAAGTGCTTCGAAAGGCTAGTCATGGCATGAATCAATTCCAGCCTTTTGGAAGCCTGGATCCAAAACAGTTCGCCTAGGCTGCAACAGATCCACAGCAGACACCATCTCCCTGGCCCTGCACTCAACCCTGGAACACCTAGATAACAAAGACACTTACGTCAGACTCCTATTTATTGACTACAGCTCAGCCTTCAACACCATTATTCCCACGAAATTCATCTCCAAACTCCATGGCCTGGGCCTTGGCTCCTCCCACTGCAATTGCATCCTGAACTTCCTAGCCCACAGACCACAATCAGTAAGGATACCCCCTCCATGATCATCCTCAACACCGGTGCCCCACAAGGCTGTGTTTTCAGCCCCCTACTATACCGCTTATACACTTATGAATGTGTGGCCAAATTCCCCTCCAACTCGATTTCAAGTTTGCTGACAACACCACCGTGGTGGGTCGGATCTCAAACAATGAAGTGACAGAGTACAGGAATGAGATCGAGAATCTGGTGAACAGGTGCAGCAATAATAATCTCTCCCTCAATGTCAACAAGATGAAGGAGAAAGTCATCGACTTCAGGAAGCGCAGTGGAGAACATGCCCCTGTCTACATCAATGGGGACAAAGTAGAAATGGTCGAGAGTTTCAAGTTCTTAGGTGTGCAGATCACCAATAACCTGTCCTGGTCCCCCCCCCATGCTGACATTATAGTTAAGAAAGCCCATCAACGCCTCTACTTTCTCAGAAAACTAAGGAAATTTGGCATGTCAGCTACAACTCTCGCCAACTTTTACAGATACTCCATAGAAAGCATTCTTTCTGGTTGCATCACAGCTTGGTATGGCTCCTGCTCTGCCCAAGACTGAAAGAAATTACAAAAGGTCGTGAATGTAGTCCAATCCATCACGCAAACCAGCCTCCCATCCATTGACTCTGTCTACACTTCCCGCTGCCTTGGCAAAGCAGCCAGCATAATTAAGGACCCCACGCACTCTGGACATTCTCTCTTCTGCCTTCTTTCGTCGGGAAAAAGATACAAAAGTCTGAGGTCATGTACCAACCGACTCAAGAACAGCTTCTTCCCTGCTGCCATCAGACTTCTGAATGGACCTACCCTGCAGTGACATGATCTTTCTCTGCACCCTAGCTGTGACTGTAACACATTCTGCACTCTCTAGTTTCCTTCTCTATGAACAGTATGCTTTATCTGTACCTGCGCAAGAAACAACATTTTTCACTGTATACTAATACATGACAATAATAAATCACATCAAAATCAAATAATTTGTTTGTATTTGGAAACCTGGAACGCTGGGACAAGAATTGATCCAACTCTATATTCTCCTCCAAGCAAAAGCTCTGTTGGTGAGAACCTTCAGACATTTCAAACAAGGGGAGCTCCAGAGCTACTGCATCAAAATCCTGGGAACTTTATTCTCTACTTTTTAAAGTCTATCCCTGCAGAGACTCTATCTGTTTGTCCTTTGTTTGTTTGCATGTGTGCATGCTGGGGTATTTTTAAAAAGGGACAGCTCTACTTCCAACGTACAATTATGTGTTGTATGTTTTAAAAAATAAGTTTTGTTTTATAATAAATCAGTCAATCCATCAACTGATGGAGTAATGGGGCTATATAGACTGTGCACTCCTCCCATCCCACTCATAATAACTTGGACTGTGTGCCAGTCTCATGTCAAGAACCTCAATCACAGTCACTTGAGCTGCCTTTGGAAGCTTCTGAATATCAGATGGCAGGACAAAATACCAGACACTGATGCCAAGCATCTACACCATATTAAGACAGTCACAACTGGAGTTGGGCTGGTCAAGTGGCCAGAATGCCTGACATTCGCTTACAAAAGCGAATCTTCCATGGAGATCTCGAGTCTGCATTCTCAGGGTAGTCAAAGGAAGCACTACAAAGGCACATTGAAGGTTTCATTTAGGAGTTTTGATATTGACTAAGTCCTAGAAGAAGCTCACCCAAGATCTCTGGAGCATGCAAATAACAAACAGTGTAGCCTCCTTTGAAACCAAGTGCAAATCAGAGTCAGACAGAAAACACAAGGAGAGGAAATTCCGAGCCAGCACCTCATACAAAACTCCATCGTCTCCAGTATCCTGTCCTATATGCAGCAGAACCTTCCAAGTGCAGATCAGCCTTATCAACCACCCAGGCCCACTGAGCCCTAGCAAACACCTCAGATGATGAATATGCCTCGAGGATGAGCAAGCCCAAGTGGCTCCAATTGGATTAAATCCTTCCACTGCACTATTGTTTTGAAACTTGTATTACTTTTTCTATCCCTTTTCCAAAGGTATTGTTGTGCATTAAGGTCCTCCAAGATGCATGAAATGATTTACTGATACTTTCAGCAAGTGTTGAAGGTTAAAATATTGGGCAGTCTTTTCAGTTATCATTGAAATGTCAATTGTGAAAATCAGCAAGTTAAGCAGTTTTTACTCAGTGCTCTGAAAAGATTACCACACACCTAATGCCTGGAGAGAAAGGAAGCACAAGTAAGAAATTCTGAAGCATTTTGTTCTTTCCTCGGTAACACATTTCATTAAACAGTCTTTGGTCTCTAAACTGCGGTAAAACAAGAAGCAGGAAGAGGATACAGTCCAGTTCCTTCTGATAGGACGTTAGGGGTCAAACCTTTCAGACTGTACTCTTTGGAGTAATGTATTAACTTGAACCACTTTGAGTATCTTGTGGAAAGCTGCCTGTACAGTTAATCTGTTTATCTACTTCAGTTTCCCCCTTTTCACAGTTGGTACAAAAATATATCACA
This sequence comes from Mustelus asterias, assembly GCF_964213995.1. Lineage (NCBI taxonomy): Eukaryota > Metazoa > Chordata > Chondrichthyes > Carcharhiniformes > Triakidae > Mustelus > Mustelus asterias. Next base: position 2,928,744 of record NC_135806.1, read on the forward strand.
TTTTGTTAATGATGTAGAATTTCAAATCCGGAAAAAGAACTTTAAATCACTGCTCAAGAATCTTACTGAAATCAGATACTGAACCATCTGAGATGCATATCACAAAGCCTCAAACAGTACTTTGTAGCTTTCCTAACAAGAACTGTCTGAAAGGGCGGCACGGTAGCACAGTGGTTAGCACTGCTGCTTCAGAGCTCCAGGGACCTGGGTTCGATTCCCGGCTTGGGTCACTGTCTGTGTGGAGTTTGCACATTCTCCTCGTGTCTGCGTGGGTTTCCTCCGGGTGCTCCGGTTTCCTCCCACAGTCCAAAGATGTGCGGGTTAGGTTGATTGGCCGTGCTAAAATTGCCCCTTAGTGTCCTGAGATGCGTAGGTTAGAGGGATTAGTGGGTAAAATATGTAGGCATATGGGGGTAGGGCCTGGGTGGGATTGTGGTCGGTGCAGACTCGATGGGCCCGAATGGCCTCTTTCTGTACTGTAGGGATTCTATGATTCTATGAAAATATTAACTTGCTAACAACACTCTTTTACACGATACTGTAAAATTATCATCTATGCAGTGGACTGTTATACTTGTGAAATATTCTGTATATAAAAAAATCCAGCCTGGCTACATTAATGTTAACAGATTATTAAGGCCGGGCTCAAGAAGGAAATCCTGAACAACAATACAAGTGTCAGTGGAGTCACTAAATGCTTACAAGAAACTACACCCATCGAGAAAAAGCTGCTTAATGCAGGCCCTGGAATTTTCTGCACCATTTGTTCAGCTGACAGTTTTATCAGTATTCAGATCTTATCATATTTTGCAACAAGAAAACAATTTATTTCTGAGTTACTGAATGCAAACTATTTTGATTTAAATAACTTGCATTTATACAGCATGCTGAATGTAGAAGTCAGTCCCAAAGTGCTTCAGAGAGAGCAGGGGGAAAAACAATGAATGCCAGGCCAAAGGAGGAAATATTAGGAGGAGTTGAAACTTAGTCAACAAAGTGGATTTTAATGAGAGTCGTAAGAGAGCAGAGGGAAGTAATTTAGGGAGAGAATTCCAAGCTGTAGAAACTGGATTGAAGGCTGGATACACAAAAGGCGAATGTTAGAGGAACAGAGGGTCTGGAGAAACGACAGGTTACAGAGATAGGAAGGGATAAGTTGATGGGAGAAATTCAAAAACACAGTTTTTAAAAGTAGCATTGCTGGTAAAGTATTTACTGGCCAATCCTAGTTTCCCCAAGTGTGGTACAACTGAGTGGCTTGCTCGGCCACATCAGATGGCAATTAAAGAGTGAGTCAACCAAGTTGGTTTGGGATTGAGTCAATTACAGATCAGGGGTGCAAGGACAGCATGCTTTCCTTCCCAACGGACATAGTGAAGCAGTTGGGTTTCTATGATGATCCAACAGCTTCATGGTAACTGTTAATGATACCAGTTTTATTTCTAAAACTGAATTCAGGCATTGCACAATGGGCCTTGTATCCATGTTCTCTAAATGTGCATGGCAGGAAGAAAGTTATTGGTAAAGATACACTTGGTAAGAACGCAACCAAATGAGAGAAGTCACCAAGATTAGTGAATGGAGGGGGGGGGGGTTAGATGGACTGGCAATGATAAATTTCCTCTTACTGTCCAAAAATGTGTCAGTGAGGTAGATTGGCCCTGGTAAATGTGCGGGGTTACGGGGGTAAGATGTGGAGTGGGGGAGTGGAGTAGGTCTGGGTAAGATGCACTTTTGGACAATTGGTGCAGACTCGATGGGCCCCCTTCTGCACTGTGGGGATTCTATGGGTTCTGTGAAATATTACACAATGTACTTGAAGCTGAATTTTACTGGTGATGTATAAAATCAGAGATAAGGAGAAAAACAATTTAAAATTTCTTACCATCAGTCAAGCCCTTGGCAGTCGTCTGGGATTTCTGCATTTCCGTTTCCTTGAAATTCAGGTCCTCCTGCATGGACTTCAGCTCATGTGCGGTTATTGAGGAGATCTGTCTCATTCGGTTCATATTCTGCATTGCAGCATGGAGATGCATTAAATATTGCTAAAATGCCATGACCCTTTGTCCACACAACCCAAAACACTACTGTAAAGAACAATGGGATTTTTGGTGCAAAAAGAGAAAAGTGGCCCTAGTAAGGGCAAGAGGTTAGAGAAGTTACAAAAACAATGCTTGTACAGATAAAGGCACATGATAATCAGGTGGGAATTTTGAAACCAAATATTTTTACTGACTTATTTTGTTCCTTTTACTATTTTATGGTTGCACTGGAAATCACAGATGTAGTAGAATTATTTCAATTTTGTGGTTTCAGCCGGTGTTAAAAATACTTCATGCTTCATGATTAAGTAGCACTTGTTTTATAATTTCCCCTCTTACAAAAATGCTCCCCGGTTGGGCCAATGTGTTAAATGGTGGAATACTCAACTCCCAAAAACTGTTATTTCACCCAACAAAATCTTGCATTTTCCACCAGTGGTACACTCGAGTGTTTCTTTCATAAGCTGCACAGAAGGCTATCAATGGAACGCCATGATGTGGAGTTGCCAGCGTTGGATTTGGGTAGGCACAGTAAGTAGTCTCACAACACCAGGTTGAAGTCCAACAGGTTTATTTAGTAGCATGAGCTTTCGGAGCTTTGCCCCTTCATCAGGTGAGTGAAGAGTTCAGTTCACAAACAGGGCATATATAGACACAAACTCAATTACAAGATAATGGTTGGAATGCGAGTCTTTACAGGTAATCAAGTCTTTACAGGAACAGACAATGTGAGTGGAGAGAGGGTTAAGCACAGGTTAAAGAGATGTGAATTGTCGCCAGCCAGGACAGTTAGTGAGATTTTGCAAGCCCAGGTAAGTCGTGGGGGTTACAGATAGTGTGACATGAACCCAAGATCCCGGTTGAGGCCGTCCTCATGTGTGCGGAACTTGGCTATCAGTTTCTGCTCAGCGATTCTGCGTTGTCATGTGTCGTGAAGCCCGCCATGGAGAATGCTTACCTGAAGATCAGAGGCTGAATGCTCGTGACTGCTGAAATGTTCCCCGATAGGAAGGGAACACTTCTGCCTGGTGTAAGATCAGCTCATCTGATGTTGCAAAAATACTGCCTCATGCATTTGTAAACTTAAATTCTAAATACACTTAATACAGCATAATTAATACTGATTTATTGTACTCAGTATATTATTATTGATGTGTACTGATGATAGAGCATTAAAATCCACTTTTATAACATTGAAATCTATGGCTAAGGCTTTTTAACCCCACCACCCCCCTGCCGCCTCTTCACTGGGATGTGTTTTCAACAGGGAAGGGCTTTGGTTTAATAAAATATAAGCAAAACACTGCAGATGCTGGAGATCTGAAATAAAAACAGAAAGTGCTAGAAATTCTCAGCCGGTATGGCGGCTTCTACGGAGAGAGAAACAGAGTTAGCATTTGAGTCCAATATGACTCTACTTCGGAACTTGGAACAAGGACTTTGAATTCCCTACTTGAGACGTTGCAGTTGATTTTGACCATATTTCTGACTCGCTGCTCATTTGCAAACAGCATGCCGGCTCCCCGATCGATCCCTGCTGCTGAGTCAGTCCAGTCCAGAGGCAGGGCCTCATTGCAGCAGGAGACACAAACAGGTGGCCAAGAGCTGTTTAGTTTAAATTTTCTAATTTCATGAATGAGTGTATGCACAACCCGATTATCATACCACTCTCTGTAGATAGCTCATCAACTATTGGAGTGAAGAGAGAATGGGAGTTCTCTCTACAGATCTCGGGGTAGAAATCTGGGGCGGATTTTGCCATTGGTGACCCCTGTCACAGGTTCACTGGCGGTGGAGAGCATGGACAATGGGAAACCCCATTGACAGCAGTGGAACAAATGTACCCTAATATGCCTGCTATACATTTATGATTAGATGCCCTGGGACAAGCTCCTGGACATAGTAGACTACATTTCCAAATTATTAGCTGGTCTCTGACTCCTGAGTTTAATCAAAGATTGGGTGAAAGGTGAAAGGGATATGCCCATTTTTCCTGATTGAACTTACCCTGCTTGTGTGTTCCAGGAGGGCTACAATACTAGCCTCAAGCTGTGCCTTACGTTCCAACTCTTGGTTTTTGATTTCTTCATAGGTATCCAGGAATGCTTGAAAGACAAATTATGTCAAAATATGTGACTTTTTATATATTTCATTTATCGCTCTCTGATTGGATTCTAAAGGAGATTATAGCTCTAAATTCTCTGATGTTCTGCCAATAGTCTAAGGTTATACTAAACTTGGAAAATGTGACTTTGTGCACTACATTCCTATCTTGCCTGATTTTCTGAAGGTATTTCCCAGGAGGAAAGGTAGATTTTGTTACAGCATGTAAAACTCAATGAAAAGGCAAAGAAACCGCAAAGTCCAAAAGTGCTACACAACAAATAAAATACTTCCCTGAAATGTTGCTTATGGAGGGAAACATTCCAGTCAATTTGCACAAAGCAAAGTTCCACAAACAGCAATGAGATCAATATGTTTTATTGATGTTGATTCAGAAATAAATATTGGCCAGGGAACATTATTTTTCTTCTGCAAAATAAATGCCATGAAATTATTTACATCCATGTTAAAGGTCACCTTTAAGATGGCAGATGGGATACTGGATGGTGTGGAGCTTCTTGAGCATTCTTGGAGGTGCACTCATCCAGGCAAGGGGAGAGTATTCCATCACCCTCCTAACTTGGTTTTGAGGAGTCAGGAGATGAGTTATTTGCTTCCGAATTCCCAGCCTCTGGCCTGCTCTTGTAGCTACAGCATTTATATGGCTGGTCAGTGGAGCTTCTGGTTAATGGTAACCCCCAGGATGTTGAGAATGGGGGATTCACCAATGATAATATAATTGAATGTCAAGGCGAGTTGGCTGATTCTCTCTTGTCACCTGGCACTTGTGTGACATGAATGTGGCTCGTCACTTGTTAGCCCAAACCCGAATGTTGTCCAGGTCTTGCTGCATATGAATATGGACTGCTTTAGCATCCGAGGAGTCACAAATTGTGCAATCATCAGTGAACATGTTCACTTCTGACCTTTTGATGGAGGGAAGGTCACTGATGAAGCAGCTGAAGATGGCAGAGGACAAACTCCTGCAGCAATGTCCTAGGACTTTTCATTCCTCTCATCTTTTGCCCAAAAGCTTGGAGCTTGTAAGTTTATTTACAGTTCGCACAGAAGTCGTTGCCCTTTGTTCCCAGAATCTGAGAACTTTACATCTTGCCCAACAGGTCCTTGGACTTAGCCAGGCTTGTCAGGTAGGATTTGGAATTGTCAGTTGAACCCCTCTTCATTTTAACTTAAATTTAAAGACAGAGTCCAAAGCATAATCTTATAAACCTCATAATTGTAACAGTTGCAATCTTTCCATGATTCTATAGGGGTAACACTGCCTAAATATCTCCACAATGGAACGATTAGGCACATTTTCTGTTATCACCATAAATCCCTCTTAAAGAAAGCCGAGGTCCTCAAGAACTGTTCCTTCATTGGATTTTCTGTTCCCTGGAAAAATGTGTTAAGTCAATTGGGTAATGTTTTCTTGTGCATGTAGATTATTTAAAATTGAGAGCTGGGCTTATGTCACAAGCATTTTAGTGTCCAGTCCCTTGGGCTGTGTCTGCACTTGACACTCAATTTTCAATAATGCAGAATCTGTACTATGGCTAGATACAATAATCACTCCAAGCACAAAAAGATCCTTGCTGGACAAAATCAACAGAAATGGACAATAAAGGGAACACAAAATTAATAAAACTCCTCTGTGGCCTCTCAACATTTCTTACAGATGCATAAGTGAGACATGCTAATAATTCACAGCATGAGCCTGTTCAAAAGGAACCTATTGTCTGACAACACTGCAACATAAATCCTACTCCCCTGGTTTCTAGCACAGCTTGGGGAATAAAGACCAAACAAAACTGACTGCTGCAGTAATTTTCTAATCTTTTGTGAGTTCATTTACTTAAAATATCTTGTAGTTAAAGAGAAGGGTGCGGTCTGTGAAAGGAAATGTTAGGCCGATTTGGTTTTACTACTGACATTACATTTTTGCACATTTAGACAGAGAGATCAAAGATGACAGTTTTCCCAAATACAAGAGCCAAGAATTTTGTTAATGGTTTAAATTGAATGTATTATTAATTTTTTTTGAAAAAATAAAGTCCTGGTTTTATTACACAAATAAGTGTGCTAGCTGTGGCTCAGAGGGTAGCACTCTTGCCCCGAGTCAGAAGATTGTGGGTTCAAGACCCACGTCAGAATTTGAGTATGGCAATCTAGGCTGACACTGCAGTCCAGTACTGAGGGAGTGCTGCATTGTCACAGATGTTGACCGGAACTCTGCCACCTCACTCGCCAAGGAATCAGTGTGGGCGAGGGTCCGACAACAGAAATCTCCATTGACCTCGGGCGGGGATTTCCGGTCTCGCCTGAGTGAGGCCGTAAAATCCTTTCCACTGTCTTTCTGACAATGTTAAACCAAGGCTCTGTCTGCCCTCTCAGGCGGACGTAAAAGATTCCTTGACAGTAGAGCATGGAAGTCATCCCCAGCATCCTGATCAATATTTATCCCCCAATCAATAGGTTAAAACAGATTATGTCATAATCACATTGCTGCTTGTGAGAGATTGCTGTGAGCAAATTTGCTGTCACATTTCCTACATTACAATAGTGACTACACCTCAGAAATACTGGCTGTAAAGCGCTTTCGGCATCTGGTGGTCATGAAAAATGCCTTATAAATGCAAGATCTGATTTTAAACAAAATGTAGTATGACCTCTACTTAGAGCATCTCCCTGCCTAACACCACTGTGAAAGCTCCAACACCAAGGCTCAAGGAGAAGATTCTCCACCACTCTCTCAGGGTAACTTGGGATGGGTAACAAATGGGGTCTGGTCTACGTCACTCACATCCTAAGAACAAATGAGTCAGTGCGTGAGGAACCTCCAGCAAATATGAGACACTTCCTGTTCTGATTTCTGAAAAATGATAGCATCCAGCAACCCAGAGCTTTTGCTGTAGAAAATGTTTCATTTTTAATATTATACATTAACAGAAATGTTATACTAGTAAGTCAAACACAAAAGATTGCAGACATTTGATAACAGAAATAAATAAACCTAATGGTCTTACTGATGCCTGAGAGGGTTTGACAACTCCCACTTTGTAAACCTATGCTCTGAAAAAGGTGTAGCTCTGTCTCATTGTTATCATGGATTTAGCTGGAAAGTAGAAAAAAGCTCAACAGCAAAAGAAAACTCATTCAAATTAGTGATTATGGCTACTCATTTCCATCATCTGCACATTCAAAACCACTTATGTGCTGGAAACAGTGACAATATGGCACAGTGGTTAGCACTGCAGCAGTACAGCGCCAGGGACCCGGGTTCGAATCCCGGCTTGGGTCACTATCTGTGTGGAGTTTGCATGTACTCCCCGTGTCTACGTGGGTTTCCTCCGGGTGCTCCTGTTTCCTCCCACAGCCCAAAGACGTGCTGGTTAGGTGCATTGGCTGTGCTAAATTCTCCCTCGGTGTACCTGAACAGGCGCCGGAGTGTGGCGGCTCAGGGATTTCCACAGTAACTTCATTGCAATGTTAAGTAAATAAACTTAAACATAAAAGTAGAAAGCCTGAAATGCAGATATTTAGAAATTAAGATAGTTTCGATCAGAGATAGAATTTGTTTAATAGTGAAGGAAAAATTAATAATCACAACAGTGGCATCAATATATAGATAATGATGATAAAGAATTGATTGCGTAAAAATATTTCAGATAGTCATCCTGCTCATGTATAATGTCGCTGTAAAATCTATTTGCCACTTTACTTTCATAGAGGTTCAATATAACACATGATCTGAATTTTACTGCAACAACTTGCCTGCAGATACAATGATGCATGGTTAAGAAACTCAGCCAGATTAGCATAAACTCACCATCCATTGTTTCTTCTCTTTTTTTTAGCTCCTTGTATTTCTGATTCCGTTCACCTTAAACATAAACAACAAATTTACAGGTCTCTTCATGACTCAATAAGTGATACAAACTCAAATCTTTGCAGTGTAGTTGGTTCCTCTCTTTGTTATTTTGACCTTTCATAAATAATTTAAATTTCAGCACAACATACACTTGCTGGGTCAAAATCCTGGAACTCCCCATTTAACAGCACTGTGGGAGTATGTTCCACATATGACTGTCTTGGTTCAAGAAGGTTCACCATCACCTTCTCAAAGGTCACAAAGGATGGAGAATAAATGCTGACCTTGATGTCTGGGTTGCATAAGTTTACAGAGGGGATTCTAAGCTCATGAGTATCTGGAGGCAGGACTATCTAAATGGCAGGAAGCTAGTGGCCATGTTTGGAGGATAAAAAGGCAGCTGAGTGAACAGCGTATACTCAGAATCCCGAAAGCTCTCGCGTGTAGAGTAGGAGTTTGATATAAAATTAAACAACTGCTAGTAATGCCCATATTTTAATATACCCAAATCAGCAGAAAAAAATCCCAACAAAAAAAAATGTGGTGGTGGGTAAAACTTCAACAGTGCAATTTCCAGAGTGAAATGAAATCCATAAACAATTTTAGGCTAAACAGAACCTCGGAGGCAGTCTATAATTTCCCGAGTTCCAATACACAGCATTTTTGTAATGCTGCAAACAGAGAAATGACCTAGATGTGTAATTAAGTATTCAAGTAAACCCAACAGAGAAGGAACTCAGTTCTGCACATCAGCTCATTACAGCGTTTTTCCAGTGCCAAATAAAGTTCAGCACATCATAGGGTCCAAAATAATTTGCAAATTCCTGAGCAGGGACAAAGGACTGCTGATAGAAATACTCAATGCAATTCCCTTGTATAGTACTCTGATTGAACCCATTTGGAATCTCAGCCAGTGGAGTGCTAACAAATGGACACATGCTAGGAGAAGGCGGAGCAGCATCAACCACATAGCCATTCCTGATGGGAGAAAGGTCTTGGTCAATATTGATAAGGTTCAGGTTTCTCCTTCCCAATACACGTTCTTGTGCTCACAGCTAAATGGCTGTATCAATGAGGAGATCAAATCCCTCACAAAAGGTGCTGGACCAAAAGGGGCTGAAGGCACAGCTTTCAAAGATGGAGCAGAGATGGAGAGATATAAAAGCAGTTAAAAGAATTGGATAAACACAGAGTCTGGGGAAAGGGGCTAATAGAACTGGAGGAGATTACAAGTAACACAACTAAAAATCTGTTCCTACTATCGAACAGCAGCAGTAGTGCCAAGTAATGTAAGGTTTTGAAAACACAGGGTTTATATGGGGACAGAAGAGTTAAAGAAAACCTCTCCAATGCACTGCCTCATCCTCAGGTCTGATTCTATGCCAGTTCTCTATTACTTCACCCAGTGGTCACTTTGCATGGGAGCCTTAAGAATGAATGCCAATTCACCTGGGTGGTCTCACAGCTGGGCCTGAACCTGCCCCAATCCGAGGTCGACACATGCACAGTTTCCAGCAGAAGTTACTGGATCACAATCAAATTTGAGAACCTAAGCTGATTTTTCCTTCCTTAGCTTAGGAAAACTAGAACCAATTGTGATTTTCTCATCTCTTCCTGCAAGAGATCAGTTAGCTCAGTGTATAATAAGGAATACATGTTGGACCTTCCTCTATTTTTCAGACATAAAGCACAATAGGTGGTGCATTTAAAAAAAACTGAGCTAGGATGAAAGGTTGAAAGTCAGCAGACAATGATTTCCATCTTCACTCATGTGCAGAGGATGAATAAACAAGAAAGAATGTTATCTTACTAAATTGCGATTATGCACACGGGACAGAACTCTGAACAGAATTAACCCACAAAGAACTTATAGAAAACAAACATATGCAGCAAATGTTCACTTTGGTTATAAAGTTAAATTTTTTTCCAAAGTCCAGAGTTCAATCAGTTTAGTGATCTGTTACTACACTTGCAATATTAAGATGCTACCCAGGAAGCCTTTGTAAAGTATGGCTTGTAAACAAAGAGGAAGATAAGCTAGAGGAGAAAGTCAATCCTTACCTTCTGAGATTTTATCCAATGAAATCAGCCAGTGGATAAATAGGCAAGAGAGAAATGTAAAACAGTGAAAAGAGACAAATCTGAAGCATTAAATAGCTAGATCATAGACACTCATTTTCTAAAGTGAAGGGAAAAAATTCTGCCTAAAACTGAATGATTTGGTCATTTATAAAGCTGTACATAAAAAAAAACAATTAACAAGGGCAAAATTGTTCTTTAACACAAAGTAGATCTCTCACCTCCAAGTCCTGTCTTGGGATCAGGTTCCAATCCAAAACATTAACACAATCTTGGCTGGCACTTCAGTGCAGCACTGGGGATTTCTGCACTGTTGGAGGCACTGACCTTTGGATGAGACATAAAACTATGACCTTATCTGCCCGCTTGGGGGATACAAAATATCCTGTGACAACTCACCACCCAACTCCCCAAAGCCTTTCTACCAGTGTGACAGAGTACTCGCCACTTGCCTGAATGAGTGCAGCTCCAACAACACTCATGAAGCTAAACACCGTCCAGGACAAGGCAACCCACTTGATTCACACTCTATCCACCACCTTAAACATTCGCTCCTTCCAAGACCAATGCACAGTGGCAGCAGTGTGTACTATCTACAAGATGAACTGCAGCAACTCACCAAGGCTCTTTTGACAGCACCTTCCAAACCCACAATCTTTACCCAGCTAGAAGCACAAGGGCAGCAGCACATGGGAAAACCACTACATTCAAGTTTCCCTCCAAACTAAACACCATCCTGACTTGGAAATAGATCAGCATTCCTTCATTGTCGCAGGGTCAAAACCCTGAAACTCCCTGCCTAACAGCACTGCGGGTGTATCTACAACATGTGGACTGCAATGGTTCAAAAAGGTTCCTCAGCACCACCTTCTCAAAGACAATTAGGGATGGCAACAAATGCTGGCCTTGCCAGTGATGTTGCTTCTAATGAAAGAATGAAAAAAAAATTAAAGGAGAAGGGAATCCTCCTGGTGTCCTGGCTAACATTTAGCCTGTAACTGTCACCCCTAAATAAAATAGCTTACCTTGTTATTTAGTCCATCGCTACTGCTGGGACCTTGCTGTGTACAGATTGGTTACCACGTTTCCCTATATTGCAGAACTACACTCCAAAAAAGTAATTAATGGGCTGTGAATTGTTTATAGAATCCTGAGGATGTGAAATTTGTTTTATAAATGCATGTTTTTTTAATGTCCCTCTGAGAGAGCAATGTCTGTGCACATGGTCATGCACTTTGTGCTTATCGGAAACTCACATAAATCACGCCTACGTATCAAGTTTAAGATGAGCTTTCAATTTCCACATTGCTCTTTCCTGCAACCTAGGAACAGGAGCAGGCCACTGAGCCCCTCAAGCCTTCGCTGACATTGAATTATATAATGGCTGTTCTGTACCTCATCTCTATTCACCTGCCTTGGCTCCAAAATTTTCTGGTGCTACCAGTGTCTCCCTCTTGTTGTGTCCATCCACAGATAATTGGTGCCACCATGACAAGGTTTAATTATAGGTCATATCTCTCTGCCCCGTGCCTGCCAGTCAAATTTGGGAGACTAGCAAATGGGAACTGCAAGTGTTAATCTGTACTCTACCAGTCCCTTAATTCAGTACATCATATTTGCAAATTGCAAAAAAATCCACTAAAAAAAACTTACTGTAAGTAATGACTTGAGGAAAAATGAAATAATGAACATTTCAAACCTGCAAAAGGACAGGAATGTTGCTTCTTTGGCAATTCAGTGTAAATAAAATGCAAAAGAAGTGTAAATAATTTATGAAGATTGGCAAGTTATTGTTGTTGATAGAACCACCACCGTCGTGATTCGACCAGAACGTTAAGACAATCTTTAAACGCACACCGGAAAGTCAACCTTTTGGCAACTCTCCCATTGTAATTCTGCAGTGGTTGCTTGGAATAATTAATAGCAACCACATATTTCAAACATATTTTGTTCATTTAGCATTGTGAGCCACATTTCATCTCCAAGGATTTATAAACATGCATTTATTAAGATTGTTTCTACCCCTCACCAGGATTTTTAAATCGTAGTGAAACTTAGTTCTATTGTGATAATGGTTCCTTCCTTCTGCATGAGGGAATACTACACGTCAATCATACAAAGGCTGAAAAAGGGTAAATAGAAGCCACATGAACCAAATGGCCTGTTCCTGCACTGTAAATAATACAAGTCTGCTTTAAACTATAAAGTCTGGTATTCATCCAGGCGTTGGGCTGGACTTCTCCCTGTCAGACTGTAACCCAGGCCCATGTTCCCTGGGTGTGGATCAACATAATAAGCCACACAATCTCTCAATGGGTTCTCAGCTTTGCACAAAGAACTTGCCAGGTAACAAATTATGTGTTGCAACACCAAAAAAGGGGTGAGGTTATGCTTAAAGCAACACAGGCCACTGAAATAAAGGGCAACATAATTTAGCAATGGCCTTGATAAAGCTCCTAACCTGGTAACTTTGTTAGCATATCAAGTGCCCAGATTTGGCCATTTCTTCCCTGTCAACTGTAGCACAATGGAATATGTTCGACTAAATCCCATAAAGGGTTAACTGTAATGGTCCGCAACATCACAGAAGGAAGTGACACATTCTCGTGTGATTTGCGAATCAAGGAGAAAGCAGCATGGAAAGAAGCTAGTGTAAGGGAATGTTCTCGTAACCGTAAATATGTTACAATAAAGTTAGAGAGTTTGCAACTGGCAGTCTATGGACGTTATTGAAACGACTCCAACGCAACAACACAATAATACATCAGCCAGTCCTCCTGCACCCTACTGCCACGTGTCCCGAGTCCCTTTCTTCAATTTATATATGACATTAGAGGAGAAGTAGGAGCTGGAATTCCAAGATTACACCCCATTATAATTTAAATTTGATAATACAAAGAACATTCCTGCTTTAAATGGTCAATTGCCTGAGAAATAAATCCTGACCTAAATGTATGTTTTTATTTATATTTTATTCATTCGTTGGACATGTGCATCGCTGGCTGGCCAGCATTTATTGCCCATCCCCAGTTGCCCTTGAGAAGGTGGTGGTGAGCTACCTTTTTGAATCGCTGCAGTCCATGTTCTGTGGGTTGCCCCACAATGCTGTTAGGGAGGGAATTCCAAGATTTTGACCCAGCGACTGTGAAGGAACGGCGATATATTTCCAAGTCAGGATGGTGAGTGGCTCGGAGGGGAACTTGCAGGTGGTGATGTTCCCATTTATCTGCTGCCCTTGTCCTTCAAGATGGAAGTGGTCGTGGGTTTGGAAGATGCTGTCTAAGATTTTGGTGAATTGCTGCAGTGCATCTTGTACATAGTACACACTGCTGCTACTGAGCGGTGGTGGAGGGAGTGAATGTTTGTAGATGTGGTGCCAATCAAGTGGGCTACTTTGTCCTGGATGGTGTCAAGCTTCTCGAGTGTTGTTGGAGCTGCATCCATTCAGGCAAGTGGGGAGTATTCCATCACACTCCTAATATGTGCCTTGTAGATGGTGGATAGGCTTTGGGGAGTCAGAAGGAGATTTACTTGCCGCACTATTCCTAGCCTCTGACCTGCTCTTGTAGCCACTGTGTTTATATGGTGAGTCCAGTTGAGTTTCTGGCAGCAGGGAAGAAGCTGTTCTTGAGTTGGTTGGTACGTGACCTCAGACTATAACATCCTTTTCCCAATGGAAGAAGGTTGAAGAGAGTATGTCCAGGGTGCGTGGGGTCCTTGATTATGCTGGCTGCTTTTCCGAGGAAGCTGGAAGTTTTTTTTATTCATTCATGGGACATGAGTGTCGCTGGCTGGCCAGGATTTATTGCCCATCCCTAGTTGCCTTTGAGAAGGTGGTGGTGAGCTGCCTTCTTGAATCGCTGCAGTCCATGTTCTGTGGGTTGCCCCAAGGATGTTGACAGTGGGGGATTCAGTGATGGTTACACCATTGATTGTCAAGGAGCGGTGGTTAGAGTGTCTCTTATTAGCGATGGTCATTGCCTGGCATTTGTGTGGCGCGAATGTTACTTGCCACTTGTCAGCTCAAGTCTGGATATTAATTTGATTTGATTTATTATTATCACATGTACTAACATACAGTGAAAAATATTGTTTCTTGCGCACTACAGACAAAACATACCGTTCATAGAGAATGTAGTGTTACCGTCATAGCTAGGGTGTAGAGAAAGATCAACTTAATGCAAGGTAGGTCTATTCAAAAGTCTGACAGTAGCAGGGAAGAAGCTGTTTTTGAGTCGGTTGGTACGTGACCTCAGACTTTTGTATCTTTTTCCCGAAGGAAGAAGGTGGAAGCGAGAATGTCCTGAGTGCGTGGGATCCTTAATTATGCTGGCTGCTTTGCCGAGGCATCGGGAAGTGTAGACAGAGTCAATGGATGGAAGGCTGGTTTGCGTGATGGATTGGGTTACATTCACGACCTTTTGTAGTTTCTTGCGGTCTTGGGCAAAGCAGGAGCCATACCAAGCTGTGATAGAACCAGAAAGAATGCTTTCCATGGTGCATCTTTAAAAATTGGTGAGAGTTGTAGCTGACATTCCAAATTTCCTTAGTCTTCTGAGAAAGTAGAGGCATTGGTGGGTTTTCTGAAGTATAGTGTCGGCATAGGGGGACCAGGACAGGTTGTTGGTGATCTGGACGCCTTAAAACCTGAAGCTCTCGACCCTTTCTACTTCGTCCCCATTGATGTAGACAGGGGCATGTTCTCCTTTACGCTTCCTGAAGTCAATGACAATCTCCTTCGTTTTGTTGACATTGAGGGAGAGATTATTGTTGCCGCACCAGTTCACCAGATTCTCTATCTCATTCCTGTACTCTGTCTCGTCATTGTTTGAGATCCCGACACTATTGTCCAGATCTTGCGTTTGAACATGGACTGCTTCAGTATCCGAGGAGTCGTGAATGGAGTTGAATATTGTGCAATCATCGGCAAATATCCCCACTTCTGACCTTATGATGGAGGGAAGGTCATTGATGAAGCAGCTGAAGATTGTTGGTCTAGGACACTACCCTGATGGATTCCTGCAGAGATGTCCTGGAGCTGAGATGACTGACCCTCCACAACCACAACCATCTTCCTATGTACCAGGTATGACTCCAACCAGAGGAGAGTTTGCCCACTGATACCCATTGATTCCAGTTTTGCTAGGCCTCCTTGATGCCACACTCGGTCGAATGCGGCCTTGATGTCAAAGGCTGTCACTCTCACCTCACCTCTGGAATTCAGCTCTTTTGTCCATGTTTGAACCAAGGCTGTAATGAGGTCAGGACCTGAGTGACCCTGGCGAAACCCAAACTGGACAAATCTGAGCAGGTTATTGCTGAGCAGCTGCTGCTTGATAGCGCTGTTGATGATCCCTTCCATCACTTTACTGATGACCGAGAGTAAACTGATTGGGTGGTAATTGGCCGGGTTGGATTTGTCCTGCTTTTTGTGTACAGGACATACCTGGGCAATTTTCCCATATTGTTGGGTAGATGCCAGTGTTGTAACTGTACTAGAAAAGCTTGGCTAGGGGAGTGGCAAGTTCTGGAGTACTTCAGTACTATTGCCGGAATGTTATCAGGACCCATTGCCTTTGCAGTATCCAGTGCCTCCAACCGTTTCTTGATATCACGTGGAGTGAATCGAATTGGCTGGAGGCTGGCATCTGAGATGCTGGGGACCACTGGAGGAGGCTGAGATGGATTATCCACTTGGCACTTCTGGCTGAAGATTGTTGAGATTGTTATTTAGATCATGGTTTCTAGCATTCTCTAAGATAAGATAACCTATCCCCAGGCCTTTATTAAACACACTCTTAACATTGAGATGCCAAGAGAGGAACAAGAGCAACTACAGGTTAATCCTTAGGAACCTGTTGTTATTCCTTTGGGGCAAACACCTGATCTTTGTTCCTTCCTAGATGGTCCACCTGCCTCAGAGTTTATCATCTAAGAAACTGCAAGGGAAAATTTTCATCCAACCATTCAATTTCAGGGCTTGTGCTGAACTGGAGAAAAGTCTAGACTAGTAGCTCTCAAACAGTGAAATAATGCCAGGCAGGGATCGCTTAACAGCTGAACAACATGGGTGGCCAGAGATAAGCTTGGTGAAAGCTGGGCAGCACAAAGTGGGGCATGTCTTGCCTGCAAAGGGAGCCCGCACTGAGGGACATAGAGCAGAATGAAGATTGCTATATCTTTAAGTAAAAAGTAAATATCCGTAAGTTTAAATACCTGTTTGCTAAAACACTTTCATAGTACGAGTATAATAACTTAGACCAGACTCGGGTCCACTGGTTTTGAGTACTTATTGTCATAGAGTAAAACACACATTTTGGAAAGCTATGATCAAGCAGTGCGAGGTAGAATATCTATTCTGGATATAGTTTTCCCATGTTCTTTGACTTAAGTTCAACCTCCACAAACTGGAGGGATATTATCTGGTTATTCATCATATAAAATTGTTCTGAAAATATCTTGTTAAGGACAAAATCAATTTAACAGCAAAGGGCAACTGTAGAAATTGTGAGGACAACTTTTGAATCCTTTGAACCCCACCCTGCCACCATACAAATTTGATTTATTATTGTCACATGTATTGGGATACAGTGAAAAGTATTGTTTCTTAAGCGCTATACAAAGAATACCGTTCACAGAAAAGGAAAGGAGAGAGTGCAGAATGTAGTGTTACAGTCATAGCTAGGGTGTAGAGAAAGATCAACTTAATGTGAGGTAGATCCATTCAAATGTCTGTGGCAGCAGCAGGGAAGAAAGAAGCTGCTCTTGAGTCAGTTGGTATTTGCTCTCAGACTTTTGTATCTTATTCCCGATGGAAGAAGGTGGAAGAGAGAATATCCGGGGTGCGTGGGGTCCTTCATTATGCTGGCAATTTTTCCAAGGCAGCGGGAAGTGTAGACTGAGTCAATGGGTGGGAGACTGGTTTGAGTGATGGACTGGACTTCGTTTACGACCCTTTGTAGTTTTTTGTGGTCTTGAACAGGGCAGGTGCCATACCAAGCTGTAATACAACCAGAAAGATTGCTTTCTATGGGAAATCTTAAACGTTGGTGAGAATCGTAGCGGACATGCCAAATTTCTTTAGTCTCCTGAGAAAGTAGAGGTGTTGGTGGGCTTTCTTAACTGTAGTATCGGCATGGGGAGACCAGAACAGATTGTTGATGATCTGGACGGCTAAAAACCTGAAGCTCTCGACCCTTTCTACTTTATCCCCGTTGATGTAGACAGGGGCATGTCCTCCACTACACTTCCTGAAGTCGAAGACTATTTCCTTCGTTTTGTTGACATTGAGGGAGAGATTATTGTCCTCACACCAATTCACCAGATTCTATCTCTTTCCTGTACGCCGTCTCATCATTGTTTGAGATCGGATCCACTACGGTGGTGTCATCAGCAAACTTGAAAATCGAGTTGGAGGGGAATTTGGCCACACAGTCATAAGTGTATAAGGAGTATAGTAAGGGGCTGAGGACACAGCCTTGTGGGGCACTGGTGTTGAGGTTGATAGTGGAGGAGGTGTTGTTGCCTATCCTTATTGATTGCAAAATGGGTTGCAGCACATATTGGGAAGGCCCATATCCTAGCACTCATTTAGGAAATTCTTTCATTTAACACCATAAGCTATCTGGGTGGGGGTTTTCTATATGTCAACAATGTTATGATAGATAATGGAAAGCCTAAATTCTCTAAAGTGGACTTTGCGGGCCATGATGTCAGTTGTAGGTTCTGGGAGTTACTCTGCCTGGTCTGACAAACAGCAAGTTCTCTAGTGAGGATTGCAATGAATCAGACGGCATTGCAATGTCCGGGTATGGGATCATGGGGATAGTTATTTTATTTCCTTTCAAGTCATTTGTAAGCATTTATGGCAACAGAAGGAAGAGTAGTAACTGCATACAGGGAATCTCTTTCTTCAAAGAAAACAACTCAAGAGTGATTGCTGTCTCATCTGAAATCCTGGGACAAAACTGACACTCTGCTTTTGAAAGGTGGCCTTTTTTTTATTTTAATGGATGGTATCACCATGTAATATACTTTTCCATGAATAGGTATTCCAAACATTCTCTCTCAAATAAATGCATAACTATATTACTTGCTGAATGATTCTCCAAAAGGGATGAGCAAAAGCCAAAAAACTGCAAAGAATTGTCTTCCATGAACCTTTTAATACAACAGTATAATTTTCCACTTGTTGGGCAAGGCACCCTACCTTGGTGCTCCTCCAGATCCATGTCAAGATGCCGAATTTCCTCAGTTACCTGGTTAATTTTCTCCCTCATCTCCGTAAGTCTATAATTAAATATTCACGGTCATCCTTTGTGTTTTAGTCCAAAAAAGATTCCCATACAGTTAATAACAACATGTTATTCGACTGAAGCTGAAATGATGTCTGAGGCTACATGAAATGAAGTGCTATCATAAAACATGACAAGGACAGTTCAACCAAAGTCAACTTTGTCTTCCCCTTTTAATTTCCCACAATACAATTTATTAATAAGGAACAGAACACCTCCAGCAAACCATCAAGAATATTATCTCAATTAAATAAATGAACACAAATTAAATACCACTAAATTATTTGAAATAATTTTAATGTAAAGATAATTTCTTACTGTCTTTCCATGCTTGCTATTTCCTGGTTATCTTCTTTAACCTGTTTAAAGGAAAATGCAGTTTTATGAATGCAGGAGCCTCCAAATGGAAACAGTTTCAAAGCAAGAAATTTTAATTTGATTGTCTTTGTCATTAAAAGCACATCTACAGAGCGTTAAAAATATAATGAATGGCATTAAAATGTATATCTCATAAAGAATAATTGAGATGAGTACATGAAGAGTTAGGACCAAAGTATTGCTGAAAAACCATTTTGTTGAAGCTTTTTGTTTTGCACTCATCGGGACAATTTGCAAGAATACCAATGGAAGGGAGGACAGCAAATTTATACTGCATGAGAGAGTGATGATTGGTTGGTAAATGGACTCTGATTATTTAACAAATGTTGTTCAATCAGGGAATGGCATCCAATGTTGGGTGCTGTTTAGAGTTTTGCAAGCATGGGCTAGTTGGGTACACACTATGGGCCTGATTTTACCAAAACTTCACGGTAAAGTTGGGCGTCAGGCCTATACCGCGATCGGCACCCAATTCCGAGCAGATCGCGGCTTTACCGACACCCGATTCGGGCGCGGATCCGGCGCGCGCCCGAATCGGGTGGCCCGACGATTTAAATGCATTTGCATGCATTTAAATCGACTTAATGAACCGCACGCCCAACTCTACCGCCAAATCCCACTTTACCGTCTTCTGGCCCGATCCGCGCCCGCGCTGTTACCGACCTGCAAAATAAAAGTCTGAAGTCGCCGCTGCAGCCTCCGAAGAGCGGAGTCAGAGACTGCAACGGCTCTCTGACCCAGGTCATTCTCTGGTCGGGGCGGGAGGGGGGTGGGAGGAGGAAAGGGGGTGTGACGTCTCATCCCCTGGGGGGGGGGGGGGTTGGATAGGGGTGTGACCGATCATCCCCTGGGGGGGTGGAGGGGGGGGGAGGAGAGGGGGTGTGACCGATCATCCCCTGGGGGGGCTGGAGAGGGGGTGTGACGTCTCATCCTCTGGTCGGGAGGGGGGGGGGGGGGTTCCGCTGCCTGTCTGCGGCCAATCCCTCCTGGCACCATCACTGGGACACTACCAGCCACAGATTACTCTTCCCTGCAGGTGCGAGAGAGCAGGAGAGATGGCTGTGGCTGGTAGTGTACCAGTGATGGTGCCAGGAGGGATCGGCCGCAGACAGGCAGCGGAACTCCCCCGACCAGAGGATGAGACGTCACACCCCCTCTCCATCCCCCCCAGGGGATGATCGGTCACACCTCCTCTCCTCCCACCCCCCCCAGAGGACGATACATCACACCCCCTCTCCTCCCCCCCCGACCCAGGGGATGATTGGTCACACCCCCTCCCCTCCCACGCCCCCGACCAGAGGATGACCGCCAGACAGCCGCTCTCTCCGCTTTCTGCTTTTTTTTTCGCGCCCAGGCGCGCTGTCAGATTTTTTTCGAACTGCGCATGCGCAGTTCAGAGCTCCGATCAGTCCGCCAGCACTAAGCCCCGCCCACAGCACGGATCGGGCCGGAGCCGGCAAAACGCATATGGGCAAAGTGGATTCCAGGCGCGGATCTATTTGACGCCCAGATCTGGCATTTAAACTCAGAATGGTAAAATTCTTCCCTATAACTTGCACATTGTGAACGGAGGGGACATGCTGCTTAATATGGTCTGCCAGATTTTGGGAGGTATAGAGGCTACATTCCTTGCATTACACTGGCACTGAAACTCATGTATCACATTATTCATTGCCAAACATCTTTTTGGCATCTAGTTTTAGACTCCCCTACCTTTGGGAAAAGATATTGACTATCTACCTTATCTATGCCCCTCATTATTTTATAGACCTCTATAAGATCACCCCTCAGCATCCTACGCTCCAGAGAAAAAAGTCCCAGTCTATCCAGCCTCTCCTTATAACTCAATCCATCAAGTCCCGGTAGCATCCTAGTAAATCTTTTCTGCACTCTTTCTAGTTTAATAATATCCTTTCTATAATAGGGTGACCAGAATTGCACACAGTATTCCAAGTGTGGCCTTACCAATGTGTTGTACAACTTCAACAAGACGTTCCAACTCTTGTATTCAATGTTCTGACCGATGAAACCAAGCATGCCGAATGCCTTCTTCACCACTCTGCGCACCTGTGACTCCACTTTCAAGGAGTTATGAACCTGTACCCTTAGATCTCTTTGTTCTGTAACTCTCCCCAATGCCCTACCATTAACTGAGTAAGTCCTGCCCTGGTTCAATCTACCAAAATGCATCACCTCGCATTTGTATAAATTAAACTCCATCTGCCATTCGTCAACCCACTGGCCCAATTGATGAAGATCCCATTGCAATCGGAGATAACTTTCTTCACTGTCTACTATGCCACTAATCTTGGTGTCATCTGCAAACTTACTAACCATGCCTCCTTTATTCTCACCCAAATCATTAATATCAATGACAAATAACAGTGGACTCAGCATTGATCCCTGAGGCACACCGCTGGTCACAGGCCTCCAGTTTGAAAAACCACCAGGGTTGCACGGTAGCACAGTGGTTAGCACTGCTGCTTCACAGCTCCAGGGACCTGGGTTTGATTCCCGGCTTGGGTCACTGTCTGTGTGGAGTTTGCACATACTCCTCATGTCTGCGTGGGTTTCCTCCGGGTGCTCCGGTTTCCTCCCACAGTCCAAAGATGTGCGGGTTAGGTTGATTGGCCATGCTAAAATTGCCCCTTAGTGTTCTGAGATGCGTAGGTTAGAGGGATTAGTGGGTAAATATGTAGGGATAGGGGGGTAGGGCCTGGGTGGGATTGTGGTCGGTGCAGGTTCGATGGGCCCAATGGCCTCTTTCTGCACTGTAGGGTTTCTATGATTTCTATGATTCTATGAACCCTCTACAACCACCCTCTGGTTGTAGAGTCCTCAAGTCCTGTACTACCAAATGGCCATTTATAAACCAAAGCATGTTCCAGCATGTGATCATTAACTCTGTATTAAAATGTCTACATACTAGGTGGATGTTATTGGTGACAACACTATCTGGAAGAGAGTGCCTTAAGAAGAAAAAGCACGTATGAAGCTAGTTTTTTTACACAGAGGGTGGTGGGTGCCTGGGACTCGCTGCCGGGGGAGGTAGTGGAAGTGGATACGATAGTGACTTTTAAGGGGCGTCTTGACAAATACATGAATAGGATGGGAATAGAGGGATATGGTCCCTGGAAGGGTAGAGGGTTTTAGTTCTGATGGACAGCATGGTCGGTGCAGGCTTGGAGGGCCGAAGGCCTGTTCCTGTGCTATAATTTTCTTTGTTCTTTGTCAGCAGGTGGTGAAGATTTGGCACAGCTTTCGAGAAATTGTTGCATTAATAAAGAATGTTGAATTGCAACAGTTTGTGTTCTTAAACACAAGAACACCAGAAATAGGAGTATACCACACGACCCATCAAGCCTGTTTCACAATCAATACAGCCCTGGCTGATCTTGGGCTTCAACTCCATTTTCCTGCCCCTTCCCCACATTTCTTAATTCCGAGACACAAAAAATCTGTCTATCCCAGCCTTAAATTTATTCAATGATAAAGAAACCATAACTCTCTGGAGTCAAGAATTCAAAGATTCAGAACCCTCTGAGTGAACTAATTTCATCTAATCTCAGTCCTAAACAATCAACCTCTTTCTAACTGGAGACTGTGGCCCCATGTTTTAGATTCCCTGAACAGTTGAAACAAGCTCTCTGCATCTGCTTGTTCAAGCCTCTTCTGAATAATGAAGGTTTCAAGGAGATCGCCTGTCATTCTTCTAAACTCCAGAGAATATAAACCCAAGTAACTTACTCTCTCATCATAGCTAGGGACTAATTTAGTGAAGTTTAAAGGATTGGTGTCTCCAGTCATAATCTTTGCAAGATCATATAGTTATGACTAATCTGATGAGGTTTATTCTATATTGTCCAAGAACAGATCAGATTTAATTTTTAAAAATCTTTCACAGGATTTGGGCATTGCTGGCTAATCTGGCATTTAGTTCCCATCCCTAATTGCTCTTCAGGTAAAATGCTGCAGTCTAAATGGTGTAGATACACCCACAGTGCTGTCAGGAGGGGAGTTCCAGGATTTTGACCCAGCGACAGTTAAGGAACAGTTTCCAAGTCAGGATGGTGTGAGGCTTGGAGGGGAACTTGCAGTTGATGGAGTTTCCATGCAGTTACTGCCCTATCCTTTTAGGTGGTAGTGGTCATGGGTTTGGCACATGCTGATGAAGGAGCCTTGGGGAGTTTCTGCAGTGCATCTTGTAGATTGCATACGCTGCTGCCACTGTGTGTCAGCAGTGGAAGAAGCGAACGTTTAAGGTGATTGATTGATGGGGTGCCAATCAAGTAGGTCACTTTGTCTTGGATGGTGTTGAGCTTCTTAGTATTAGAACATAAGAACATAAGAAATAGGAGCAGGAGTAGGCCATCTAGCCCCTCGAGCCTGCCCCGCCATTCAATAAGATCATGGCTGATCTGAAGTGAATCAGTTCCACTTACCCGCCTGCTCCCCATAACCCTGAATTCCCCTACCGATCAGAAATCCATCTATCCGTGACTTAAACATATTCAACGAGGTAGCCTCCACCACTTCAGTGGGCAGAGAATTCCAGAGATTCACCACCCGCTGAGAGAAGAAGTTCCTCCTCAACTCTATCCTAAACTGACCCCCCTTTATTTTGAGGTTGTGCCCTCTAGTTCTGGTTTCCTTTCTAAGTGGAAAGAATCTCTCCACTTCTACCCTATCCAGCTCCTTCATTATCTTATATGCCTCTATAAGATCACCCCTTAGCCTTCTAAACTCCAACGAGTACAAACCTAATTTGCTCAATCTCTCCTCATAATCTACACCCCTCATCTCCGGTATCAACCTGGTGAACCTTCTCTGCACTCCCTCCAAGGCCAATATATCCTTTCGCAAGTAAGGGGACCAAAACTGCACACAGTATTCCAGCTGCAGCCTCACCAATGCTTTGTACAGATGCAGCAAGACTTCTCTGCTTTTATATTCTATCCCCCACGCGATAAATGCCAACATCCCATTTGCTTTCTTGATCACCTGTTGTACTTGCAGACTGAGTTTTTGCGACTCATGCACAAGGACCCCCAGGTCCCTTTGCACAGTAGCATGTTGTAATTTTTTTCCATTTAAATATTAATCCAATTTGTTATTATTTCTTCCAAAGTGAATAACTGTGCATATGCCAACGTTATACTCCATCTGCCAGATCCTTGCCCACTCACTCAGCCTATTCAAATCTCTCTGCAGACCTTCTGCTTCCTCCACGCAATTCACTTTCCCACTTATCTTCGTGTCATCAGCAAACTTTGTTACCCCACGCTCAGTCCCCTCCTCCAGATCATCTATGTAAATAGTAAACAGTTGAGGCCCCAGTACCGATCCCTGCGGCACGCCACTAGTCACCATCTGCCAACCAGAAAAGCACCCATTTATTCCAACTCTCTGCTTCCTGTTGGATAGCCAATCCCCAATCCACGCTAACACCCTACCCCCAACTCCGTGCGCCCCAATCTTCTGCAGCAACCTTTTGCGAGGCACCTCACCTTTTGTGAGGCACCTATTGTTGGAGCTGTACTCATCCAGGCAAATGGACAGTATTCCATCACACTCCTGATATATAACTTGTAGATGGTGAACAGGATTTGGGAAGTGAATTAATTACTCACAGCGGAATTCCCAGCCTCTACTTGCTCTTGTAGCAATAGTATTTATATGGCTGGTCCAGTTCAGTTTCTGGCCAATGGTAACCCCCAAGATGTTGATAATGGAGGATTCAACTATGGTGATGCTACTGAATGTCAAGGGGAGATGGTTATGTTCTCTTTTGTTGGAGATAGTCATTACCTGGCACTTGTGTAGCGCAAATGTTACCTGTCACTTATCAACTCAAGTCTGAAAGTTGTCCAGGTCTTGCTGCATGTCAGTAAGGACTGCTTCAATTACCAAGCCAATGATCTAAATATTTGAGAGTAAGCAAGCAGTATGGCCATATTTTTCATTAGTGGCTGATTTAGTCTTCAAAAAGCAGGAAATAACATCCCATTGTTTAATTTATAGATTTTCAAATCAGGATTCTTGCATCCTAGGAAATCCACAAGGGAACATTTAAGTCCTGTGCCCATCTGTGACTAAGTTTCAGGTCATTAACACTTAGTATTGGAAATTATTTTTTAAACAATGAAACCATCATTTCCTTTTGGAGAACATTTTTGTGTAAGTCAGAGTAAGCGCTAGCCTTTAAGACTGACTCAACAAGTTTCCCGTTCTATTACAGGTCATAGCAGAAGTTGTTAACCGGCTATCAGTACTTGCTATTTGTGAATGGAATTGCAACTCATTAGTTAAGACCAAAATGTGTGGCTAATAATCAGTTAAAACTGTCAACTCCTACAATTGCTCAATTTTCCAGAAGCTAGTACTATAGAAGAATGGTGGTGGCACAGGTGAAATATTCATGATAAGCATATGCACTCAAATCAAACTCATCAAGCTCTGAAGTACAGCAGTTTTATATTCAGAATACGCAGGAATCAATCAATGGCCAAGGAAACAATCTCAGTAACTCCTGAATCTTGCTGAATGCACATTTTCCTATCCCAGTGTCCTTTCGTGCTTCCTGATATACCTGGCCAATATTTATCCCTCAGGCCACACCACTATAACATTATAGCTAGTTATCCTCCCATTGTTGTTTGTGGGATCTTACTGCACATAATAGAACATAGAACATAGAACAGTACAGCACAGAACAGGCCCTTCGGCCCACGATGTTGTGCCGAGCTTTATCTGAAACCAAGATCAAGCTATCCCACTCCCTATCGTCCTGGTGTGCTCCATGTGCCTATCCAATAACCGCTTAAATGTTTCTAAAGTGTCTGACTCCATTATCACTGCAGGCAGTCCATTCCACACCCCAACCACTCTCTGCGTAAAGAACCTACCTCTGATATCCGTCCTGTATCTCCCACCACGAACCCTATAGTTATGCCCCCTTGTAATAGCTCCATCCACCCGAGGAAATAGTCTTTGAACGTTCACTCTATCTATCCCCTTCATCATTTTATACACCTCTATTAAGTCTCCCCTCAGCCTCCTCCGCTCCAGAGAGAACAGCCCTAGCTCCCTCAACCTTTCCTCATATGACCTACCCTCCAAACCAGGCAGCATCCTGGTAAATCTCCTCTGCACTCTTTCCAGCGCTTCCACATCCTTCTTATAGTGAGGTGACCAGAACTGCACACAATATTCCAAATGTGGTCTCACAAAGGTCCTGTACAGTTGCAGCATAACCCCACGGCTCTTAAACTCCAACCCCCTGTTAATAAAAGCTAACACACTATAGGCCTTCTTCACAGCTCTATCCACTTGACTGGCAACCTTTAGAGATCTGTGGATATGGACCCCAAGATCTCTCTGTTCCTCCACAGTCTTCAGAACCCTACCTTTGACCCTGTAATCCACATTTAAATTTGTCCTACCAAAATGAATCACCTCACATTTATCAGGGTTAAACTCCATTTGCCATTTTTCAGCCCAGCTTTGCATCCTATCTATGTCTCTTTGCAGCCTACAACAGCCCTCCACCTCATCCACTACTCCACCAATCTTGGTGTCATCAGCAAATTTACTGATCCACCCTTCAGCCCCCTCCTCTAAGTCATTAATAAAAATCACAAAGAGCAGAGGACCAAGCACTGATCCCTGCGGCACACCGCTAGCAACCTGCCTCCAATCCGAAAATTTTCCATCGACCACCACCCTCTGTCTTCGGTCAGACAGCCAGTTACCTATCCAATCGGCCAACTTTCCCTCTATCCCACACCTCCTCACTTTCATCATAAATTGTCACAATTGCTGCATTACAACAGTAGCTCACTTTAAAGGAACTTCATTGGCTATAGCGTGCTGTGGGACATCCTAAGGTTGTGAAAGGTGCTATACAAATGAAACTCTTTCCATTAGATATTTACCACTGCTACCAGTATAATGCTCCTTCCTTTAGCTCGATGGTTTAGGCAGTTTACTGCTGTAAGATCGGCTAACAGGAAATGTGCTTTAGTAGGGTGTGACTGACTTGGATAATATTTCCTACCCACCCTGTATAGATGGAATGCTGTGGCACTGCAAGGTGTCTTATCCAGCGGCAAAGCCAAAAATATTTAATGAGCACAATCGAGTTCAAATGATAGCCGAGACTGACGTAAATTTAGTTTCTTTAGCCAATTGTTTTACAAATGTATACTGTTCCACTAATCAGGAACTTATTGTTTTAATGTGATGTGATGATAAGAAAAAAAAAATCAAGAAATACAATGTACATATTAGCAGTAAATGAATTTCCAGGACACCAGGACTAAGAGTAATGATCGCAGCATCATTTAAAAGGTGTAGCAAATTGAAGTTTACCAAATAGGAGAATAACTGATCTTATCTCGTTCTGCAGAAGTTGCTAACCTGAATATAAATTAACCTTTCTGGTTCAATATGGTGCATACGAATTTTTAAAAATTAATTTTCAGATGTGGGCATCATTGGCAAGACTGCCAATCTCAAGTTGCCCTGAGAAGATAGCCTTCTATTCAAATCATTGCAGTTCTTTATAGCAGTTTGACGTAACTGCATAGCAAGCTGGGTCACTTCAGAGGAAGTTTAAGAGTCAGGTTCCCTCACCTGTTTTAGCAGTCGTTCCCGTTCCTCCTGTGGCGATCCCATACTCTTATCCTCTGCAATCATCTGAGTGCGGTGAGATTCAAGCTCATGGAGCTTTTCATACAGCACCACAGCTTCTTGCTTCACCTGGGAATGAGCTAGCTCCTGCGAAAATACACACAATTTGAATCTTATACAATAATTTACAGGGCTTATTTCACATGTTAAAATTAATGTTGGAGAAGTGTAATAATGACAGGATGTGTGGAAATAGAATAGGTTCATGCTAGTTCATGTGTGTTTGCACAAATAAAAACACTTGGCATTTACATTTGTGATCCGGATAGTCCCTTCATAGAAACCCTACAGTACAGAAAGAGGCCATTCGGCCCATCGAGTCTGCACCGACCACAATCCCACCCAGGCCCTACCCCCATATCCCTACACATTTTACCCGCTAATCCCTCTAATCTACGCATCCCAGGACACTAAGGGGCAATTTTAGCATGGCCAATCAACCTAACCCGCACATCTTTGGACTGTGGGAGGAAACCGGAGCACCCGGAGGAAACCCACGCAGACACGAGGAGAATGTGCAAACTCCACACAGACAGTGACCCGAGCCGGGACTCGAACCCAGGTTCCTGGAACTGTGAAGCAGCAGTGCTAACCACTGTGCTACCGTGCCGCCCTTGTTAACATGTAACATATACATAACATATAACATATAATATATACATAACATATAATATATACATAAAATTACTCACTGAAAAATGAGTTTACAATGCCACAGATACCTACAACGCCATATCCTATCCTTGCAGATCAAACACTGCAATTTCCTACTACCCAACAATGTCAATCACCTTTACTGTGCCTGCTGCTCAACAGAAAATGTGTCGGCTATTTAAATTTTGAGAGATGTGGTAAGTATTCAGTGTCTATTTAATGCGATAATTCAGTGGATCTGAATTACAGCTTTTAGCTTGGGTTCTGCTCATGTTCATAATCTGCTTAAACTGACTCTTGCAATTGACAAGTCACTCAGGGTTGCCAGATTGAATTATAGTTTGGTAGCTCATTTGTAACAATTTCAGTTTATAGATAAAGTTGCATTCAATGCTACTGATGTTACAAAGGGGAAGGAGAATGTTGCTTACTTTTCCACTCTGTTGGAGAGGCAGTGCTTCCCCTGGAACAGGTGTGAATAGGCAGCAGCCTATAACAAGCCACTAAAATGTCTGCGAGTGCTCTGATCTAATACATTGACCTAATAACCCTTCACGTGGCTCAATACTAAGGTCTGCTTTATAATGTCCCTGGGATGTACCCTGGGGTGAATTTATAACCTTTAACATCATGAAACAGGTTGTTGTTGTTTATAATTTCCAGATTCTGAAATTATATGAATTTTTAGCAAAGAATAAACCAGTTGACGTTAGAGGTAACTCTGAACAAATGGCCCTTGGAGTTAGTAGCAATTGGCATTCCAAGATGCTGGTCAGAAGGAACTGATGACTTTAAAGTCCAGTGTTAGCTGGGTATTGGCAAACACTTGACTGGTATTGAATTTTGAAGTAGCTGACTGGTTATTCAGGATCAAGGTGGATGATAATCATTGATAGACCCAATGGTAATGTCAGATGATCAAATCTGAAAACAATTCAGATTGGGTAACAATGAAGATACCATTTTCCCTCCATGAAAAACATTATGTTGAAAATCAAGCTATCCTCTGGTTGTTCACGTCGGTGGGATCTTCCGGTCTCGTCAATGGCACACTCCCGCCGCATGTTTCCCAGCAGTGTGGGGTAGATTCAATACAAAATCCCATTGGCAGCGGTGGGGCTAGAAGATCCTGTCGCCAGCCAATGGCAGGCCGCCTCCCACCACTGAGAAACACGCTGCGGAGAGGCCAGAGAATCTTGCCCAATATCCACAATTATTTATTCTACAAGTAGTACAAATTTATTACAGAAATGACATTTTGTAAAATGTAGGCTGCCAGTTAAACAAGAGTGAAGAGATTTTTTTTTTCTGTGAAACTACTTGCTTTGTAATGAGTAAAATCTATTCATCAGGATAGAGGAAAGTCAGAATACAACACTTTTGTTTTCCCCAAGGCCAACTCCAATGTTACAACTTGAAAAACTCCAAAACAAAATATCCCTTCATTATTACATTTATAATTTAAGAATTCAAACCACATTAACAAATGCAATCTTTTTTTTAAAATGGAGCTTGGTCATTGAATAGTTAAATAAAATACATATGGAAATGGAAATGTTCAGAACTCTTACAGCCCCCAGGGTTTCCTTCTTTGTGTTTAATATATCCAGCTCTTGCTGTCGAGCATCCAACTCCTGTAAGCACATAAAGAAAGGTTTAATGTAAGATTAAATAATAACTTCATCAATCTAAACAGCTAGCATTGGACAAACACTAGGCTTTTAGATTTTGTATGACTCTGAGGAATACAATAACATTTCTGTGTCAGAATAAAATCAGTCTATAATGTGATTGAGAATATTTGCTACTTTCCCCAAACTGAAAACCGTAAAAATTGTAGAACTCGTATTTGAAGCTGTTTCACTCGAGCACCTATAGAAAGACTATAAAAGGTTTGTACCACATAGAAATGAAGGTGAGATGTTACCACAGTAAAAATTAGGCAAGTATTTCAGATCCCCTTGAGCAGGTTGTTCACATTGTCATGGTTTCTTCACACTGGCAGCATCATCAATTTCCACCACTGACATGGTGGAGAGGTTTGGGTGCTCTATCAATCCCTTGAGCAATAATGTCAGGAGCTCCTTTCTCCTGGTAGGACTATCCACAGTGACAATGTTAGGAAGAGGTGCCAGACAAAGTGGCCTCAACAGCAGAACAGGCAAAGGAAGACTACGCATCTTGTTGGCTGTTGCGGGAAAGAAGGTTTCAGTGGCAAGATGGTCCCAGTCATCCTGGATCAACATCTCACTGAAATCTGTCCACCAAGCCATGGAGAGATTGGACCTGAAGTATTGCATGCCTTTTTGGTTTTCCTACCCAAGAAAGAATATATTTGCCATAGGGGGAGTGCACCGGAAGTTCACGAGGCTGCTACCGGGGTTTGTGGGACTGTCGTATGAAGAGAGATTGGTTCGACTGGGTTTGTATTCACTAGTTCAGAAGGACAAAAGGAGATCTGATTAAAACGCATACAATTCTAACAGGGCTGGACAGATTAGATGCAGAGAGAATGTTTTCCCTTGTTGGGGAATCTAGAACCAGGGATACAATCTCAGGATACGGGGTAGACTATTTAGGACTGAGATGAGGAAACATTTCTTCACTCAGAGGGTGGTGAACCTTTGGAATTCTCTATCACAGAAGGTTGTTGAGGCCAGGTCACTGAATGTATTCAAGAAAGAGGTAGATTTAAAAAAATATTTTAATGGTATCAAAGGGTATGGGAAGAAAGCAGGAACACGACATTGAGAGAGAGGATTAGCCATGATCATATTGAGTGGCAGAGCAGGCTCAAAGGGCCTACTCCTGCTCCTGGTTTACTATAATCATGTGGATACGCTGGTGGCCCAAGGTCCCTATGTTAAACAGTCACATACTGGCTTCTACCAAGGTCTATTTGCTAAGTCTTATGATGATGGAGGATTGGTGATGGGGCAGGGCAGGGTACTTGGGAGTCCCGAGTCAAAAATCTGCACACAGGCGACAGATGCATGAAGGACATTGGACATCTGTGTTGGGACAGAGGTGTCTTTGGGAAGCAGCATCTGTGACTGAACAGTCCTCTGAAGGATAAAAGCAAATTACTGCGGATGCTGGAATTTGCAACAAAAACAGAAAATGCTGGAAAATCCCAGCAGGAATGGCAGCATCTGTGGAGACAGAATAGAGCCAACGTTTCAAGTTTGAACGGCATGACGAAGGGTTGTCCAGACTCGAAACGTTAGCTCTATTCTCCCTCTGCAGGATACCTCTTCTCACCGCACATAGGGAGAGTGCCAAAAAGGGATCCTAAAGATGGGCTGTCCCACCTTTTCCTGGCTGAGGAACCACACCCTGCAGGATCACGACCTCCGTGGTTAAAACACTCATGGATAACCTCAAACTATAGTACGGAAAGAAGTGCTGCAATCATATATCGTGAACTATGAAGATTCCAAAATGACATTGTCTCCCTCAGTGAGACCCGCTTTCCTTAGGAGGGGCAGTTGAAACAACAAGCAGTGTTCATGGAGTTAACTTTGCCATTCAGAACAGGATCTTGATACACACTCAGAATTTCCCCAATTATATAAATGAAAGACTCATGATACTTCACCTAGGGCATAGCCGTAATTAATTCACTGTCATTAGTGCTTCCACCTGACCCTGCAGCGATCTCTAGCTGACCTTTGGTGACCTGGCTCATTGGTTGGGCTATCTCCTGCTGAGCCTCAATGTTGTGCCTAATCCTCTCTTCCTGACCTCGAATGGTGAGCTTCAATTCTCTAATTGTTTTCTCCATTGGGATTGATCTTTTTTCTCTACATGTAACAGGGTTCTTGATGCACTATCAATCAAGCCAAGACGAGTTGTATGCAAGACAAATAGGCTTTTATTAACAAGAACTTGGAGCCATCCCTGTCGGAGATCTGGTCTGTACTAAAGGCTAGGGGGAGGAGCCACCGCCTTTATACCCGGACCAGGGGGAGGAGTCTTGGGCGGAGCCGACAGGGATGTGCCGTATATACAGATAATAATAGATACTAACAGTGGTTAACCACAACAGATAACAGTGGTTTACCACATTCACCCTCTGTTTAAAAAAGAGTCCGTCGGGGGTGAGGCAGAGTGAACAATATTTACAGGTTCAGTCTATCCGGGGGCTTGCTCTGCCGCTGCGATCGCCGTAGTGCCGGTTCCGATGTAGGTTCAGGTCGCGGTGTCGTTTCAAATGCCAGGACGTTGTTGTCATCTGTAGTCTAGTCTGATCGTCGAGCGCGTGGTGACGACTCCTGGGGCTCAGGCGAGCTGTATACGGGGGTGAGAGGAGTGAATAGTGGTTCTGATGTGGTCGGGACAAAGTTGGGGATTGGGAGTGAGGGGTTGGGGGCCATAGTGGTCCCTGAGTCACCTGCGGGTGCTAGGTCACGGATAGATACCGTGTCCTCCCGCCCATCGGAGTATGCCACATAGGCGTACTGGGGGTTGGCGTGAAGGAGTTGAACACTTTCGACCAGGGGGTCAGACTTACAGGTCCTGGCATGCTTCCGAAGCAGGACAGGGCCCGGGTATGCCAGCCACGACGGTAGTGAAGTCCCTGAGGAACATGAACATCCGTTCGTGGGGAGTGGCATTGGTTGCCGTGCACAGGAGGGACCTAATGGAATGTAGTGCCTCTGGTAGGACCTCTTGCCAGCGGGTGACTGGAAGGCCTTTAGACCGTAGCGCTAGTAAAACGGTCTTCCAGACTGTTGCGTTCTCTCTCTCCCCCTGTCCCTTTCCCCAGGGGTTGTAGCTAGTAGTCCTACTTGAGGCTATGCCTTTGGAGAGTAGGTACCGTCGCAGGTCATCACTCATGAAGGGGGATCCCCGGTCGCTATGGATATAGCTGGGGAAACCGAACAGAGTGAAGAGGCTGCGCAGGGCCCTGATGACCGTGGCCGAGGACATATCTGGGCAGGGAATCGCGAAGGGGAAACGTGAGTACTGGTCAATGACATTGAGGAAATATATGTTGCGATCAGATGAGGGGAGGGGGCCTTTGAAGTCAATACTTAGGCGTTCAAAGGGGCGGGTGACTTCTATGAGGTGTGCCCTGTGTCTGGTCGGTAGAAGTGCGGCTTGCATTCCGCGCAGACCTGGCAACTCCGAGTTATAGACCTGACATCCTCAACGGAGTAGGGCAGGTTGCGGGCTCTGATGAAGTGAAAAAACCTGGTGACCCCCAGGTGGCAGAGGTTGTTGTGGAGAGCCTGCAACCGGTCCACCTGCGCACTGGCACATGTTCCACGGGACAGGGCGTCAGGTGGCTCATTGAGCTTCCCGGGCCGATACAAGATATCGTAATTGTAGGTGGAGAGTTCGATCCTCCACCGCAATATCTTGGCGTTCTTGATCTTGCCCCGCTGCATATTGTTGAACATGAAGGCAACGGATCGTTGGTCCGTGAGTAGGGTGAACCGTTTACCAGCTAAATAGTGGCGCCAGTGCCGTACAGCTTCCACTATGGCTTGGGCCTCCTTTTCGACAGAGGAGTGTCGAGTTTCGGGGCCTTGGAGGGTTCGAGAAAAGAAGGCCACGGGTCTGCCCGCCTGGTTAAGGGTGGCGGCTAGGGCGAAGTCAGACGCATCGCTCTCCACCTGGAACGGGATGGATTTGTCTGTAGCGTGCATCGTGGCCTTCGCGATGTCAGCTTTGATGCGGTCGAAGGCCAGACGGGCCTCTGCCGTCAGAGGAAAAGAGGTGGGTTTTATGAGCGGACGGGCTTTATCCGCATAGTTGGGGACCCACTGTGCATAGTACGAGAAGAAACCCAGGCATCTTCTCAGTTCTTTGAGGCTAATGGGGAGGGGAAGTTCCAGGAGGGGACGCATACGGTCTGGATCGGGGCTGATGATCCCATTATCCACTACGTACTCGAGGATGGCGAGGCGGTGTGTACTGAACACGCACTTCTCCTTATTGTAGGTCAGGTTACGGAGGCTAGCCGTGTGCAGGAATCTGTGGAGGTTGGCATCGTGGTCCTGCTGGTCATGGCCGCAGATGGTGACGTTATCCAGGTACGGGAAGGTGGCCCGCAGCCCGTTTTGGTCTACCATTCCATCCATTTCACGCTGGAAGACCGAGACCCTGTTGGTGACACCAAAAGGGACCCTAAGGAAGTAGTAAAGGCGACCATCCGCCTCGAACGCCGTATATTGGCAGTCCTCTGGGCGGATAGGGAGCTTGTGGTATGCCGACTTCAAGTCAATGGTGGAGAACACCCGATATTGTGCAATCTGATTGACCATGTCAGATATGTGGGAAAGCGGGTACGTGTCCACCTGCGTATATCGATTAATGGTCTGACTGTAGTCAATGACCATTCTGTGTTTCTCCCCAGTCTTAACGACTACCACGTGCTCTCCAGGGGCTGGTACTGGCCTCGATGATCCCTTCCTTGAGGAGCCGCTGGACTTCGGACCTGATAAAGGCCCTGTCTCCAGCACGATACTGCCTGCTCTTGGTAGCAATGGGCTTGCAGTCAGGAGTGAGATTCGCAAACAAGGAGGGAGGGGCGATTTTAAGGATCGAGAGACTGCAGGTGGTGCGCGGTGGGCAATTTAGATGCCGCTGATTGCAGATGGAGAGCGGGGGAAAAGGCCCATTTTACTGTATAGTGACATTCTTCAGATGGGTCATGAAATCTAGCCTCAGGAGTACAGCAGCGCAGAGATGTGGCAGCACGAGGAGCCTGAAGTTATCGTATACCGTGCCCCGCACCTTCAGGGTCACCATGCAGCAGCCGAGGACATTTACAGAGCGGGACTGCGATGCCATGGAGATGGTTTGCTTGACGGGCCGCATGGAAAGGGTGTATCGATGCACCGTATCAAGGTGAATGAAGCTCTCCGTACTCCCGCTGTCGAACAAACAATGCTCCCTGTGCCCGTTTACCTTGATGTCCATCATGGACTTGGTGAGTCGATGAGGCTTGGACTGGTCCAGGGTAACCGATGCCACCATTGAGTCCTGCAGGTAGCCATAGGGGGCTGATGAGGTAGGAGATGGTGGCCCCTGCTGGTCGCTCGCGGCTGAAGTCGTCCAAGATGGCGGCCCCCGTGGGTCGGCGGCGGCCGATGACGTCATCCAAGATGGCGGCCCCCGCGGGTCGCACGCGGCCAGAGTCGTCCAAGATGGCGGCCCCCGCAAGTCACACCTGGCCGAGGTCGTCCAAGATGGCGCCCCCCGTGGGTCGCACGCGGCCGGGGTCATCCAAGATGGCGGCCCCCGTGGGTCACACGCGGCGCTCGTGGATTTGGAGGTGGACTTACGGCAGACTTTGGCATAGTGCCCCTCCTTCCCACACGCGGAGCAGAATGACTCCCTCGCCCGGGTAGCGTTGGTGGGGGTGCTTACTCAGGCCGCAGAAGTAGCACTTCGGGCCTCCAGAGGCTGCTGCAGCAGTCAGATCACTGGTGAGACGTGGTGCAGCATAGGTCTGTGGCCCTCCCGGTAGCGACGGCTGCGGTGTCCACGATGCACCCACGTGGTCAGGTGAGTGGGCCTCGAGATATTGGGAGGTCACCTCTAAGGATTCGGCCAATTCCACCGTTTTCTTTAAGTCCAGCGCACCCTGTTCCAGTAGCCGTTGTGGGATATAGGTAGTTCCGATGCCCGTGACAAAGGCATCCCTGATTAAGTCCTCTGTATATTGGGTGGCAGTCACAGTCTTGCAGTTGCAGTTCCGGGCAAGCAGTCGCAACGCGCGCAGGAATTGGTCAACCGATTCTCCTGGCTGCCGTCTGCGCGTAGCTAGGAGATGTCTTGCGTAGACTTCATTAGGCCGTTTGTTATACTGGCCCTTTAAAAGTTCGATAGCGTCCTTGTAATTTTCCGCATCCCGAATCGTAGATTATACTACGTCGCTTACCCAGCCATGGAGCACCTGTAGTTTGTCGGTATCCGTACGGACAGCAGTGGAGGCGTCGATGTAGTCTTCGAAGCATTTCAGCCAGTGATCAAACGTGTTTGATGCTCCTAGTTTGAGGATCCAGATTCAGTCTGTCGGGTTTTAACATCTGCTCCATTTTAAAAATCTTGTTAATAAAATTGATGCACTATCAATCAAGTCAAGACTAGTTGTGAGCAAGACAAATAGGCTTTTATTAACAAGAACTTGGAGCCATCCCTGTCGGAGATCTGGTCTGTACTAAAGGCTAGGGGGAGGAGCCACCGCCTTTATACCCAGACCACGGGGAGGAGTCTTGGGCGGAGCCGACAGGGATGTGCCACATATACAGGTAATAATAGATATTAACAGTGGTTAACCACAACAGATAACAGTGGTTTACCACAGTTCTTTCCTTTACAATCTTCTTTGAACAATTCAAGTTCCAAATATATTTTTTCAAAATGTGCGTTCCATTCCTTTCAGACCACACAGAACCTCTTTAATCTATCCAATTCCTTTCAGTCCTCTACTTCTCCTGAACCTCTTCTTTTATGCTAACTTGGTTGAGACAAGTCCCCCCCAGGTTCTCCTATTCATGGTGCATTTATCTTTAAAGCAATCATAATCTTACCCGAAGTTCATTGACCTCAGCAATCTGTATCCAACTCACCGGCCATCAATCATCCTGTTACAATAGGTAAATGTCCTGCCTGCTCTCTAACAATAAAATGGAGCCAACATTGGACTGTCAGTGAGTGGAGCTCTCAATTGTATTTTTCTTTGCTCAAGAGTGACAGAGAGTAGGTAGTTTAATAATAACGGGCCTCCATGGTTTAAAGTAGTTATCCTATTTAAAATGGTGTTTGCAATATCATTACACCTTTCCACTGTAAGTGCATAAAAGGTCTAAGATATGATGTGCATTTCTGAACACACGCATCAAGCATTTACCCAAAGCATATTGAATTATTGCAATTTTCCTTCAACTCCAGTGTACAATATAACAAACCTATTGTTTGTTCTGGCTGAAATTTCCATTTTCAGATGCTGTTTTCTGTGTTATATGTTAAAGCACAAAGTTTGTAACAATTTGGTAACTAGCTAAACAGGAAAGGTTTATTACAAACGAAACAGGAAAACATTATTGAAACTTCATCCTGTGCAGGCTAGCCAGACATCCCTTTTCAGTGCAGTAATCAGGGGCCAAGAAACAGTTTTATGTTCTTCTGGCTAACGCAGACAATAATATTACGAGTATGTGGATTCAAGTGAATGTGAACAATTAAAAATCTTTTCAGTTACATTTGCACTTCATACCCTCCAGTGAGTCTTGACTACGGTTAGTTTGATATCCAAGAAAATAGTGTTAAAAGTAAAATTCTCTGTGAGCTAACTGATGAACAACAACGTGGTTTGCTCCTGCTTGGAGTACCTCACTTGAAAATGGTTCAAGAAATTCTTTGAGTGCACAGCTTCCTTTAACTTTCTTGCTCTGAATTGCACTGCACAGTTTTTACAAGGTTCTAGAATTCTTGAACATATGTTGTAGCAAAGATGATCTAATTCCAGAAATGTCTAAATACATGGACACGGGAGGCACGGTGGCACAGTGGTTCGCACTGTTGCCTCACAGCGCCAGGGACCCGGGTTCGATTCCTGGCTTGGGTCACTGTCTGTGTGGAGTCTGCATGTTCTCCCCGTGTCTGCGTGGGTTTCCTCCGAGTGCTCCGGTTTCCTCTCACAGTCCAAAGGACGTGTTGGTTAGGTGCATTGGCCATGCTAAATTCTCCCTCAGTGTACCCGAACAGGTGCCGGAGTGTGATGACTAGGGGATTTTCACAGTAACTTCATTGCAGTGTTAATGTAAGCCTAATTGTGACACTAATAAATAAACTTTAAACTTAAAACATACATAACAGTAGTTTCTGGAGAACAGAACGAAAGGGACTCGAGGCGTGGGTAGGGATGGTTTGGAGGAAGGACAGGGAGTGAATTACTATTCTGTAACATCGCAAAGGTGAACTTCAGGATTCAGAACACAGGATTTTACCTTTACATCCATCTGTACTGTAGTGAAGGGTGAGAGAAAAGGAGATGGCAGAATAACATTTTTAAAATTAATTTTAAAAATGATAAAATTCAAAAGGTGGGTTTTTCTGGATTCTCATGCTGTTGCACAATTCATACATTGTATCTGACACTGCACTTAAAATACAAATCAGAGAGAATTTGTAAGTAGTGGTCAGCCAGAGGATTGGCATCACGTAGGAAGGAAAGGCATGAATGGAAGACTTGTGCAAAACTCGCCCAAGTGCAAGAGGTGTTATATTTTTTTCTATGTAAATGTATCAAGATTTATCCCCACAGTATATTTATAGACAGAGAGTGCAAGTATTTTGTCAGAAATAGAGGTCAACATTTAAACAGACAAGGGTATGAACATTTACTGAATTTGAATCTGTAACGTTAGATTCCCTTCAACAGTGTAATAAGTGAAAGCTTAACATTGCATTTTATTATAACGATACTCTCGCTCTCTTTCCTTCCTTAGTGCAGGTGCAAGGTGATCTTACAATTCAGAGACTATTTCCTCGGGTGGATGTAGCTATTACTAGGGGGCATAACTATAAGGTTCATGGTGGGAGATACAGGAAGGATGTCCGAGGAAGATTCTTTACTCAGAGTGTGGTTGGGGTGTGGAATAGACTGCCTGCTTTGATAGTGGAGTCGGACACTTTAGGAACTTTCAAGCAGTTATTGGATAGGCACATGGAGCACACCAGAATGATAGGGAGTGGGATAGCTTGATCTTGGTTTCGGACAAAGCTCGGCACAACATCGAGGGCCGAAGGGCCTGTACTGTACTGTACTGTTCTATGTTCTAATTGTAGTGAGAGTATAGCACAGGAGACTTGGTGATATTTTGCATTCAATTCAGAATTGTGCAGGAGTGTCTCCCAGTTAATTCACTAATGAGATGTGATCTCCATGTTCATAGAAATTATAGAAACCCTACAGTGCAGGAGGAGGCCATATGGCCCATCGAGTCTGCACTGACAACAATCCCACCCCAGGCTCTATTCCCACAACCCCACACATTTACCCCGCTAATCTCTCTAAACCCACACATCTTTGGACTATGGGAAGAAACAGGAGCACCCGGTGGAAACCCATGCAGACACGGGGAGAATGTGCAAACTCCACACAGACAGTGACCCAAGCCGGGAATTGAACCCAGGTCCTTGGAACTGTGAAGCAGACGTGCTAACCACTGTGCCACCATGCCGCCTTAAACTTGGCCAAAAAACTTTTCAAGTTTTCTCAGATTCCCATATTTTGAACTTCAGAAAAAGCACCCACCTGTAACAAACGTTCATTTATTGCTTTCATTTTCATATATTTGGCTTGTTTGTCTTCTGCCATATTTTTGATGATGGTATCTGCCGCTTGTTTTTCTCGCTCAATTTCTTCATCGATAACTCGAATAAGGTCTTCTTTCCTGTAAGCAAGGTAAGTTCACAAAACCTTAAACTTTCATATATTTTAAAACAACAACCCTAAAAGGGGCTTCTGACCTGCAAAGAGAAACTATTATTCAAATAGCTACCAATTTGGAGAAATAAAAAGACAACAGAAATTACACCACTTTGTAGATTTTGAGAGAGTTTTAAAATAGATTTCCATGTCTTTTAGATTGTGAAAACAAGATACTCATGTTTGTGGATTTTTACAAGTATGCAGTCAATAGTATTTTAGTTAACCCGAGAATTTGTGGCAACGTGAGAGGGATCTCTTTGTAGTCTATCTATGCCTGTCTTTCAAACAACTGATTTGCGGCTCGTACTGATTCCCAGCAAAATTTCCTTCTTGATTTGATTTTATTATTGTCATATGTATTCGGATACATTGAAAAGTATTGTTTCTTGTGCGCTATACAGACAAAACATACCGTTCATAGAGAAGGAAACGAGAGAGTGCAGAATGTAGTGTTACAGTCATAGCTAGGGTGTAGAGAAAGATCAACTTAATTCGAGGTAAGTCCATTTAAGTCTGACAGCAGCAGGGAAGAAGCTGTTCTTGAGTCGGTTGATCCGCGACCTCAGACTTTTGTATCTTTTTCCCGAAGGAAGAAGGTGGAAGAGAGAATGTACCGGGTGCATGGGGTCCTTAATTATGCTGGCTGATTTGCCAAGGCAGCGGGAAGTGTAGACAGAGTCAATGGATGGGAGGCTGGTTTGCGTGATGGATTGGGCTACATTCGCCACCTTTTGTAGTTCCTTGCGGTCTTGGGCAGAGCAGGAGCCATACCAAGCTGTGATACAACCAGAAAGAATGCTTTCTATGGTGCATCTGGAGAAGTTGGTGAGAGTCATAGCTGTCATGCCAAATTTCCTTAGTCTTCTGAGAAGGTTGGGTTGTGTTCCTACGGGATTAAGAACAGGATCTGTTAATAACTTCATTCATCATCATCTTTTTCGGCAGTCCTTCAGAATTAAGGATGGCTTTTTCCCCACAAGTTCAATGGGTTCTGAAGTCCAACGTGTGATCTGCAGCCTCTGTCTTTTGCAGGGCAAGAAGTGCTTGAAGAGCCAGGCAGATGAGGTGTTCTCTCCAGTGCCTCGACTTTGCCTCCACATGTTTCTGATGCAGTCTCTCAATGTGTTCAGTGCCTTCCTGAATGAACCATCTCCATTTTGGTCGGTCGTAAGCCAGGGTCTCCATGAGTTGACGGGAATGTTTGATCTTTTCAGGGATGCTTTGAGGACATCCCTAAAGTGTTTCCATTGCCCTCTAGACAGTTGTCTGCTGTGACCAAGTTTCAACTGGAACAGTTGCTTGGGGAGTCTGGTGTCAGGCATACAAACAACATGTCCTACCCAGCGGAGTTGGTTTTCAGTGATTAGTGCCTCAATGCTGGGTATGTTCACTTGGGAGAAAACGTTGCTGTTGGAGCACCTTTCTTGCTATCAGATTTGGAGGATTTTGCAAAAATACTTCTCTAGTGCTTTGAGATGCCTAATGTAGGTTGTCCAAGTCTCCAAAGCATATGGAAGCATGGGGATTACTGCTGCCTGGTCACAATAACCTTAGTCTCAGTCCTCAAATACTTTTTTGAGGACTGTGGGCGGCACAATGGCGAGTGGGTGGCACGAGGATACAGTGGTTAGCACTGCTGCCTCACATGCCAGGGACCTGGGTTCGATTCCCGGCTTGGGTCACTGTCTGTGTGGAGTTTGCACATTCTCCCCGTGTCTACGTGGGTTTCCTCCGGGTGCTCCGGTTTCCTCCCACAGTCTGAGAGACGTGCTGGTTAAATGCATCAACCCGAACAGGCGCTGGAATGTGGCGACTAAGGGAATCTCACAGTAACTTCATTAGTCACAAGCCTTACTTGTGGCTAATAAATAAACTTTTTTTTTTCTCAATCAGTCGAAGGCTGAGCTGGCACGTCAGAGGTGATGATGAATCTTGTTGACTGTCTGCCTTCACTAAGGAGGCTCCCAAGATATGGAAGATGGTTCACATTTTCCAGGATTTCGCCGTTGATCTTAATCAATGGTGGGGTGGGGCAAAGGGGCATTGTGCACTGAGAGCTGGTTAGAAGATGATCTCAGTTTTTCAGGTGTTTAATGAAAGGCCATTTTCTTATAGGCTTCAGAGGAGTCAATGGCCTGAAGCTCTTTATCTACGCGATGGCACACACATCTGCATACTGAAGCTCAATGATCAGGGTTGGAGTGGTTTTGGTATGAAGGTGGCGTCAGTGAACAGTTTCCTGTCTGTCATAAAGTTATAGAGGTTTACAGCATGGAAACAGGCCCTTTGGCCCAACTTGTCCATGCTGCCCTTTTTTAAAAACCCCTAAACTAATCCCAATTGTCCGCATTTGGCCCATATCCCTCTATACCCATCTTACCCATGTAACAGTCCAAATGCTTTTTAAAACACAAAATTGTACCCACCTCTACTACTACCTCTGGCAGCTTGTTCCAGACACTCACCACCCTCTGTGTGACAAACTTGCCTCTCTAGACCCTTTCGTATCTCTCCCCTCTCACCTTAAACCTATGCCCTCTAGTTTTAGACTCCACTACCTTTGGGAAAAAATATTGACTACCTAGCTGATCTATGCCCCTCATTATTTTTTAGACCTCTATAAGATCACCCCTCAGCCTTCTACGCTCCAGAGAAAAAAGTCCCAGTCTATCCAGCCTCTCCTTGTAACTCAATCCATCAAGTCCCGGTAGCATCCTAGGAAATCTTTTCTGCACTCTTTCTAGTTTAATAATATCCTTTCTATAATAGGGTGACCAGAACTGTACACAGTACTCCAAGTGTGGCCTTACCAATGTCTTGTACAACTTCAACAAGACGTCCCAACTCCTGTATTCAATGTTCTGACCAATGAAACCAAGCATGCTGAATGCCTTCTTCACCACTCTGTCCACCTGTGACTCCACTTTCAAGGAGCTATGAACATGTACCCCATGATCTCTTTGTTCTGTAACTCTACCCAATGCCGTACCATTGACTGACTAAGTCCTGCCCTGGTTCAATCTACCAAAATGCATCACCTCGCATTTATCTAAATTAAACTCCATTTGCCATTCGTCAGCCCACTGGCCCAATTGATCAAGATCCCGTTGCAATCGGAGATAACCTTCTTCACTGTCCACTACGCCACCAATCT
Source organism: Mustelus asterias (assembly GCF_964213995.1). Classification (NCBI taxonomy): domain Eukaryota; kingdom Metazoa; phylum Chordata; class Chondrichthyes; order Carcharhiniformes; family Triakidae; genus Mustelus; species Mustelus asterias. Next base: position 2,971,462 of record NC_135806.1, read on the forward strand.
TGGTGTCATCTGCAAATTTACTAACCATGCCTCCTATATTCTCATCCAAATCATTAATATAAATGACAAATAACAGTGGACCCAACACTGATCCTTGAGGCACACCGCTGGTCACAGGCCTCCAGTTTGAAAAACAACCCTCTACAACCATGTCTGGCTTCTGTCAAGAAGCCAATTTTGTACCCATTTAGATACCTCATCCTGGATCCTGGAAGATTTAACCTTATGTAACAACCTACCATGCGGTACCTTGTCAAAGGCCTTGCTAAAGTCCATGTAGACAACATCAACTGCACTGCCCTCATCTACCTTCTTGGTTACCCCTTCAAAAAACTCAATCAAATTTGTGAGAGATGATTTTCCACTCACAAAGCCATGCTGACTGTCGCTAATCAGTCCTTGCATCTAAATGCCTGTAGATCCTGTCTCTCAAAATACCTTCCAACAATTTACCCACCACAGATGTGAGGCTCACTGGCCTGTAGTTGCCAGGTTTTTCCCTGCAGCCCTTTTTAAACAAAGGCACAACATTTGCCACCCTCCAATCTTCAGGCACCTTACCCATGACGATTGATGATTCAAATATCTCTGCCAGAGGCACGCAATTTCCTCCCTAGCCTCCCACAATGTCCTGGGATACACTTCATCAGGTCCTGGGGATTTATCTACCTTGATGCGCTTTACGACTTCCAGCACCTCTTTCTCTGTAATATGTACACTCCTCAAGACATCACTATTTATTTCCCCAAGTTCCCTAACATCCATGCTTTTCTCAACAGTAAATACTGATGAGAAATATTCATTTCGGATCTCACCCATCTCTTGTGGATCCGCACATAGTTGGTCTGTTCTGTAGGTTCTCTCCATGCCTGGAAGTAATTTGCTGGAAGTGAGTGCAGTATTGCAGCAAGGAAAAAATGGTGAAGAGGGGTGACACAAAGGCAACAGTTTTTGACCCTAGAAGGCGATGGTGGTGTCGTGGTAATGTGAATGGACTGGTAATCCAGAGTCCCAGATTAATGCTCTGAGGACACCAGTTCAAATCCTACTGCAGCAGCTGCTGGAATTTAACTCAATTTATAAAATCTGGGCTTGGAATCTGGACTTAATAATGGTGACCATGAAACTATCAATTGTCGTAAAAACCAATTTGGTTCACTAATGTTCTTTAGGGAATGAGTCAGTGGAAAGTATTCAGGTAGTCGTTATCCCATGGATGAGAGTCAGGAGTATGAGTAAAATTTTATTTTAAAACTTAAAAACCACTACATTCCTAAATAGTTACCATCAAAATCAAAATTAAATTTTACATGAAGGAACAGAGCAATATTTAAACATCCTGGTCGCAACAAATAGACTTTATGTCAATACTTACAATAAGTAGCTCATAATTCTAAAAGAACAAAATGCTGTGTTGTGATACTTCAAATGTAACATACCAACAAATCAAGTAAACCACCATGGTAAATAATTAACTGAAATGCATTACTGCAGTACAATGTTTAACCAGCAATTCAACTCACATACAATCTTATTTTCAGAGCAAGTCATCACGAAACAATTTAAAATGTATAAACAAGAAAATCCTGCTTGCTAATTAAGACAGAAAGGCACTGGATGATCATTTTTGGAGGTATGAAGCCACATTTTTCTATTTAAGATGCACATATTTTATTATGAGAATTAGATTTCTTACTTTCATAAGTCCAGTTTTGAAAATGTTTAAAAACCTCCCGAACGGTTCGACAAGTAACTGAGCTATGCAAATCAGAAAGGGCCAGGTTCAATTCCAAATCTGTACTCAATTAGCCGATCTCACCCAAGGGTACGGTTGAGGCAAATCAGCTAAGGCTCTCTCTTCCTATTCCTATTCAGCCACCCCTGCTGAAAGTACATATGACTGAAGGTTGGGTAAGGACCGGATCAGGCTCAGTTGCAACATTCTCTACTTTCTGCCCTCACAGTTGAATAGCCTGCTCACAATCAAGGGTTACACGTGGCAATGATATCAGGTGGCCAGAGCCTGTGGAATTAAACCTCAGCAAGGAATCAACACCTTCACAAAAAGAGAGAACGTTGAAAGAGAGAGTAAGTAAGAAAATAAGGAAATGCAAAAGACATGACAGAGCCTTTTCTTAAAAACACAGGTTAACAATGACATACAAAACAAAGTCAGGAGAATTTAAAATCAGACTGAAATTATACTACTAGTTAAAGGAAAAATCCTCAACAAAAATCGGTTGATTTTCTGGTCGTGCATACAGGTAATCAAACTAGATCATGGGATATGAACTTATCTAGTGATACTGAGCTATGACACATGAATTTAAAGTTACTTATCTCATTTGTGCTTTTAGATGGCAGGGCTGGGTTTTGGCTGCAATATGGGTGCATTGCTGGGTTTAGGCAGAACTTCATCAGGTAACCACTGGGAATGGCATTACTGGATCTGGCAGCACTGGCAAAGGCAATTCTGAAGTCTTACAGAACAGGGGAGTAGGCAAGACAAAGGAAAACCTTCTGCGATTTGTTCCTGGGAGCACTGGCTGTGTGATTTTTGAGGGAATTCTCAAAGTATAGGAGAAGAGGAAGAACAGTTGTTGGATGTTGAAATCCTGGCATTTGGGAGGTGCAAAGTGAGATATTGAGATGCTGGAATTTAGGGAATGTGAGCGATGTCCGACTAGGAGAACATCAGGAGAGGGGTAATGGGTATGGAATCACTGGGATAGTATGCTGGGTAAATGCAAATTACTGCGGATGCTGAAATCAAACAAAAACAAAATGCTGGAAAATCTCAGCAAGTCTGGCAGCATCTGTGGAGAGAGAATAGAGCTAACGTTTCCAGACTGGATGGCCCCTCGTCAGAACTCTGGTACAGTGCTCTTTTGAATCGTCAGTGCAGACTTGATGGGCCAAATGGCCTGCTTCTGCACTGTATCATTCTATGAATTCACACTCAGTTCCATTGGTTTCAACATTAGCTAAGAGTCTCTTCTGCAGAATTTATCAAAGGTTTTCTGGAAGTCCACATAAACAATATCTATAGACATTTCCTTGTCCACAACTTCAGTCATCTCTTCAAAATGTTCAGTCATGTTTCCCAGGCATGACCTATCATTCACAGATCCACGCTGGCCCTCTCTGATTGGCTGAAAAATTTCAGTCACATTCTCCTATTGACTTTAGAACTTTTATACTAATTGGCTTAAAACTCCCTTCCAGTCTCCCCCACTCATCTTTGCTTAAATGATGGAGTGACACGAGTTATCTCCAATTGAAAGAAATGATTCCCAAATTGAAACAACTTAGGAAGATTCATTAAGGCATGTGCAATGTGCTAACCTACTGTCTTGTGGGGATTGAATGGGTCCCAAATTACCATTGGTTTTTAAAAGCAATCAAATGCCCATGCCACCTTTCCCACTCACCCCCAAACTCACTCAAGTGCTTTCACACATCAGCTTCCTCTTCCTCCAATCTGTTGGCAGCTCTTTTAACAGCATCAAGAATCTTTTCCTACCTTCCCCATTATCAGACAGTCCCTGATGTTATGTTCCAGCCTTGAAGCATATTTTTCTACTACTTAAAATAAATTAATGAAAGAAGAAACCGTGCAATTTCCAGATATGTACTTGTAGTGTGCGGCAGTGGTGCAAAATGAGAAAATTTAGCTTTTTTCCCTCTGTTCATGTGTTTGTAGCATTGCACAAATCATCATAAGCAAAAATTACTTCAAAATGTTCAAGAAATTTTTGATTTGATTTATTATCACATGTATTCGTATACAGTGAAAAGTATTGTTTCTTGCATGCTATACAGCCAAAGCATACCGTTCATGGAGAAGGAAAAGAGTGTAGAATATAGTGTTAGTCATAGCTAGGTTGTAGAGAAAGATCAACTTAGTGCGAGGTACGTTCATTCAAAAGTCAGCAGGGAAGAAGTTGTTCTTAAGTCAGTTGGTACATGTCCTCAGACCTTTGTATCTTTTTCCCGACGGAAGAAGGTGGAAGAGAGAATGTCCGGGGTGCGTGGGGTCCTTAATTATGCTGGCTGCTTTTCCAAGGCAGCGGGAAGTATAGACAGAATCAATGGATGGGAGGCTGGTTTGCGTGATGGACTGGGCTTCATTTCCGACCCTTTGTAGTTCCTTGCGGTCTTGGGCAGAGCAGGAGCCATACCAAGCTGTGATACAACCAGAAAGGATGCTTTCTATGGTGCATCTGTAAAAGTTGGTTAGAGTTGTAGCTAACATGCCAAATTTCCTTAGTCTTCTGAGAAAGTAGAGGCGTTGGGCTTTTTTAATTATGATGTCGGTCTGGGGGGACCAGGACAGGTTGTTGATCTGGACACCTAAAAACGTGAAGCTCTCGACCATTTCTACTTCGTCCCCATCTAAAAACTTGAAGTTTATAATTTAAACAACTTCCAAACTATATACACTTCCATTAAAAAAATTCTCATGCCTCTACTTTGTCAACTTTTTCCATTATACCTTAAGACATAGGAATTTATAAAGAAAACTCCCAATGTAAACTTGTCACACTTAAGTTGCAAATTCCCACCATTAGGGCAGATTTTGCTGTCCTGTCTCTGTATCATTTATCTTTGAGGGGTTCAGAGGAAACCACAATGGTTAATTTTTTTGCTATACAGAAGTTTGAGACTTTAGTCTCCAGTTGATTTCCAAATCTTTTGGAAGAAACAAATAAATCCTCAAAAGTACATAGCTATCAAGCCCTTTTGGCGCACACTGCAGGTGATGAAATCCTGCAAGCAACTTATGTTCAGAATACAGATATGATTGAAAAATCCAGCTTGCGTGCTAAAATATCCAAGTTGAAGCTCAAACTTTTGACACAGTTTGGAGCCGTGAAGTTTTAATTCGGGTACACACAAAAAATTCAATGGGTATATTCAATCGCATAATTATGAAACTCTTTAAATGTTTTTAAATCCTTACCTTAGACATGAGTAATTTTCTAGGTTTTTTGAATAATTAATTGCATCAAAGATTTGAACTTCAACCTAATGGCTACGTCTTTTTGTGGATTTATTTGTGGACAATATAACAGTGCCGTCTAGTGGAATGGCAATCATTACAGGATGCTTTGTAAATACATTATATAACAGTGGAGTTATAATAAGGGCTCCACCTGGTGCCAGAACAGGCTGGCATGTTAACATTGGAATTCCCACTGAAGATACTGACACACTAGATTACAATATGCATTCTACAGGAATAGGTCAACAAAAGCACAATACATTTTGAAAACAAAGATACAGAAAGGGGTGTTAATTGCTTCTTGAAAATACCCTTTCCTTTATATTTCAATGATTTATCTCTATATTTCTTTGCATCCAGTTGTTCTCTTTAACCTTTAGTCTTTCACACATTGGAAGTTGGTTTCTAGCTTAACAAACCATTATCCAGCATGTGAAATACTTTTATTGACAACCTTTCTCAATTCCTTCTTGCATATGGTTCTAAATATTCAATAACATTATTTTTTTATTTCATATGGAAAAGTCATAGGTTTTTAAAAACTCAATTTAATATTGTTAATCATGACTTCTGTTGATTTATTTTATCAAATCCATTTTACCTAAACAGCTCTCCCAGGCATCTTGTATAAATTCATTCTTTTGTCTGTATTTTTAAGACAAAGTAAACTTTGGTAATAGGTAGGAGTTGAAACCTTATGAATATCAATGGCACAGTGGTTAGCCCTGCTGCCTCTCAGCGCCAGGGACCCGGGTTCGATTCCCGGCTTGGGTCTCTGTCTGTGTGGAGTTTGCACGTTCTCCCTGTGTCTACGGCGTTTCCTCCGGGTGCTCCAGTTTCTTCCCACAGTCTAAAAGACGTGCTGGTTAGGTGCATTGGCCATGCTAAATTCTCCCTCAGTGTACCCAAACACGTGCCGGTGTGTGGTGACTAGGGGATTTTCACAGTAACTTCATTGCAGTGTTAATGTAAACCTACTTGTGACTAATAAATAAATAAACTTATAAAGATGATATGGTCTATTTGGATTTCCAAAAGACATCGAGTTAGATGTTAGGCTTGTGTTGTTAAGAATCGTCAAAGTTAGAGATTTTAAAAGACAGTAAACACGTGAGAAAAGGGTCATGAGAAGCACCACCCCAGCATGGACTGGTTGTTTCTGTGTAGTATATTCAATCCAAATTCCACTTCTGGTACTGTTTACTATTGATTTTCAAATTGTAATGATAAAAGAAACATCAAAACTCTTGGTTAACTGAAAGGAATTTAAAGCATTTATTTTGCAGTAGAATTAGGATCATGAGAATCTGCTGGATTAAACTTTGGACTGGAAATGTTATCTTGACAACTGCTGCAATAGCCTCAGCTCTCTGCAGTTTCGGTGACAGAACTGTAAGTATCGTGGTAGCTTAACAAATAATATCAACAAATCGTTAAAGAGACCTGTATTCTTGAAATCCCATTCCATCCAAAATGTTGGTGCATTTAATGACACGTCCATTATCTTTCCTGTCCCTTGTTTTATGCTTTCTATGAGGTGATCAGAGGTAGTCTAATAGGCATTTTGAGTACAATCTCCCTTGTTCCGATAGTGTGAAAGAGACAGGGATACAAAATGTTTAATAAATTACATTCAAATGTCCTATAATTTCTTTAATTTGTCCTGATGAATGAACCAGCGAATAGCTATCACTTACTTTGTTCAGCTGAAACAGGTGCGATGTGTGTACCTGTTCTCTGTCTGCAAAGATCAGGGCCTGTGTATTAAAATACATAGCTTCCAGTACATGCAAACACTCCACTCTTCGAGCTCGACTGACAATCTTAAATTGTTTTTTAGCGTAATTTTTAGCACTTAGGATTATTTAGAAAATGTTGTCCAATTACAGAATCACATCTAATGCTGGATACGGTTTTGGGTTTTGCAAGCACGGGTTGGTTGGGTATGGTCTGTACCTCGCTTGTTGTGAACAGCGGAAGGGGCACGCTGTTTGGTATGATCTGCCAGTCTTTGGGACGTATGGCCGATATACCTAGCATCACACTGGCACACTGTCATTCATATACCACATTACTCATTTGTGGGATTGGCAGAACACTTTATTTTTGGTTCATTTGTGTGTACTAGAAGCTGCATGTATTAATACACAGGGAGCTGTTCTTTGCAGTCAGAATGAACAATGTGCACGTTACACCTATTACACCTAAACAAAATAAATGACAGTCATTCGCTGCTTCATTCCTCAGGGCAATGCTTTTACCAGAGTCAAGCTGCTTAGTTTAAATGTTTCACATTCAGCCACCATTTACAGGTGCATTCTCCCTGGCAATGCCTCTGCCAATCACTGTCCACTTGCCAACTAATCAAGTGCTCTTTTCACATGCAGTATATAAAGTTTTTTCCTCCTGACATTGGTGTTCTTGCGGTTGTCCTGATGAGTGCAAGATGAAATCTTTTTTCAGCAACACTCAAGTTTAGTGCAATAACTTCTTCTGCTCTAATTCATATCTATGTTGGCAGCTCGAGTTGGCTTCACTGTGGTTCCATGGTGCGAGTGCATTGCTTTAGAAACATAGAAACATAGAAAAACTACAGCACAAACAGGCCCTTCGGCCCACAAGTTGTGCCGAACACATCCCTACCTTCTAGACCTACCTATAACCCTCCATCCTATTAAGCTCCATGTACTCATCCAGGAGTCTCTTAAAAGACCCTATTGAGTTCGCCTCCACCACCACTGACGGCAGCCGATTCCACTCGCCCACCACCCTGTGTGTGAAAAAATTTACCCCTAACATTTCCCCTGTACCTACCCCCAGCACCTTAAACCTGTGTCCTCTCGTAGCAGACATTTCAGCCCTGGGAAAAAACCTCAGAGTCTACCTGATCTATGCCTCTCAACATCTTATACACCTCTATTAGGTCTCCTCTCATCCTTCGTCTCTCCAAGGAGAAAAGACCGAGCTCCCTCAGCCTATCCTCATAAGGCATGCCACTCAATCCAGGCAACATCCTTGTAAATCTCCTCTGCACCCTTTCAATCTTTTCCACATCCTTCCTATAGTGAGGCGGCCAGAACTGAGCACAGTACTCCAAGTGGGGTCTGACGAGGGTCTTATATAGCTGCATCATTATCCCCGGACTCCTAAACTCAATCCCTCAATTGATAAAGGCCAGCACACCATACGCCATCTTAACCACCTCCTCCACCTGCGGGGCCGATTTTAGAGTCCTATGGACCCGGACCCCAAGGTCCTTCTGATCCTCGACCGTACTAAGAGTCTTTCCCTTTATATTGTACTCCTATTTCTTATGTTATGTTCATTCCATTTGTCCTACCAAAATGGACCACGACGCATTTATCTGGGTTGAAGTCCATCTGCCACTTCTCCGCCCAGTCTTGCATCCTATCTATGTCCCTCTGTAACTTCTGACATCCCTCCAGACTATCCACAACCCCACCAACCTTCGTGTCGTCGGCAAACTTACCAACCCATCCCTCCGTTTCCACATCCAGGCCATTTATGAAAATGACAAACAGCAAGGGTCCCAGAACAGATCTCTGGGGCACATCACTGGTGACCGACCTCCATTTAGAAAAAGACCCATCTATACCCACTCTCTGCCTCCTTTGGGCAAGCCAGTTCTGGATCCACCGGACAGCAGCCCCTTGGATCCCATGGATGGGTAAAGTCAGCATCCCGTATTACTTCCTTGTGGAAGCGTTGGGTGCATTGCAGTTTCACTGGAATTCTGAACACCTTTTGAGCTGTACATTGATTTGATTTATTGTCACATGTATTGGGATACAATGAAAAGTATTGTTTCTTGCGCACTATACAGCCAAAACACATCGTTCAGAGTATATAGGGGAGAAGGGAAGGAGAGAGTGCAGAATATAGTGCTGGAGTTACAGATAGGGTGAAAAGAAAAATCAGCTTAATATATGATAGGTCCATTCAAAAGTCTGATGGCAGCAGTGAAGAAGCTGTTCTTGAGTCGGTTGGTATGTGTTCTCAGACTTTTGTATCTTTTTCCCGACGGAAGGAGGTGGAAGAGAGAATGCCCGGGGTGCATGTGGTCCTTCATTATGCTGGCTGCTCTTCTGGAGCAGTGGGAAATGTAGATAGAGTCAATAGATGGGAGGCTGGTTTGCGTGATGGACTGGGCTGCGTTCATAACCCTTTGTGATTTCTTGCGATCTTGGTCAGAGCAGGAGCCATACCAAGCAGTGATACATCTGGAAAGAATGCTTTCTATGGTGTATCTGTAAAGATTGGAGAGAGTCGTAGAGAACCTGCCGAATTTGAACATAATTCAGTCACATGTGCAGGTTAACTCCTGGTGCCTACTTTTCTTACCTCCTTCCCATGCTTACGGCACAAATTGTTTCTTGGCAAGAAGGTATGAATAAGCCTATAAGAGGGACAATATTTCTGCAGTCCTTTATATTAGGCTTTGCAACCATAGACATTTAAAGTTAACATTCCTCAATCTAACATCCATTTTGCCAAACACTTGACTTTGTATTTGAGTATATTTTAGGGACTCATCTACCACTGGCACAGGACAGCTAATTAAATTAATTAATTTGTCTTTGGTTGGCTATCCAGTGATAAAATGTCCATAGACTGAAAGTTGCGAACAAACCAGGAGAAAATTCTTTACAAAATTTCAATTACCAATTTCTAAAAAGCACAAAACAGCAATTTCTAGGCATTAGTTTGTTGCCAGTGTTTAGCAACAAACCTTTAAAAATGTATTTTTGTCTAAGTATTGGAGCTATACATCCATGGAAAGACTCAGAAAAAGCAACAAATAAAAACAGAAAATGCTGGAAAATCTCAGCAGGTCTGACAGCATCAGTGGACAGAGAACAGAGCTAATGTTTTGGGTCGAGATGACCCTTCGTCAGAGTGGCCAGTCCAATTCCTGTTTGTTCCAAGCACCTGGGCAAGGATTTTCCGGTCCTGTTGTGGTGAGATCAGCTGTGAGAGATTTGGCAGCCCCACCATAGGTCCACCAACTTATGGCTGGTCAGAAAATCTCACCTATTGTCTATTCTGGTGGCTGCTTAAGCCCCAAGCTCTGGAATCTCCTCCCTAAACCTCTCTATCTCTCCCACTCTCTCTGCTCCTTTAAAATGTTCCTTAAAACTTACCTTTTTGACCAAATTTTGGTATTTTCCCAATATCTCAAATGTGACGTGGTGCCAAATTTTATTTCAGAATGTTCCTATGAAATGCCTCAAGATGCTTTACTACATTTAAGGTGCCATATGAATGCAAGTTTCACTGAAAAAATAATTCTCAAAATTTAATGAACATAAAGAGATTTTTCAATTGTGTGTCAGCTATGGATCAGTTCTTGCTTCTGGGCTCCAGGTTCAAGACCCACTTCAGGCTTGATCTCATAAATCAAGGCTGACACTCCAGCGTTTTACTGAGTGGGTTATTATGTTGTTGGAGATGTTGCCTTTCAGATGAGATATTAAACTGAGGACCCATCTGCCTACCTGGATGGATGTAAAAGATCCCATGGCACTACTTTGAAGCAGAACAGGTGTCCTGGCCAATATTTATCCCAAAATAAGCATCACAAAAACAGATTATCTGATCATTATCACATTGTTATTTGTGGGAGTATGCTGTGCACATATTGGCTGCTGCATTTCCTACATTGCAATAGCCACTACATTTCAAAAGGACTTTACTGGCTGTAAAGCATTTTCAGACATCAGATGGTCATGAAAAGGTCTTTTGTAAATGCAAGTCTTTCTTTTTAGTACATGTCAATCACCTGAATTGCTTTTTTTTTTGCAGTGTGACTACAGCGGAATGAGCTTGATATTGATCCCTCATGATCTACCTGCGAACACAACAAAGCTAAAACTCACGAACAACAGCATTTCTTTAACTTATCACGATGTTCAAATTCTTTCGAATTTAACTCAACTTAAAGAATTGTATCTCGGATATAACCTCATCTGCAATTTAACTTTAGGAGCATTCAATAATTTAAAAAAGTTGTCTGTATTGGAACTGCACAACAACTGCCTTACAAACGTTGACAGAGATATTATGAAACCACTGAATTTATCACATTTAACACTGTATGGAAATCAATGGAACTGTAGCTGTGGCCTTCTAGGTTTACAGATGTGGCTTAATGAGTCAAAAGTACATCTGGGTAGGTTCAACTCACATAATGATGGGTTTGCAAAGTGTTAGTTAGTGCACTTATGAATGACAAAATCTCAGCAGGGAACAGAAAGTTTCTTCATTACTCCATAGAACATAGCGCAGTACAGGCCCTTCGGCCCTCGATGTTGCGCCGACCAGTGGAACCAATCTAAAGCCCCTCTCATCTACACGATTCCAATATCATCCATATGTTTATCCAATAACCATTTGAATGCTCTTAATGTTGATGAGTCCACTACTGCTGCAGGCAGGGCATTCCATGCCCATACTACACTCTGAGTAAAGAACCTACCTCTAACATCTGTCCTATATCTCTCACCCCTCAATTTAAAGCTATGTCCCCTCGTGCTAGCCAGTGAATGGATTTTTTAAATTACTGAAGTGAACCCAAGATCGAGCAGATAGTCAACATCTTTTCCCAATGGTAGGGGAGTCTCAAACTAGAGGGTATAGGTTTAAGGTGAGAGGGGAGAGATACAAAAGTGTCCAGAGGGGCAATTTTTTCACCCAGAGGGTGGTGAGTGTCTGGAACAAGCTGCCAGAGGTAGTAGTAGTAGAGGCGGGTACAATTTTGTCTTTTAAAAAGCATTTAGACAGTTACATGGGTAACATGGGTATAGAGGGATATGGGCTAAACGAGGGCACTGGGACTAGTTTAGTGGTTAAAAAAAGGACGGCATGGACAATTTGGGCCGAAGGGCCTGTTTCCATGCTGTAAACCTCTGACTATACACTATTCAAAAAATTGATGTAAAATTTCTAACATGAAATAGGCATGACAAACGGGAAGCCTGAAGAATTTTGGATATTTGTAAAGTTACATCCTATTTCAACTACAGGTAATGAGAACATCACAACATGTGAGACCCCTAAGGAAATGCAATTCTGCACCATCAAAAAAGCTCTCATCAAGCAAAGTGAATGCTTCCCAGTCCCTACATTAGCATCATCTCCACATAGTGCTACGATCCAAACTACATTTGACATAAATCTATCCAAAAATATGAACAATCCAGCACTGCAATCTCCCACCGTGACTGTAGAAAACGCCACTGGGAATCGAACAAACAGTTCAGGTACTACAGCATTTAATATCAATTGTGCACATTTCTGACAAGTGATAAATGAAATCATAGTGCAGCACAATATTTCAGGGAATTTCTCACAGAAAGGCAGCCACCAAGAAAAGTGACCCGATCACTGAATATCCATGTGCTATATCCAAGGAGACTGGTGCGAGTTGTCAAAAGAGGCTGTACTGTTGCTATGCAGTCAACCCAGAGTAACAGTGGTCAAGGCCCGAATGTCTCCCACTCATGTCTACAAGTGCAACTGACAAAGTGACTAAAAAAGCAAACTTCATACTTCTCTTCAAAGAAACTCACAATAGCAGGGTAAATAAGGGTTACGTGAATAGGGCCTGGGTGGGATTGTGGTTGGTACATATTCAATGGGCCAATTGGCCTCCTTCTGTACTGTAGGGATTTTATGATTCTATGAAAAAACAGAATTAAACATTGTGGTAGATTTCTGATGATTTAGTGGGTTTATCCAGTGAGCTAAGCTATATACACCCAAACTAGATTCCTGGAGTATGCGGAGTTTGATTTTAATTTGATTTATTATTGTTACATGCATTAGCAGACAGTGGAAAGTACTGTTTCTTGCTTGCTAGACAGACAAAACATACCGTTCATAGAGAAGGAGCCGAGACAGTGCAGAATGTAGTGTTATAGTCATAGCTAGGGTGCAGAGAAAGATCAATTTAATGCGAGGTAGGTCCATTCAAAAGTCTGATGACACCAGGGAAGAAGCTGTTCTTGTGTCGGTTTGTACGTGACCTCAGACTTTTGTATCTTTTTCCCGACGGGAGAAGGTGGAAGAGAGAATGTCCGGGGTGCGTGGGGTCGTTGATTATGCTGGCTGCTTTGCCGAGGCAGTGGGAAGTGTAGACAGAGTCAATGGATGGAAGGCTGGTTTGCGTGATGGATTGGGCTACAATAACCTAACGCACCTGCAATTGACATAGGGTTGCTATAATTGGCCTCAAGAATTCCTTACTTACACAGGCAAAAAAGAATAGGCAGCAATGATCCCTCCATGATTTGCATTCATGGAAATGGAGTTAGATTGTAATGATATATATTGCAATTTCAGGGCAAGTAGCCTTCCACTGTGTATAGCTACATGAAACATGCTCAAATAAACAAGTTATAGGAAAACACCTATGGGTTTCCACCTTAGTAAGAATTGGTTTTTTGGGAAGAGAGAGAACTAAGAAAAATGTATTTATTTTTTGGTACCACATGTTATGATAATCAGTGCACTTTTTTCCCTGCCAACAATATTTAATTTCCAAAAGCTATTGATTTTAACAACTCATTGTTATTCACTTAACTTCTGTCTGCAAAATGTATTTGACATTTTTTCTGCTCCACTGGATGAGGGATGGCATTTGCCAATAACCAAACTCAGTACAACAGAATGCACAAGTTTCAGTCAGTCATTTCCAACATCAGTCATGTTTGGTGATCATGTCTGACTGAAGTGATCAGCTTAGCGCTCCTGTGTAATAATTACAACAGTAACTATTTCATTATAAATATACTTAGTATGGTTAAAATTTAAGTCAATGATAGCTTGCAAAAAAAAAGTAGCTGAACATTAGTACTTAATGTTTGTACAGACTACTCTTTTCTTTATTTATTAGACCAATCCAAATTTGGGAAATCCTGGAAATTAGTGGTCGGTGTCATGGCAACCTCTATTGGCATATCTTCGATACTTGTCCTCTTTGCAAAATGCATTAATTGGTACAACTGCCTCTTTGCCTACCATCATCATCGATTGCAGGAAGAACCAGAGCTTTTCATGGAAAATACATCTACAGCAACAGAGGATAGTGTCCCACAGGCATTAGGAAAAACTAAAAACAGTGGCCAACAAACTGAAGTGAAGACAACTCCTGAAGAAGATGATGGTTATATTGAAGATGGCTATATAGATTCAATAAGAATCAATAATTGTGAGGAGCAGTAAAATTGGAAATGGTTATAGATGTTCCCCAGTAAGGTTGACTGGTTCTGCAGTATGTGTAGTAGGTTAAGCCAGTCATGCTTTTAATAATGCAACCATAAGAAACCATGTCTTCAGATCGCTTGCTTACTTTAATGTTTCATATATACATTCTGCACAGCATAGACTCATTTGTACCAGGAAGAAGAAAATTCCCCTAAAATTCACACTTAAATTGTACACTTGAATCCAACATAGCTCAAAAAATGTGATATAGTTGTCAAGAGAATACATTGATAATTCAAAAGTACCAAGCATATCATTGCTATTATCCTAAAGTGATTGCCATGTGTCAATTGATCGACAATCATTATGGTAGATAATAAGCATAGGCACAACTGAACATGTATTGAATTGCATTGTGTGTGGTAGACTAAAACTGGAAATGGTGTAACAAGAGCTAAGATAATTTGGATCCTGTTTTAGCCTATGACAGCCTTTACTAATATTCTTCTGATTATTCCACATATTCTGAACATTTTTCTTTATATGCAATTGCCTAATTTTCTTCTGAAAGAGATATATACCGTGTTTTAACCAAAGTTTGTAGCCGAGATCTACATTTTAATAACCTTCTGCACAAAAATGTTTTGCAAGCTCCTTTACTACTTTTTATGAATTATAGTTGCAGCCTTACTATCTGAGAGATCCAGTGTATGCTTAGCCCTGTTTGCTTCAGTCTATGCAAAGTCTTCATTTTAAAATATTTCTGCCTATGCAACTAACTCTGCTAAGCTGACCTATTGTAGCTAGCTTGACTACATACACATACAATCAGAAAGCATGGTGGGTTAGCGGGAAATTGACTGCATTCCTGAAGGGTACACAATGCAGGCAAACAACAGCATAACAGCAGCTGCAATGACTGTTTTTCTAGATGGAGACAACCTGCGGAGGGCACTTCCAATAACGAGATAAGGGTTGAAATATAGTTTGGATTTTAGAGTGTTTCAGTTCAGTGTGTTCAAGTTCAGTACATGGACTGGCTGAGAAGCGAGTCTCCAAATTTGCTTTTTTTTTACTGCTTCTGTCATGTTAATTTTTTTTTCAGTTCTGTTCAATAAAAGAAAACCATTTTAAAATTGGTACCAAGTGCTGTCCCCTCATCTCAAACGAATGAATGGACCCAACACTATCAATTGCAATTAACTTACCATAACTTACAATAATTTTTGAAAATCTCTATCAGCATATCCCCTCAGCCTAAGAAACAGTGTAGTAGTGCTTCCATTACTTTGGTAACTTAACTATACTAGACTGCATGTACAATACACAGCACTCGCTATAGCTAATGTTTTGTAGGAGTTCAATGTTAACTCTAAATGTCTAGACACAAAACCAAGGACTCTATGGGTCTTTTTATGGCCTTGTCTGCTTGTGCACATTAAGGGCAATCAGCTACAGTCTATAGCACAGCGTTCAGTTTTAGTTAGTGAACCTCATGAAAGATAGATTTGGCTATGGAGTGTGATACAGCATGAATTGATACTGGTTACATTAAGGACAGTTTGAATTTAAGATGCTTAACAACATGAGGAGAAGGAGTAGGAGACTGTACCATCTGTCGAGCCTGTTCTGCCATTCAATACAATCATGGCTGATTTTGGCTCAACGCTGCTTTCATGCCTGCACTCCATATATCTTGATTCCTGACAGACCAAAGATCTGTACATCTGAGCCTTAAATATATTCAATGATGGAGCACCCATAACCATCTGGGGTAGATAATTCCAAAAATTCTCAATCCGTTGAGTGAAGAAATGTCTCCACACTTCAATCCTAACTGATCATCTTTTTTATCCTGGGACTGTGTCCACATGTTTTAGATTCCCCAGGAAACAACCTTCATTTCCACACTGTCAAATCCCTTAAGAATTTCATATGTTTCAATAAGATCATCCCTCATTCTTCTAAGCTCCAAAACATTCTCATAGGATAAGGATGCATAAATTGAAATGGCTGCCTCTGGGAGTGAAATCCAGAACAAGGGTCTTAAAACTAGAATCAAGTCATTTATAAGTTAAATCAGGAAGTATGTTTTACATGATTAACAAAAATCTGAAACTCTCTTTACAAAGTGTCAAGAAGCAGAGATAGTTTTGAGTGATCTATAATTGTATTAAATATTAGAAATAAGATATAGATGTAAGAAAGTTTAATTTAGTGCTTTTCTGTTGGAAAGGGTACAACTTTAGTTAGATTCATGTTAGATCTGCTGTCCTTAATTCCAGCCTTTGGAAACAATAGTATTTTATTGGGGACTGAGTACCTGATTTTTTGTGCTGAAGTTCGAATGCTCTCACATTCAAGACAAAGGTATACTGAAAGGAGAGTTGGAAAACGTGAAGGGGGATCCTTGCTAAAACAGTGGAGAGGAAGCCTTGTTTAAAAAGATAGTTGGAAAACCTGGAAACAGATCCTTGATGAAAACAGCTGAGAGAAGGCATTGTTTGAAAGAACATTTTTAAGCGTGTTTGAGAGGAGAGTGTGGAAATACTCATGTGACAATCATCAGGGAGGAATTTGAGGAGTAATCCATAGGAGATTGATTGAGTGGCATCTGCTACTAGGTTGCAGAGTGGGTGTTATCCTGAAATCTGTGTACATTTGTGAAGATAAGTGACTATAGGGCAGCACGGTAGCACAGTGGATAGCACTGCTGCTTCACAGCTCCAGGGACCTGGGTTCGATTCCTGGCTCGGGTCACTGTCTGTGTGGAGTTTGCACATTCTCCTTGTGTCTGCGTGGGTTTCCTCCAGGTGCTCCGGTTTCCTCCCACAGTCCAAAGATGTACGGGTTAGGTTGATTGACCATGCTAAAATTGCCCCTTAGTATCCTGAGATGCGTAGGTTAGAGGGATTAGCGGGTAAAATATGTAGGGATATGGGGGTAGGGCCTGGGTGGGATTGTGGTCGGTGCAGACGCGATCGGCCAAATGGCCTCTTTCTGCACTGTAGGGTTCTATGATTATACTACAATTCTCCTTCACTCTCAGTTTTCATGTTTACTAAATTGTGATTCTGTTCCTCCACATTTAAAAAAGTAAAATGTTATGGTCTTCTGAGCCAGGGTTCCATTCTGGGATCTTCCCGTCTAGTTACAATCTGGGATCGTAACAAAAGTGCTGTGGATACTATTTCTACTGAGTTTTTCAAGATGATTAAATGGCTGAACAGGCTTGAAGGATGGGAAAGCCCGTCCTTGTTCTCATATTCCTCAGGACTTTGAACAGAATATTGTTATTACTTACTCTCGTCGCTCAGTGAAGATTACATCCATGCTCTGTGCTTCTCGATCATTTTGTGCTTTGAGCTAAAATACAATAAATTGTGCACATTAGCTACGGTTGTTCGTGACTTTCAGCTTTATTATAGCAGCTGTTATAATGCGGATATGATTTTAATTGGATGAAACTACAGAATGAAAGTCATAACCTTCTTTTCAGAAACTGTTTTTATTTATAACTACTCAGTAATGTTTCCATACTGTCTTGTGTGCTTGTGATTAATCAAAACGATTGACTGCCTAAAAGATGGATTTCGTGAGGATTTTAAAGTGGAGAGAAAGATGGAGAGGCCGATTAGTTTAGGAAGAACAATGAAAAACAAAAGAACTGAAGTAGTTGAGGGATTGGCAATTAGATTAGACAAAGAGAGAGTGCAAGAGGGTGAAGTCAAAGGGTGTGTTGGAGCTTTAGGACTGAATGTTGCAGATAGAGGGAGGCAACACCATAGATGAACTTGAAGAACATGCGATCCAGAGAGAAGCAAGTGCAGACAAGGTTTGGAAGCAAGCTGAGCAGCATAAAGCTCAAATTCTGGTGTTGATGGCAGTTTATTTGAGGCAAAGTACATTCAAGGTCATTAAGTAATTGTAGCAGTCAAGCAGAAAAGGACAGCAGGCCAATTAGCTTAATTGAAGGCTGAGAAGCTCAGCTAAACCAGGATGCAACTTTTTAAATACAAGAACACATTAAAATTATTCTATATAACATTTAAATGCATATTCCTGTTTAGTTCAAAAAGCTGAGTTTACTTCAATAGCATGGCATGAAATGTTTCATGGTACAACAAGCAACTGGAAGACAATTGACAGGAAAAAGAAATGAAAAATTATAGTAAAGAAACATTCATTTTTGCTGGAAATTGCAAGACTTACTATGTTATAGTCGTTCATAACTTCTTCCATATCTGTATTGGTATTCAGTTTATCTACCAACTAAAGGCAAAGAACAAAATCAAGTCAAGAGTATTAAAGAAAATAAACTTTGTATTTGCATAGTACTTTTGTACTTCACAGAGTACAATGAAGTTTTTAAACATTTTGATGTAGAGAAGCATGGAAGGTCATTGGTACACAGCAAGATCCCACCAACAGCAAAAATAATGATTTGATCATTTGTTGTTTGCTCACATTGGCAGAGGGATTAATGTTGGCCAAGATAAGGAAGGCAAGATGGTTAGCACTGCTGCCTCACAGCGCCAGGTACCCGGGTTCAATTCTGGCCTCGGGTCATTGTGCAAACTCCACAGAGACATTCTCCCTGTGCCTGCATGGGTTTCCTCCGGGTGCTCCGATTTCCTCCCATAGTCCAAAGATGTGCAGGTTAGGTTGATTGGCCATGCTAAATTGACCCTAGTGTCAGGGGGAATCAATAGGGCAAATATGTGGGGTTATAGGAATAAGGCCTGGGAGGGATTGTGGTTGGTGCAGACTCGATGGGCCGAATGGCCTCCTTCTGCACTGTAGGGATTCTTTGATATCGGAAGGATTCCCTCCTCCTCTTCAAATAGGGCCTTACGATCTTTAACACACACCTGTGAAGGCAGACAAGACTCTCAGTCTAATGTCTCATTTGAATGAACGTATCTCCAACAATGTAGCATCCCCTCAGTGCTGCACTGAAGAGCCAGCTTGTAGCACGTGCTTAAGGCCAAGAGTGGGGCTTGGCCCCAAGGCCTTTAGGTTCAGAGGGGAGTGTTACCACTGACCCAAAACAGATGACAATAGAGTGAAGCAGTTACTGCTCAGGAAACATCATTGTTTTTTACTTTTTTTGCACTTTATTATAATAAAATGATTACGATGCGATAGTAACAACAGACACTGCTACTTATTTCTCAATAATATGTAACTACTTGTAAAGTTAAATTAATAATTACACTCACCATATTGTAGTCTGCTAGTTGCCCTTGCAGATCTTTAATTTCCACTGCCAATGCTTCAGCCCTGTTACAAATATGAAAGACTGTGTTAACAATGAATACCTGCCTTCACATGTATGGAGTTGTGTTTGGAGTTTGCACATGTGCAGAGATTATGTACTTGCCTCTTTTCATATGATAGATAGACAGAATTTTCTTGATTAAACGTATCGATTTCCTTTTGTAGTTTGCTGACTTCCGTTGTAAGTTCATTTATTTTGGCTCTGTACAGAAATGTTTCAGGTAAGATTCCCACAATAAAGGAGAAAGAATATTAGAACAAGTGGTCCAGAGTAAGACAACATCAGACATATCCTATGTTCCTATAACTGGAGCATAAAAATAGCAAGAAGCAGAATTAAAAATAAACATTTTGCAACCATTCAGCACAGGAGGTGGTCCATCATCCCTATGGTCTCTCTCTGTCTCAAAGAACTATCCAATGACTCCAACTCCCCGGCTCTTTCTCCATAGCCTTGCCAAGTTTTCTTTTGCAAGTGCAAATCTAATTCCCTTTTGAAACCTGCAGCTGAACCTGCTTCCACCACCTTTTAAATGGTGCATTCCAGATAACAGAAAGGAAAATAACTTGCCAAGCACAAGTACTACCCACTCTTAAAGCAACTGCTGCACATTGAAGCTGTTACTGTGCCTGTATTACCAGTAAATGTGTGAGCAAATTTATTAGGGGAAAAGTGATGAGGAAACTGCTGAATCCAAGGTGGGACAATTTGAATAATTGAGATTAATTTTGAGGCCTGTGTTGCTCATCAGGACAGCCTCTAACAACCTGGCAACTTTCCTTCCTGCAAAAGAAATCAGTCTTGGTAGTAGTCACCACCCAATTTTGTGGGGAAAATTAGGGAAATTTATTGTTGATGCAACTTGCGAACAGAGACTCTAAGAAACGGAACTCGAGAAAGCGACAAATTAAGCTGAAATATGAACTTGCCTTGAAAGTGACAACTGGCTGCCGAGGTAGTTCACAAATAGTTAGAAAGAAGCAAATGGCTAGCCACAGGGAGAGATTAGGAGGTCGACAGAGAGCGCAGTTGAAAAATGTGTGGAGAAGGTCTGTTAAAGATGTGGAGAGAAGTGAAAATGTTTAGAAAGGAAACTACAGGGAAGAGGACAAAGGAGGCTGATGATCGCCATTGAGAGAATGAAGGAATGTTGAAGAAGAGACTGGAATCAGACAAACAGGGTGAGGATTTAAATTTAGTGCACGGGGACCAGTAAAAATCAGCAATAATGTGTGGACGTGAAGGAACAAAACATGACACAAGTGGCATGGTTTTAAATAAGCTGGAGTTGGTGGAGCGGGGGGGAAGTTATCATGGATCATAGAATCCTACCGTGCAGGAGGCTGCCATTCAGCCCATCGAGTCTGCACCGACCACAATCCCACTCAGACCCTATTCACACAACCCCATGCATTTACCCTCGCTAGTCCCCCTGAGACTAAGGGGCAATTTAGCATGGCCAGTACACCTAACCTGCACATCTTTGGACAGTGGGAGGAAACCGGAGCACCCGGAGGAAACCCATGCAGACACAGGGAGAACATGCAAACTCCACACAGACAGTGACCCACGTCGGGAATCAAACCCGGGTCCCTGGCGCTGTGAGGCAGCAGTGCTAACCACTGGTAGGGATACATGATACATGTTTGACAATTAGAGTTTGGAAATGCAAAAGCATCTATAAGTTTCAACAGTGAAGCAGCTATATCAAGAGGTGAAAATAAGTGATCTTCGATGGATAAACTGTGTGGTTTAAAGCTCAAAGCCCATCCAGTTGCACGGAGTTAAAATTGAGCCCTTTGTATTCATCAATATTACTATGTACTCAAACAAAAACAAAAAATGCTGGAAAATCTCAGCAGGTCAAGACAGCATTGGTGGAGAAAGAACAGAGCCAACGTTTCACATCTGAATGACACTTCATCAGATGCTGTCAGATCTACTGAGATTTTTCAGCATTTTCTGTTTTTGTCTGATTCCAGCGTCTGCAACAATTTGCTTTTGTTTTTACTTATGTACTCACCTGAGTAGTCCAAGAAAGTAGGACTTGTCCAGAATCTGACGATGTGGTCCTGCAAATCAGTTAAAATAAATGGCATACTCAGAATTATAAACGGATCATTTACTAGTCTTTGTCCTACAGCAATTAAAAAGTAAAACAAAAAATAATTTTCCAAGATATTTACCACTCTCAAATGGATATGGTGGCCTCGTGGTTTTAGTAGCAGACTAGAAATTCAGAGATAGTGAGCTAAAATCCCACCATAGTAAATTTTAAAAATTCAACAAATTTGCTCATTTGTGAGTTTGCACCAAAAGGTCCAACACAAAGGCCATCAGAGTATTATAGAAACCTAACTGATTCACTGACGCCCTTCAGAAAAAGGAATCTGCTATCCTACCTGATGTTATCTAAATGTGCCACATTACATGGTTAGATTCTGAATGCCCTCCGGGCTAACTAGGCATTTGAGTATTAAATGCAACACAGGATTACATAGGATATACAGTACAGAAAGAGGATATTCAGCCCAACAACACCATGTGAGTGATGACTCTCCATTTGAGTCTCCTCCCATGTCGTTTCATCTAAATCTATAATTGCAAACATATAATCCCTTCATTCTCATATGCTTGTCTAGTTTCCCCTTAAGTGCATCTATAATACTGACTTCACCGGCTCTCTGTGGTAGTGAATTCCAGATTCTCTCTACTATTTGGGTGAAGATGTTTCTTCTGAACTCCTTATTGGATTTTTGTGACTATTTGATATTGATGGTCTCTAGTTGTTTCCTTCTCCACAAAAGGAAACATTCTGTTTCCACTCTATCAAAATCGTTTATAATTTTAAAGGCCGCTATGAGGTCATTCCCCAGTCTTCATTTTTTAAGGGAAAAGGGAGCCAGCCTGTCAATCAATTCTTGTTAGACATTTCTGATATTCTTGCAAATCTCTGGATTCTCTCCAATGCCTCAGTATCTTTGATATTAGACAGTGAACAGAGCTGGATGTGGCACTCTAAGTGCAATCGAACAAAGATTTAATACAGTTTTAGAATAGCTTCGCTGCTTTTCAATTCTGACACTCTAGAAATAAAATCTAGTGCTTGTTTTTTTAATGCCTTATTATGTAATGGTAATGTCTTGAGATGGATAGAAAGCTGGTTAGCAGATAGGAAGCAAAGAGTTGGCATAAATGGGCCTTTTTCTGATTGGCAGTCAGTGACTAGTGGGGTTCCACAGGAATCTGTGCTAGGACCCCAACTGTTCACATTACATATTAATGATTTGGAAGAGGGAACTGAATGTATTATCTCCAAATTTGCAGATGATACAAAGTTGGGTGGGAGGGTGAGCTGTGAGAAGGATGCAGAGATGTTTTAGCATGATTTAGACAGGCGGAGTATGTGGGCATCTGCATGGTAGATACAGTATAATGTGAATAAATGTCAGGTTATCCACTTTGGTAGCAATAATAGGAAGACAGATTATTACTTGAATGGGTGTAAATTGAAAGAGTTGGATACTCAACAAGACTTTGGAGTCCTTATGCATTCGTCGCTAAAAGTAAGCGCGCAGGTACAGCAGGCAGTAAAGAAGACAAATTGTATATTGGCCTTCATAGCAAGAGGATTTGAGTACAGAGGTAGGGATGTTTTGCTTCAGTTGTATAGGGTGTGGTGGGGCCGCACTTGGAGTATTGTGTGCAGTTTTAGTGTCCTTATCTGAGGAAGGATGCCCTTGCTATAGAGGGAGTACAGCGAAGGTTTACCAGTAAGTCTGTCACATGAGGAGAGGCTAGGTCGGTTAGAATTATATTCACTGGAGTTTAGAAGAGTGAGAGGGGATCTCATAGAAACATAAAATTCTAACAGGGTTAGACAGGGTACATTCAGAAAGTATCTTCCCAATGGAGGGATGTGGAGGGATATGGGGGTAGGGCCTGGGTGGGATTGTGGTCGGTGCAGACTCGATGGGCCAGATGGCCTCTTTCTGCACTGTAGGGTTTCTATGATTCTATGAATGGTGGGGGAGGCCAGAACTAGGGGGTCATAGTTTGAGGATAAGGGGTAAACCTTTTAGAACTGAGGTGAGGACAAATTTCTTCACCCAGAGGGTGGTGAATGTGTGGAATTCACTACCACAGAAAATAGTTGAAGACAAAATGTCTGATTTCAAGAAGAAATTAGATATAGCCCTTGAGGCTAAAGGGATCAAGGGATATGGGGAGGGGGAAATCAGGATATTGAATTTGATGATCAGCCATGATCAAGATGAATAGGAGCTGCAGGCTCAAAGGGCCGAATGGCCTACTCCTGTTTCTAGTTTCTATGACCCATGGCACATAATTAAACTCAGAGATCCCTTTGTTGCTCTATTCAGACTTCCAAGTAATAGTTGACTTCTCTATTCTTCCTACCAAAATGTATATACACACTTATCTGTGATGAACACCATTTGCCAGTTTCATCCTATGTTCCAAGAAGAGGTAAATATTACATATGTTAATAACTGACTTTATAAATTATGAAAATTATGACACGAGACAGCTTTCACATACCTTTCATTCCCGTTTTCATTCCACTCAAACCCTGCTGAGTTACAGGGCGATCTGCTACTTTAATCTGAGCAGACAGCACACCACCCGGCATCACAGGCCCACCACGAGTTCCAGGTCTCGCTGTTCCAGGAGATATCTAGACGAAAAGAGAATGTTAACCTGTCAAATTGTTCTGAGCAAAATCACTGGTCATTCTTCAGTCACTGCCTCTATGCTTCACCTTTTCAACATTTGCAAATCATGTTTTTCTATGTCAGCAAAAGGGTTCAGACAGCATATCGTGATCCAAGTTTGTAAATTAATAATGTTCTGGTCACATGACTTGTCCACTACTGTCTACTGCAAGTCTTCATTAACTGTTCAATATTCATGTGGGATTCATATAGCTCCGCATGCTACAAGATTGGCCATCAGAAATCTTGTAAGTAGTGTCCTAGTCATTTGTTAACCTTTCAAGCTTGGCACAGAAATAGAGCCCATCAAAGCTATCCTGAGGGACAATGACCATCCTGACCAGAACACTGGATGTTGTGTGTCACAAATGGACCAAAGGTCACCACTTTCAGATCTGAAAAGTGCCCGGTCTATCTCAAATTACCCTGGAAAGGAAAAGTAACTCAGAAATTTGAACAACAATTTCAGCGAGGTACATCTGTGATGGGGAATGCGGATAGGGGTGGAAGATGCAGGGAGGAGTGTGATAGGCATAAGAAGAGGATAGGGAATGGGTATGGGGGTAAGGGAAAAGTGCAGCAAGAGTATGGGGGGTGGGAAACAGGTGGCAGAAGGCAGGTATGCTGGGGGTGGGGGAAGGAAGCAACAGGAGGGGAGCAGGAGGCAGGAAGCTGGAGGGTAGGGCTGGCAGGCAGGGGGTCATGGCAGGCGCCAGGGTTGGCAGCGGGTCAGGGCAGGGGTCAGGGCCGGCAGTGGGCCAGGGCCGCCAGGGGGGTCAGGGCCGCTAGGGGGGGGGCAGGGCCGCCGGGGGGGGGGTCAGGGCCGCTGGGGGGGGGTCAGGGCTGCAGAGGGGGGGGGGTCAGGGCCGCAGAGGGGGGGGGGGTCAGGGCCGCCGGGTGGGGGGAGGGGGGGGGGGTCAGGGCCGCCAGGGGGGGGGGGGGGGTGGGGGTCAGGGCCGCCAGGGGGGGTCAGGGCCGCCGGGGGGGAGGGGGGGTCAGGGCCGCCGGGGGGGGGGGGGCAGCGGGGCCGCCGGGGGGGGGGGGTCAGGGCCGCCGGGGGGGAGGGGGGGGGTGGGGGTCAGGGCCGCCAGGGGGGGTCAGGGCCGCCGGGGGGGAGGGGGGGTCAGGGCCGCCGGGGGGGGGGGGGGGGCGCCGGGGGGGGCAGCGGGGCCGCCGGGGGGGGGGGCAGGGCCACCAGGGGGTCAGGGCCGGCAGGGGGTCAGGGCCGGCAGGGGGTCAGGGTTGGCAGGGGTTCAGGGTTGGCAGGAGGTCAGGGCTGGCAGGAGGTCAGGGCTGGCAGGGGGTCAGGGCTGGCAGGAGGTCAGGGCTGGCAGGGGGTCAGGGCTGGCAGGGGGTCAGGGCTGGCAGGGGGTCAGGGCTGGCAGGAGGTCAGGGCTGGCAGGGGGTCAGGGCTGGCAGGGGGTCAGGGCTGGCAGGGGGTCAGGGCTGGCAGGGGGTCAGGGCTGGCAGGGGGTCAGGGCTGGCAGGGGGGTCAGGGTTGGCAGGGGGTCAGGGCTGGCAGGAGGTCAGGGCTGGCAGGGGGTCAGGGCTGGCAGGGGGTCAGGGCTGGCAGGGGGTCAGGGCTGGCAGGGGGTCAGGGCTGGCAGGGGGTCAGGGCTGGCAGGGGGGTCAGGGTTGGCAGGAGGCCAGGGCTGGCAGGGGGTCAGGGCTGGCAGGAGGTCAGGGCTGGCAGGGGGTCAGGGTTGGCAGTGGGTCAGAGCTGCCAGGAGGTCAGGGTTGGCAGGGGGTCAGGGCTGCCAGGAGGTCAGGGTTGGCAGGGGGTCAGGGCTGGCAGAGAGGCACTGGGAAGTAGTTGGTGGCGACTCCTGTCCTCGATGCCAGCCGGAGTCCCGCTCGGTAACGCTGGCAGACTCACCCCGGTACCGACCCGCAGCGCCGTGGCTGGAGCTCGGGCTGCTGTCATGGCCGGTCGCCCACCGCCGCCGCCTTTGCTGGGGGGCCGGGCCGCGGAGGGAGGCCGCTGAGCGCTCGCCATCCTCAACAACCGCCACCGCGCGTGCGCCGCGCCGTCTCCCAGCAACGGCCTCGCCCCGCCCCTCAGTAGTTTGGTCCGCCTCCAGTCACCAGGGAAACGGCCTGGCTCCGCCCCTGAACAATTAGCCCCGCCCCCGGTCGCCGGGGAAACCGCCTGGCCCCGCCCACCCCTTTGTGTTGTCCGTTGGACAGTTTCCCGCTTTCAGAGTATAGCGTGCAGCCGGCGGAGGGCGAAGGAGAGGAGGGAGGGTCGGTGGTAGGTTGAGGGGAAGAGTGTGAGGGGGAGGGGGGTCGGAGTGTGGGCTTGGTTGGACTTTGCATTTTGGAAGAAATAATGTAGGGAGGAGTTATACAATAAATGGCAGAGTCATCAGGAGTATAGAAACACAGAGGACCTAGGTGTGCAAGTCCACAAATCCTTGAAGGTGGCAACACAGGTGGAGAAGGTGGTGAAGAAGGCATATGGTATGCTTGCCTTTATAGGACGGGGTATAGAGTATAAAAGCTGGAGTCTGATGATGCAGCTGTATAGAACGCTGGTTAGGCCACATTTGGAATACTGCGTCCAGTTCTGGTCGCCGCACTACCAGAAGGACGTGGAGGCATTGGAGAGAGTGCAGAGAAGGTTTACCAGGATGTTGCCTGGTATGGAGGGTCTTAGCTATGAGGAGAGATTGGGTAAACTGGGGTTGTTCTCCCTGGAAAGACAGAGAATGAGGGGAGATCTAATAGAGGTGTACAAGATTATGAAGGGGATAGATAGGGTGAACGGTGGGAAGCTTTTTCCCAGGTCGGAGGTGACGATCATGAGGGGTCACGGGCTCAAGGTGAGAGGGGCGAAGTATAACTCCGATATTAGAGGGATGTTTTTTACACAGAGGGTGGTGGGGGCCTGGAATGCGCTGCCAAGTAGGGTGGTGGAGGCAGGCACGCTGACATCGTTTAAGACTTACCTGGATAGTCACATGAGCAGCTTGGGAATGGAGGGATACAAACGATTGGTCTAGTTGGACCAAGGAGCGGCACAGGCTTGGAGGGCCGAAGGGCCTGTTTCCTGTGCTGTACTGTTCTTTGTTCTTTGTTGACTGTGGGGGGCGTCGGAGGGGGAGGGGGCCGGAGGGGGAGGGGGGCCGGAGGGGGAGGGGGGCCGGAGGGGGAGGGGGGTCGGAGGGGGAGGGGAGGTCGGAGGGGGAAGGGGGGTCGGAGGGGGAGGGGGGTCGGAGGGGGAGGGGGGTCGGAGGGGGAGGGAGATCGGAGGGGGAGGTGGGTCGGAGTGGGGTCGGAGGGGGCGGGGGGGTCGGAGGGGGCGAAGGGGGAGGGCGGTCGGAGGGGGAGGGGGGTCACAGGGGAGGGGTGTCGGAGGGGGAGGGGGGTCGGAATGGGAGGGGGGTCGGAGGGGGGAGGGGGATCGGAGGGGGAATGGGGGTCAGAGTGTGAGGAGATGGTTGGAGTGTGAAGGGGGAGGGGGGTTGGAGTTAAAGCAAGTGTATGATGAGGAAAATACACTGCCACCATTGCTTCGCCTTTAATATCAAAACAATTCTCTCTTTTTCTGCAGGGAGTGGTTGAGAAGCAGCCGGATGGAGTCAGTCAGATTGCTCAGCCCCAGGGCTCTCTCTGGATAACACTGTCTGAAACAACAACATGATGTGGAGATGCCAGCATTGGACTGGGGTAAAGACAGTAAGAAGTTTAACAACACCAGGTTAAAGTCCAACAGGTTTATTTGGTAGCAAATGCCATTAGCTTTTGGAGCGCTGCTCCTTCGTCAGAGGGAGTGGATATCTGCTCACAAACAGGGCATACAGAGACACAAAATCAAGTTACAGAATACTGCTCCCTCCACTCACATTGTCTGCATCTTTAAGACCTGGTTGGCTGTAGAGATTCGCATTCTAATCAGTATTCTGTAACTTGATTTTGTGTCTCTGTATACCCTGTTTGAGAGCAGATATCCACTCCATCTGACGAAAGAGCAGCGTTCCGAAAGCTCATGGCATTTGCTACCAAATAAACCTGTTGGACTTTAACCTGGTGTTAAAACTCTTACTGTGAAACAACAACACGCAGATCTGCGTTTCAATAGCGCCTTTCAGCAGCGTCAAGTCCAAAAATCTTTTTCAGCCAATTAAGTTCCTCTTTGTTGTAAGGTGGGAAACATAAATTTTCCTGTAGCCACATCACGCAGACAGCAATCCGATACTGACCCTGAAAATCATTTTTTGCTCATCGTGTTGAGGAATAAACATTGGCCCGGACACCAGGAGAACCCTTCATGGAAATGATTACCACAGTGCCTTTGATGTCCACGTGAAAAGGCAGTCAGCTTCTTGGTTTCACACTTCATTGAAGACTGACCTCTGACAATGCAGTGTATCCTCGATACTGCCCCTCTGACAGTGCAGCGCTTCCTCAGTACTGCCCCTCCAACATTGAACCATAGAATCCATACATTGCAGAATTGTCAGGGAAAAAGTCGGACCTCTCAGGGACAAAGGAGGGGAATTATGCTTAGAACCCAAGGGAATAGGGGAGATCCTAAATGAATACTTTGCATCGGTATTCACAAAGGAGAGGGACTTGTTGACTGGGAGTGTCTCAGAGGGAGGTGTTGACCCGTTAGAATCTCCATTACTAGGGAGGAAGTGTTAGGTTTTTTAGGCAACATTAAAACTGACAAATCCCCAGGGCCTGATGGCATCTATCCTCGACTGCTCAGGGAGACAAGATGATGTAATTGCTGGGCCTCTGATGGAAATCTTTGTCTCTTCATTGGACACAGATGAGGTCCCTGAGGATTGGAGGATAGCGAATGTGGTACCGTTATTTAAGAAGGGTAGCAGGGATAACTCGGGTAATTATAGGCCAGTGAGCTTGACATCCGTGGTAGGGAAGTTGTTGGAGAGGGTTCTTAGAGACAGGATGTATGCGCATTTAGAACGGAACAATCTCATTAGTGACAGGCAGCATGGTTTCGTAAGAGGGAGATCGTGCCTTACAAATTTAGTGGAGTTTTTTGAGGAAGTGACAAAAACGGTTGACAAGGGAAGGGCCGTGGGTGTCGTCTGTATGGATTTCAGTAAGGCATTTGACAAAGTCCCTCATGGCAGGTTGGTTAAGAAGGTTAAGGCTCATGGGATACAAGGAGAGGTGGTTAGATGGGTAGAAAACTGGCTTGGCCACAGGAGACAGAAGGGTCTTTTTCCAGCTGGAGGTCCGTGACCAGTGGTGTTCCGCAGGGCTCTGTACTGGGATCTCTGCTATTTGTGATATATTATATAAATGATTTGGAAGAAGGTGTAACTGGTGTTATCAGCAAGTTTGCGGATGACACGAAGATGGCTGGACTTGTGGATAGCGATGAACATTGTTGGACAATACAGCAAGATATAGATAGGCTGGAAAATTGGGCGGAGAAATGGCAGATGGAATTTAATCCAGATAAATGCGAAGTGATGCATTTTGGAAGAACTAATGTAGGGGGGAGTTATACAATAAATGACAGAGCCATCAAGAGTATAGAAACACAGATGGACCTAGGTGTGCAAGTCCACAAATCCTTGAAGGTGGCAGCACAGGTGGAGAAGGTGGTGAAGAAGGCATATGGAAAGTAGAAAAAAAACTGCTGTTTCCTCACAGCAGGGGTCTCGAGAGAGGGACCTACAGACACTGAAGAATAGTTTTTTGTTCTGGTGATTATGCTGTAAGGTGAAGGGAGCAGTTTAAGTCTAACTGTACGTACTAGCAGATTGCTGGGGAAATAAGTCCTAAGAATCTTAGGTGAGTTGCTCTAAAGTCAAAGTGATGTGGAAATGCCAGCGTTGGATTGGAGTGGGCACAGTAAGAAGTCTCACAACACTAGGTTAAAGTCCAACACTCACCTGATGAAGGCGCAGCTCTCCGAAAGCTCGTAATTCTAAATAAACCTGGTGTTGTGAGACTTCTTAAAGTTAAAGTAACGGTGAAAGTCACATGAGTTTTTGATCACAAGGGAGGTTCCAAGTTGTCGTCAATCTACTGGGAGAGGGAAATGTGGCCAGAAAGTCCTAAAGGAAATAGAGAAAGGGTCAAGAAGACCTTTATGTTAATTCAAAGGAAAAGGACGGAATCTTGAACAGATCCTGTTTAATGAAGTTAGAGCAAGAAATAGAGGAAAAGGCTCCAAGTTAAAGAGAGAAAGCTGCTAGAAGCCGATTAAAACAACTGGGCTTGTGAAAAACCAGAAGATACAAGGAGATAGCCAAAGATCTGCAACTCTTTACTATGGGCCTGTGAAAATTGAGAGGTAAGTTCATCCTTACTTTCATCAGTGAGGAAACAAACACAGGAGGCAAGAGTCTACAGGTTATAACTTCAGCTGAACTGGCATTAAGCAAGGACGGAAATGGATTTTTGGCTGCTATGTGATCACAGCAGCTTGACACTAGGCATCTGCATTGAAAACAGCACCATACATGACTTGATAGCCACCTCATACGTGGCACTTCTGGCAAAAACCACCTCTCATGGATTGGTTTCCTCAGCTATCAGCAGAACTACACTATGATCATCACATTCTATTGGTCAGTCAACTCTCACCTAAGCTAGGCCGATCCGACCAATGATATACCAGCCCCGTCAATTTCTGCCTTCCTCTCAGGGTCCTGAGGGATAAGGGCTGAAAAAGTGGATGGAAAGTGTATATTGATAAAACCAAAATGAGAAATCTTCCAGCTTGTGTGGTGCAGCATCAGGGTTGTGTCCTCACATGAACATTGACCCACAATGTACAGCGATTGTACGCAAGACTGCTCTGATTGTCAGCTACCCAAGTTGGTATTGTAATTACTGCTTCATTAAAGATCAGATTAGACTGAAGCAGACAGAGATTCATGCCCTTCATGCCTTGGTGACTGAATTGTACAGAATACAATGACAACAGACATCAACTTAGCTCTGATCCGAAGGAACTATGCATTCAGGGCAAACATTGCCACAAGGTATGATGACATCTTCCAAGGTCTGGCCATTGGCACCAACTTTGGGCGGCACGGTAGCACGGTGGTTGGCACTGCTGCTTCGCAGCTCCGGGGTCCCGGGTTCGATTCCCGGCTCGGGTCACTGTCTGTGTGGAGTTTGCACATTCTCCTCGTGTCTGCGTGGGTTTCCTCCGGGTGCTCCGGTTTCCTCCCACAGTCCAAAGATGTGCGGGTTAGGTTGATTGGCCAGGTTAAAAATTGCCCCTTAGAGTCCGAAGATGCGTAGGTGAGAGGGATTAGCGGGTAAATATGTGGGGGTAGGGCCTGGGTGGGATTGTGGTCGGTGCAGACTCGATGGGCCGAATGGCCTCCTTCTGCACTGTAAGGTTTCTATAACTTGAGCTTATCAGCAAAAGCAATTTGCCTAGTCTTCTCGATACACCTGCACCATACAGCAGTGACTGCGATCATTCTCTTGTCAGCATCAGAGTGAAGGTGCAATCCTGAATGTTTCATATCGTCAACACGACTGCCTGTCAGGCCTCAACATCCCTGTTAAAAGAAATGACAGCAAATACTCGCAGTTTGCTTTGGCCTTTGAGGAATTTCCACATGAAGTGTTATCAGGAAATGTCGATGCAGATATTATTGAAGGTTGCAAGTTACTGAGTTCAGTCATCCATGGCACAGCATCAGCAACATTGGTAAAGGTGGAACCTGCAATAATAACTGATTTGAGATCTGTCCAAACAGAGATGACATCTGCCATTACAGTGAAAAGCAACAGAAGCTTCCACATGCACAGGAGAAACCCAACAACTAGAATACTGCATGAATTGAAAGGAGCAAAGGCAGATGTGCAAAAGACAGGCAGTTATCACATGGCATGTCTTGATCAGAGAACTTGCCAATGCTGTTAAAACCTCACTCGTCACCCACATGGAAACTGAGCTACAAGGACAAGTGGATTCATTCTCCCATAGTGGTAACTTATTTTTCTCTTGCTGTAAACATCAAGAAAACTGCAGCCATTTGCCTTCAAATACACTAAATAACACTCACTGGAGGTTGGTACAAAGTTGTCTATATATATTGGTCCATGGTGGCAGTTAATCTCACTGAACCGATGCAAAGGGAATGCCGCTACCACCATTGTCTGACGCTCAAAATGTATGTGGAAAACACCAAGCTGACCCTTTGGAACACCAAGATGTCGGTTTATGAGGACTGTGTTAGCAGAATTTGTGTGGCTATGAAGCATGAAGGACCTTGACCCATCAAGAGAAGAAGTTAATCAATTATCAGTTTCAATGTGTGTGGTACATTGTTGGCATCTGACGGAAGGCGGAAATAACAAATATGATTGTCCTCTCAAAGGCAAATCTCTCAAGTGCTGGCACCTATCAAGTAGAGGTGCCTTAGTTCCCTGGACACATTCAGAGGATGAAACAGAAATATGTGAATTATATTCTTATGGGGAGGTATCTGGAGACCGAAGACCAGTAGGATGCCCAAATCTCTGCTTCAAGGAAGTGTGTTGTGAAGCATGGCGTAAAGGCTGTCAATATTAATCGGCAAATGCAACAGCTTGACAGGAAGCTCCAAAAACAGGTGCTTGTAACAACAACATATTAGCATCTTATATATGGCACCTATGTTTGAACCTGCCTTTCATGTATTGGTCTGTTCAGCCATCAACAAAAATGTTGGTCTCTTCAGCCTTCAACAAAAGTGTATTACTTAAAACGGTCTCATCGCAAATGCGTTTCCTGCATGTCAAGTATTTCACATAGATGGAAGAATGCTTCAGATGATGGAGGGAATCCATGAGCATGAGAGAATCTGAGATGGATACCATAGGAACGTGCAGTGTACAGAAGCCCAGATAATTGGAGACATGGGGAAAGAACGTCAGCCAGAAGAGTGGGATACTGGAGACAGCAGGAACCTTGAGACTGTGGGATTCTGATGGCAACAGCCTGAAGAGTGTTGAAGCCTATGGAGAGTGGGAACCCAAGGAGGATGGGAACTGAGAGCTCTTAGGAACTGGTATGAGAGTGAGCTCAGTGAGAATGCATGCCTAGAGAGAATGGAAGCTCTTCAATCTGAGGGGAGTATTAGTGCGAGTAATTCTGGGATCCCAAGGAAAATGAGTGTCTGGCGGATGGAAACCCTATGTGGGGGGTGGCGGGGGGGTTGATTCTAGAAAGAACACATCAGAGAAGAGCAAAGAGAGAGCCAAAGGAGTGAGGAAAAACAACACGGTGAGAGCAGTACAAAGAAAGAACAGAGAGTACTAGAAGAGCAACAGAAAGAGTTGGAGCCCTGAGAGATAAATAGGCCTGGAGAAGCAAGAAGCCATTGTAAGCAGGAGTGGAGAGAACATGAGCCCAGAGAAAGTGGTACCCCGAAGACAATGAGCGCATGAAGGGAGCATATGCCCAGTGAGAACGAGAAGCCGGATTGTGCAAATGCAAGAGAATACTGGAATCAGACCTCAATGTGAGGATAGCCTGGAGCATGGTTATTGAGGGAGGATAGAAGCCTGGAGTGAATGAGAACCTGGGCAATTTGAATCCAAAGAATGTGCGACACTGAAGTGGGAAGGAATCTGGGGAGAATGCTGAGACAACAGAAGCTTGGCGAGTGCGGGAGTCTGGAGAGAACTGGAATTTGGAGAGTTCAGGTGGCCAGTAGCAGCACAAACATGGAGAAAGGCACAACTGAGCTGGAGGCTTGAGAGTGTAAAGGCAAAAGGAAGTACAGGAGATAAATATGAGCCGAGGAATGGAGAGCATAAGCCTGGGAAGAATGGGTGTCTGGAAAGGAAGAGTGTGTATGAGACTGGGGAGAATAAAAGCTTGTAGAAAGGAGAAGGCAAGGGAGCTTAATCAGAGTGGGAGACATGGGAGAGAGAGATTGGGAGGCCAGTGAGAGCAGGAATACACATATGGGAGGTGGGAGCAATTTGGGGCCTGGAAGGTGTGGAACCTAGCGACAACAGGAGCCTGGATCATGCGCCTGAAATGAACAAAGGTCTGAGCACTTTTGGCAACGCAAAGAAAGCTGTGGTGTGGACAGAATGGGAGTCTGTTAGAGCGGGAACCTCTATGCTTGGTGAGAGTGGCAGAGCCTGAGAGTCCTGGATCATAAGGAGAATGGGAGCCAAGAAACAACGGAAGTCTGTGCTGAGGAGCAAATAGGGTGTGCAAGAGAATGGTTGTAGAGGACATGGTGGAAGGTGTGAACCTAGAGGATGTGGGATCTGGAGTCAGTAGGAG
Source organism: Mustelus asterias (assembly GCF_964213995.1). NCBI lineage: Eukaryota > Metazoa > Chordata > Chondrichthyes > Carcharhiniformes > Triakidae > Mustelus > Mustelus asterias. Next base: position 3,005,940 of record NC_135806.1, read on the forward strand.
CCAAAAGAAAAATTGGAACCAGGATATAATTGAATCTTGAGGTGGGTTGATTACAGAGAGTGTGAATGAAGCCCAGAGTGATTGCGAGGTCGGAAGGAACAGCGGCAAGGGAGAGCAGGAGTTTGATGCAAACAGAAGCCTGAAGCCAACCTCTGAAGTCCAGACAACACCAGAGCCCAAGGTGAATGTGAACCCGTGGAGAGCGGGAGCATGTGGTGAATGAAAACCCAGGAGAGCAGGAATCCAGGAACAATGGGAGCTTGGAGGCAGCATGAACCTGAAGAGACACCAGAGAGCATGCTACCCGTGTGAGGGGAAACCTGAAGATAACAGAGTCAGAGAGAGTTAATCGAAAGGGAACTGGAGCCCAGAAAAAAACAAGCCCGGAGGGAAGGGATGCCCAAACACAAGTAGGTGCCTGGTACAAGTGGATTTCCAGAAGACGTGAAGTTCGGCAAAAGGAAATAATTATAAGGAGCAGGAGACCAGTGTGTGCAAAGCAAGAGAGCAGGAGGCTGGAGAGCACAAAAGCCCAATGTGTGCTCAACTGAAGAGAGCAGGATCCTGGAAGATACACGAGTGCCAGACACAGGAATATGGGAACTTGGACAGTATGGGAAGTCAGAAAGAGATTGAAAAAGCAAGACCTAGAAAAATGGCAGGAGCTCAGAGATATCAAGAGCTGAAAGATAACGAGCCCAGAGACTGCAGGTCCTGGAAAGAGTGAGAACCAAGAGATTGCAGGAGACGGGTGAATGGAAGCTTGCAGAGTTCAAAATCCTTTGAGTTTGAGCCACACAGCGAGTGAATGATGCCAAAAGAAAACTGGAGCCCCAAATGATGGGAACAGGTTGGCAGAAATCTAGAGAAAGCGGGAGCATGGCGAGAAAGAGACTATTGATTCGAAAGTATCTGTTGCAGTCAGGTTAGTTGCAGTATTTAGGAACACAACTGTGGTGGGTAAATTAATCTCACACACTATGAACTCTAATCTAATTGACAAATTAATTCTAGGTTTGCCTTAGCCGTGGGCTCATGGAGTTGGGAGAGTGGAGGTCTGGTGAGGGTGCAGGCTTACAATGACGAAGACACATTAAAGAATGGGAGGACAAGAAGAAGCAGTAGCCTGGAGACAGTGGGAGCAGGGAGGCTTTGGGAGCCTAGATAAAACAGGAGAGTGAAGAGAGACAACAAGATCAGAGCTTGTGGAAAACTGAGAGAGCAGGAGACATGAGTATGGGAGTGTGAAGAAAACAAGAGCCCAATTGAGCAGTAACCCTGTGAGAGCAGGGGCAGACCGAAAACAGCAGCTAGAGAGAGAGTGGGAGCTCTGAGAAATTAAACACCCAATGGGAGAGGGAACAGGAATCCTGAAATGGGAGTTAGGGAAATGACAGCTTGTAGTCAACGGGTGCTCAGGGTTGGGGTGATGAGGGGGAGGGCGAGAAGAAGGAGAGTTTGAAAAGAGTGGGAGCCCAGAAGGAGCAGTGGCTTAGCAAGTTGGAGTCGGAGAGAGCAGAAGCTTGGTTGAGTGGAAGCTGAAGAGTGCGAGAATCTGTTTGTTGAGAGGAGGAGCATGCGATGAACGAAAGCCTAGACAGAACAGGACAATGGTAGGTCGGAGGTAGCATGGAACTGAACGAGGACAAGAGAACGTGGAATGCCTGCGAGTGGAAACCTGAAAATAGCAGGAGGCAGGGAGAGAGATAGTCCAAAGAGAACTGGAGCCCTGAGAGAGCCGAAGCCTGGAGAGAAGAGTTCAAACAAAGGCAGGAGTCTGGCGAGAGTGGACATTCAAGAGGGGATGAAGGTCCTGATATAGGGGATAGCTATTAAGAGAAGGAGATCAATGTGTGTACGAGAAAAGAGAGCAGGATGCTGGAGATGAGAAAAATGGGAGCTTGGAGAGAGTGGGAAGTCTGCAGGAGCTCAAGAAAAGCAGGACCCCAGAGTCCAGGTGCTCAGTGACTCAAGAGCTGAAAGATAACTGGAGCCCAGAGACTGCAGGTCCTGGAAAGAGTGAGAGCCAAGAAAGTGCAGTCGACCAGGGTGAATGGAAGCTTGAAGAAATCCTTTGAGTTTGAGCCACAGTGTGAATGAGCCTGGGTTCAGCAGTAGTCCAAAGAAAACTGGAGCTCCAGAAGAAGGGAACGGAGGTGACAAGAACTTAAAGAAAGCAGGAACATGGAGAGAAAGAGACTGTTGATTGGAAGGTATCTGCTGCTGTCTGGTTAGTTGCAGGACTTAGGAACACAATGTGGTGGGTAAATTAATCTCACACATTTGGAACTCTAGTCTGTGGATCTAAATGATAAATGAATCCTGGTTCTGCCTCAGCTTGTTGTATCTGGTGTTAGTAGTATGATTTTGGTGCTCTGAGCAAAGATAAGACTCACAATGATGGAGGAAAGTCTGAAAGCATTCACACTCTGCATATTAGCAAAACGCGCGCAGATTAAAAGTTTACAGTTCCAGGAAGAAAGAAATTTAATATCATGGTGAATGATTGGAACTGGGGCTGAGTTCCCAAATTTGATTCAGAGACTGGTGTTGGGATGATTCGAGAACAGAACTACAGTCAGCTGACTTGAATCAGCACTGCAAAAGGTAAATGTGGGCGTGAATGTTCTGTCAAATGATACGCAATGTCAGAAAAACGGTGAAAATAATATCGACAAGGGCTTATGCCTTTATTTGGTAAGAGATGCAAAAGTCACATTTTATTTGGAATTAGCAATTGCTGAAGGGTGATATCGTGCAATTTTCCCTGTGATGAGAACTTGATAGTTGGCTTTGATGTAGGGAAATCTGCTGTCCTGATGGAGCAGATATGGGTGGTAGCAGCAACCTGAGTGAAATAAACTGGTGGAAATTCTGGATCTGGTTGTCATGGATTGGTTTGTCTGAACTCTTCCCTGTTGCAAGAAGGCTTAATTGGACAAGTAGAGCAGGTATAGACCCAGGAGTTGTTTGCTGTTGTAAAGTGACATCTAGTGGTGGAGGAATTGCTTTGTGATTGACGAGATGGTCCCTCCATGCCTGAAGAAATGTAGAGATTCCAATAAAGCTATATGGGACAATGTGAGTGCTGAAATACAGCAAGAAACTGTGCAGATTTTATACCACATTTTGGATCAAGTTTTAAAATGTTGATGACTTCCTCCCGGCTAACTTGTGATAGGGCAAGTTAGTGTCTAAAAACTGGGTACTAATGGATGGTAGTCTGCAAATCAGAACGCAGATTCTGAGTAGGATTATTTGGGCCTCGTGCAGACTGAGGCTTGTGGAGGTCACTCACTGTTTTCAGTTATTCATGGGAGAGTTTTATTAATTTAAGTTTATTGTTGTGATGTGGCTTTAATCTGAGATTTTCTTACTAAGGGTGTTTAGAGCTGAGGTGTGGATTTTATTGGTGATGTTTTGTATTGAGGTGGGATTTTACTTACAATGTTTCGAGCTTCGTGGGAGTTCTTTTGAGGTGATTTGGTGCTGAGATGGGTGTTTTACTGAGGGGTTTTAGATCTGTAATATTGTTTTATTCAGGAGAGTTGAATGTGGAAGCTGCATGGTTTATTGAGAGGGTTTAGGGATGTGTGCCATGGATTAATTGATCAGGTTGGCAGTTTACTGTGGGATTTTAGTGCTGAGTGCATCCATTCCGCCAGTTGATACAGGGTGATGGGGTGGCAGTTGCAAACAGAGCTGTGACCTAGCCCACTGAGGTAAAGAGATTTGCTACAAGAATCGACATAAGTGACAGCTAAGGCTGCAGAGTTATGAGACAGTGGCTCAGACCCTGTTAGCTGCCATTTTTCTGAAGTTTGACATATTTCAAGGCTGAGGAAATTCTCCCGACAATAAACCTAGAGTGTAATTCTATTCGGCTTTTGAAAATCATTTCTAAAATCTGCTTGGAACAACTCCTGCAATTGAGTGTGTCCAAGCTTTTGTCATTCTGGTGAATATTCGCCTACAAGGTGAAGAAGAGATTTTGGATGCTGGATACTTTTGCACCTCCCAGAACCATGAGTAGAGCTCTGCAAGAAATCAATTTGAGAGGAAAGTTCATCCTTGCTCTCATCAGCAAGGAAACAAACGCAGGAGGCAAGAGTGTACAGGTAATAACTTCAGTGAAACTGGCTTTGAGCAAGGAGACCAGGCCCATGGCTTGCCACGAACAGGGAGATGGACTTTTGGCTGCAGTGATCACAGCAGCTCGACACTAGGCATCTGCATTGAAAACAGCACCACACACTGACTTGATAACCACCTCGTTTGTGACACTTCTGGTAAAAACCACCTTGTGGATTGGCCTCTTCAGCCATCAGCAGAAATACACCATGTGATCATCTCATTCTATTGGTCAGACAATTCTCACCTCAAGCTGGGCTGATCCCAACTAGTGCTATACAAACCCCATCAATTTCTGCCTTCCTCTCAGGATAGTGGGAGATAACAGGTGAAAGAGTAAATGAAACTAAAACGAGAAATCTTCCAGCTTGAAAGATGCAGCATCAGAGCTGTATCCTGGCATGAACATTGGCCCACAGTGTACAGCAATTGTGTGCCAGAAGCTCTGATTGTACGAGAGCTATCCAAGTGGGTGTTGACATTACCACTCAAATAGCAATCAGATTAACTAACAGACGCCATGTGTGAGGTTAGCTACAACTTCTATTGCCACATTAAGAGCAAAATGATCACCATAATGTTGGCTTTGCAGTTAGCAATATATTGACATACTCAGTTGATTCAACAATAGCAACATCTGGACACCTCATCTGTAAGACACTGTGGATCATATTCCATCTGGTGAGAACTTATTCATCATAAGTTAGTTCAAGACACCGACTCAATCAGACAGATTCATGCCGTTTATGCCTTGGTCATGGAATTGTACGGAATACAATGACAACAGACATCAATTTCTTGAGCTCTGCTCCGAATCTTTCAAACATTGCCACATGGTATGCCGTCATCTAAATCTGGTCCTTGACACCAATCTGAGCTAATCATCAGTAGAAGCAGTCTGCCTAGTCTTCTCCATACAACTGCACCATACAGCACTGACCAATTATTGCCTTATCAGCATCAGAGTGAAGTGCAACCCCGAATATTTTATATCTCCCAACACGATAGCTTGTCAGGCCTCAACATCTGTGTTAAAAGAAATTACGACAAATACTCACAATTTGTTTTGGCTTTGAACAATTTCCAGGTCATGAAGTGTTGCCAGGAAATGCCGCTGCAGATATTGAAGATTGCAAGTTACTAAGTTCAGTTATGGTACAGCATCACCAACAATTGGTAAAGGTGGAACTTGCAACTATAATTGATTTGAGATCTACCCAAACAGATACGACATCGGCCATTACAGTAAAAAGCAACAGAGGCTTCCAGCTGCACAAGAGAAAGCCAACAGCCAGAACACTGCCTGAATTGAAGGGAGCCAAGTCAGATGTGCAAAAGACAGGCAGTATTCACTTAAATCTGCCTCAGATCTGCCTATGTCAAGAAATCCAAGCTGACTGTGACAGTGGATTTCTGTGCCCTGAATAATGGGATTAAGAGGACACTTGGCCCTATCATTACCAAAGTTTCCCCTCTGAAGTAAAAGACTGTTATGAAAACTACTGTGAGCTGTACTACTCATATAAGAATGACGTGTCGAAATGACAAACAGCACTTGATGCTCATCCACAGCTCCTTGCTGTGGACAAATTAGATGCTGAACTTTCAGTAAGGGAACTTGAAAAACCATCCATTCTGTTCATGACAACTTGTCCAGTACAGTACATATTGATGGCTCTACTTCCCACAGTTTCAGGCTGAAGAATGGAGTGAAACAGCCTCAGCTCCTATTTTGTCTGCTATTTCTTCATTGTGCTCTTGGCTTTTGCCTTCCTGCCAATAGGCAAGGATTTTACATGCAAATAGAGTTGATGGCAGTGTCTACGATTTGACCAGATTCAAAGCAAAGACAAAAGAACAGCATGCCTTGATCAGAGAACTCGCCTATGCTAATGAAACCCCATTAGTCACCGACATGGATACTGAGCTACAAGGACACGTGGATTTGCTCTCCTATAGCAGTAACTTATTTCCCCTACTATAAACATCAAGAAAACTGTGGCCATTCATTTGCCTTTAATCACACTAAACAATACTCACTGGAAGTGGTTAGCAAGGTGTGTATATACCTTGGTCTATGGTGGCAGATAATCTCACTGAACTGATGCAAAGTGAATGCAGCTACCACCATTGTCTGACACTCAAGATGTGTGTGGAAAAACACCAAACTGACCCTTTGGATCGCCGAGATGTCAGCTTATGAGGCCTGTGTTTCCAGAACTTTGTTCTACGACTATGAAGCATATACGACCTACAACTCTCAAGACAAGAGGTACATCAGTATTCAAATTCGATGTGTGTGGTGCATTGTTGGCGTCTGACGGAAAGTGAAAATGACAAAGATGACGGTCCTCTCGAAAGCAAATCTCTCCAGTGCTAGCACTCAAGTATCCGTGCTTGGTTTTCCAGGAAACATTCAGAGCCATATGTGACGGATATTCTATATGGGAAAGTGTCTGGAGGCGGATGACCAGTTGGATGCCCAAATCTCCGCTTCAAGGAAGTGTTCCATGAAGCATGATGTAAAGGCCATAAATATTAGTCGACAGATGGAACAGCTTGACAGCAGGCTCCAAAAGCAGATTCTGAAATCAACAGGATATAACCATATTATATGTGGCCTCTGTGTTGAACCTGCCTTTTAGGTATTGGTCTGTTCAGCCATCAACTTTCTATGTGTTTCTTTATGTGTTTCTTACATATCAGGTATTTCACATAGATGGAAGAATGCTTCTGATGACAGAGGGAACCCATGAGTCAGGAGGAAGGCAGAGATGGAGACATTGGGAGCATGCAGTGTGCAGAAGCCCAGATAATTGAGGCCATGTGGAGAAAACATCATCCAAGAAAGTGTGGGACACAGGAGAGAGCAGGAGCCTTGATTGTTGGATTCCGAGTGCAACAGCAGCCTGAAGACTATGGCAACCTGTGGCAAGTGGGAACCCAAGGATGATGGGGACTGAGAGCTCCCAGGAACTGGAGTGAGTGAACCCAGTGAGAATGCGTGCCAGGAGAGAATAAAAGCTTGACAATCTGAGGAGAGTATTAGAGCTGAGAAATTGTGGGATCCCGAGGAGAATGAGTCTCCGTGCTGGATGGAAACCCGATTTGTGGAGGACTCTAGAAAAGACACATCAGAGGGGAGAGCAAAGACAGAGCAGAAGGGGTGAGGAAACACAACATGCCGGGAGCAGGAGCATGGAGAGAGCACTGCAAAGAAAGAACAGGAGAACAGAAGAGAGCACCAGAGGAGCAACAGGAAGAGCTGGAGTCCTGAGAGTTAAAGGGCCTGAAGAAATGAGAAGCCATTGTAAGCAGGAGCCTGGAGATAACACGAGCCCAGCACAAGTAGTACCCCGAAGACAATGAGTGCATGAAGAAAGTGCCAAGAGAGCCGGGCGTAAGCCCGGTGAGAACTAGAAGCCTGAGTGTGCAAATGCCAGAGAATGCTAGAATGTGACCTCAAGGAAAGGAGGAGCCTGGAGTATGGGTGTCAAGAGAGGACAGAAACCTGGAGTGACTGAGAGATTGGGCAATTTGTAATCAAATAATGTGAGACACTGAAATGAGGAGGAGTCTGGGAGAACGCAGAATGCTGAGACAGCAGGAGCTTGGAGAGTGCGGGAGCAACGAGAGAACTGGAGCTTGGAGAGTGCAGGTGCCTAGAGGCAGCTCAAACACAGAGAAAACCACAAGCGAGCAGGAGGCTTGAGAATGTAAAAGTAAAAGGGATTGGGAGCCTGGGAGTGCGGGATCTAAGTGAGAGCCGAGGAATTGGAGTCTGGATCGAAGGACTGTGTGAGAGATTGGGGAGAATGGAAGCTTGGAGGAAGGTGGAGGCGAGGGAGCTTAATCAGAGTGGGAGACATGGGAGAGAGAGAGAGGGTTGGAAGAGAATGGGAGGCCAGTGAGAGGAGGAGTCCAGATGGAAGAAAGGGGGAGCAAGTGGAAACCTGGTGTGTGCAGGACCCAGAAACAGCAGTGGCTTGAAGTGTGGGCTTGAAAAGGACAGTAGTCATTCGAATGCTTTTTGAAACACAGAGAGAGCGGTAGCGTGGACAGATCAGGAGAGTGGGAACATTGGTAGTAGTATCAGCACCTGGGAGTCCTGAATCCTAAGGAGAATTGGAGCCAAGAAACAGTGCAACTCTGGACTAAGGGAAAACTAGAGTGAGTAAGAGACTGGTTAGAGCAGGACTGGTGGCAGATGTGAACCCACGGGAAAGTGGGATATGGAGTCAGCAGGAGCCAAAAGAAAAGAGGAACCAATATATGTTTGAATCTTGAGGTTCACTCGCATTACAGAGTGTGAGTGAAGCCCAGAGCAATTACGAGGTCGGAATGAACATAGGTGAGGGAGAGCGAGAGCTAGATGCAGGCAGAAGCCTGAAGCCAGCGGGAACCCAAAGAGAATGTGAGCCCATGGAGAGCAGGAGCATGTGGTGAATGAAAGAGTTCAGGAATGCAGGAACGATGGGAGTTTGTAGGAAGCATGAACTTGAACAGGAGTATACTACCCGTGTGAGGAAAAACCTGAAGATAGCAGGACTCAGAGTTAATCAAAAGAGACAGATGCCAGGAGAGAAGGGGTATCCAATCACAGGCAGGTGCCTGGGAGGAGTAAATTTCCAGAGGGCATGGAAGTCCAGCGAGAGGCAAAAACTATGAGTAGTAGGAGACCAGTGTGTGCAAAGAAAGAGCAGGAGGCTGGACTGCACAAAACCTGATGTGAACGCAGCTAGAGAGAGCAGAGGGAGGTGGAGAATCCTGGAAGATACATAAGTCCCAGACACTCAGGAATATGGGAACTTGGAGAGCATGGGATGTCTGAAGAAGATCAAAACAAGCAAGACCACAAAGAGTGCAGGAGCTCAGAGTAGTCAAGAAGTGAAAGAGAACTGGAGCCCAGAGACTGCAGCTCCTGGAAAGAGTGAGAGCCAGGAGGCTGGGATTAATGGGAGCTTGAAGAAATCCTTAGAGCTTGAGCTACTGCCAGCAAGCATGGATTCAGCTGGAGCCCCAAAAGAAAGAATGGAGCTGACAGATACCCAGAGAAAGCAGGAGCATGGAGAGAAAGAGACTGTTGATTAGGAGTATCTGTTGCTGTTTGGTTAGTTGCAGTACTTAGGAACACAATTGTGGTGGGGTAGGTGATACTCATGTATTTTGAACTCTAGTCTGTGGGTCTAAATGACAAATGAATCCTGGTTCTGCGTCAGCTTGTTGTATCTGGTGTTAATAGTGGGATTTTGGTACTCTGAGCAAGGATAAGATTCACAATGATGGAGGAAAGTCTGAAAGCATTCACTCACTGCACACTAGCATAACACACGCAGATTAAATGTTTTACAGGTCCAGGAAAAAATAAATTTAATACCATGGTGAATGGAAGGAACTGGGGCTGAGTTCCCAAATTTGATGCAGAGACTGATGTTGGGACAATGCAAGAAAACAGAACTGCAGTCAACTGGCCTAGATTAGTACTGCAAAAAATAAATGTGGACATGAATGTTCTGTCAAATGATATGCAGGGTTGGAAAAACGGTGAAAATAATAACGGCCAGGGTTTTTATTTGGGAGGAAGGATGCAAAAGTCACGTTTTATTTGGAATTACCAATTGGGTAGTATCGTGCAGCTTTCCTGCAGTGAGAACTTGATGCTTTGAAGGTTTGGCCTGTGAAGTGGGGAAACCTGCTGTCCTGAGGATTGATTTGATTTGATTTATTATTGTCAAATGTATTAGTATACAGTAAAAAGTATTGTTTCTTGCATACTATACAGACAAAGTATACCGTTCATAGAGAAGGAAAGGAGAGAGTGCAGAATGTAATGTTACAGTCTTAGCTAGGGTGTAGAGAAATTCAAAATTCTGATGGCAGCAGGGAAGAAGCTGTTCTTGAGTTGGTTGGTCCGCGACCTCAGACTTTTGTATCTTTGACGGAAGAAGGTGGAAGAGAGTTTGCCCGGAGAGTGTGGGGTCCTTAATTATTATGCTGGCTGCTTTTCCGAGGCAGCAGGAAGTGTAGAGAGAGAGTCGATGGATGGGAGGCTGGTTTGCATGATGGATTGGGCTACATTCATGACCTTTTGTAGTTTCTTGCAGTCTTGAGCAGAGCAGGAGCCACATCAAGTTGTGATACAACCAGAAAGAATGTTTTTTATGGTGCATCTATAAAAGTTGGTGAGAATCGTAGCTGACATGCCAAATTTCCTTAATCTTCTGAGAAAGTAGAGGCGTTCGTGGGGTTTCTTAACTATGGTGTCAGCATGGGGGACCAGAACAGGTTATTGGTGATCTGGACATCTAAAAACGTGAAGCTCTCGACCATTTCTACTTCGTCCCCATTGATGCAGACAGGGGCATGTCCTCCACTATGCTTCCTGAAGTCGATGACAATCTCCTTTGTTTTGTTGACATTGAGGGAAAGATTATTGTTGTCGCACCAGTTCACCAGATTCTCTATCTCATTCCTGTGCATTGTTTGAGATCCGACCCACTACGATGGTGTCATCAGCAAACTTGATCAGATGTGGGTGGTGGTAGCAGCCTGAGCAAAATAAACTTGTGGAATTTCTGGATCTGGTTGTCATGGATTGGTCATCTGTCATCTGAACTCTATCCTGTATGCAAAGTGGCTTAATTGTACAAGCAGAGCGGGTATAGACCCAGGAATTGTTGGCTATGGTAAAGTGACATCGAGTGGTGCAATAGTCCCTCCAGGCCTGAAGAAATGTGTAGATCCCGGTAAAACTGTATGGGAGAATATGAATGGTGAAATACAGTTTGAATCTGTGCAGTGACGATACCACATTTTGGATCAAATGAAGGCTGTCTTGTGCTAGATAGGAAAGGTTGGTGTTCAAATACAGGGGAACTAATGGATGGTAGTCTGCAAATGCAAACCCAGAAAATTTTACGAATATAATATGCTTCTAGAAAAAGTGAGAGGGCATGGGATCCAAGGGGCTGCTGCCCTGTGGATCCAGAACTGGCTTGCCCAAAGGAGGCAGAGAGTGTGTATAGATGGGTCTTTTTCTAAATGGAGGTCGGTCACCAGTAGTGTGCCCCAGGGATCTGTTCTGGGACCCTTGCTGTTTGTCATTTTCATAAATGACCTGGATGAGGAAGTGGAGGGATGGGTTGGTAAGTTTGCCGACGACACGAAGGTTGGTGGGGTTGTGGATAGTCTGGAGAGATGTCAGAGGTTACAGAGGGACATAGATAGGATGCAAGACTGGGCGGAGAAGTGGCAGATGGACTTCAACCCAGATAAATGCGTAGTGGTCCATTTTGGCAGGTCAAATGGGATGAAGGAGTACAATATAAAGGGAAAGACTCTTAGTACTGCAGAGGATCAGAAGGACCTTGGGGTCCGGGTCCATAGGACTCTAAAATCGGCCCCGCAGGTGGAGGAGGTGGTTAAGAAGGCGTATGGTGTGCTGGCCTTTATCAATCGAGGGATTGAGTTTAGGAGTCCGGGGATAATGATGCAGCTATATAAGACCCTCGTCAGTACCCCAGGAGTACTGTGCTCAGTTCTGGTCGCCTCATTACAGGAAGGATGTGGAAAAGATTGAAAGGGTGCAGAGGCGATTTACAAGGATGTTGCCTGGATTGAGTGGCATGCCTTATGAGGATAGGCTGAGGGAGCTCGGTCTTTTCTCCTTGGAGAGACGTAGGATGAGAGGAGACCTAATAGAGGTATATAAGATGTTGAGAGGCATAGATCGGGTGGACTCTCAGAGGCTTTTCCCCAGGGTGGAAATGGCTGCTACGAGAGGACACAGGTTTAAGGTGCTGGGGGGTAGGTACAGGGGAAATGTTAGGGGGAAGTTTTTCACACAGAGGGTGGTGGGCGAGTGGAATCGGCTGCCGTCAGTGGTGGTGGAGGCAAACTCAGTAGGGTCTTTTAAGAGACTCCTGGATGAGTACATGGGACTTAATAGGATGGAGGGTTATAGGTAGGCCTAAAAGGTAGGGATATGTTCGGCACAACTTGTGGGGCCGAAGGACCTGTTTTGTGCTGTAGTTTTCTATGTTTCTATAAGTTTATTATTGGGATGTGGTTTTAATCTGAGGTTTTCCCACTGACGGTACTTAGTGCTGAGGTGGGATTTTACTTGGAATGTTTCAAGCTGAAGTGAGAATTCTGATGAGGCGATTTGGTCCTGAGATGGGTGTTTTACTGTGGGTTCTAGTTCTGTGATATGGTTTTATTCAGGAGAGTTGAGTGCGGAGGTGTATTGCGGGGATGTATTAATGTATGACATGGATTGATCAATGATGGTAGGCGGTTTACTGAGGGATTGTAGTACCTAGTGCTTCCAGTCCATCGGGGCTGTGTCCTCGCATGAACATTGACACACAGTGTACAGCGATTGTACGGACAGCAGCGTGAGCTACCCAAGTTGGTATTGACATTACTACTCGATTGTAGGTCAGATTAGCTGACATAGATTCTATGATTGAGGCTAGCTGTAACTTCTGTTGTCAAATCAAGTGCAAAAGGACCACCATAGTGTCGACTTTGCAATTAGCAATAAATTTGACATACTTAGTTAATTTAACAGTAGCGACATCTGGACACCTCATCTGTCAGACACTGCGGAGCACATTCTATATAGTGAGAACTTATTCATCATAGGTTATTTAAAGACACCGACTGAATCAGCCTATCATTCATGTCCTTTTGTACAGTTTACAGTGACAGACATTAACTTCTTGAGCTCTGCTTGGAATGAACTATGCTTATCCAACTTTCATTCAGGGCAAACATTGCCATAAGACTTCCATGATATGGTCATTGGCACCAACTTTAGCTTATCATCGGCAGAAGCAATCCGCCTAGTCTTCTCCATACACCTGCACCATACAGCTCTGGCTAGGATCATTCTCTTGTCAGCATCAGACTGAAGGTACAACCCTGAATTTTCCATATGTCCAACACGACAGCTTATCAGGCCTCAACATCCCTTGTGAAATAAATTAGGGAAAATACTCGCAGTTTGCTTTGGCCTATGAATAATTTCCACATCATGAAATGTTACCAGGAAATGTCGATGCAGATATTGAAGGTTGCTCAGTCATCCATGGCACAGCGTCACCAACACTTGGTAAAGGTGGAACCTGAAACAATAACTGATTTGAGAGCTACCCAAACAGAGACAATATCCATTATAGTAAAAAGCAACAAAGCCTTTGAGATGCACAGGAGAAATCCAACAACGAGAACACTGCATGAATTGAAAAGAGCCAAGTCAGATGTGCAAAAGACAGGCAGCCTATGTCAAGAAATCCAAGCTGTCTGACCAGATTCAAAGCAAAGACAAAAATACGGCATGCTTTGATCAGAGAACTCGCCTATGCTGATGCAACCTCACTAGTCACCTACATGGATACTGAGCTACAAGGACACATGGATTTGCTCTCCCATAGCAGTAACTTATTTCCCTTGCTATAAACATCAAGAAAACTGTGGCCATTTGCCTTCAATCACACTAAATAACACTCGCTGGAAGTGGTAAGCAAGTTGTCTATATACATTGGTCCATGGTAGCAGCTAATCTCAATGAACTGGTGCCACTACCACCATTTTCTGACGATTAATTGTGCATGGAAAACACCAAGCTGACCTGTTGGACCATCAAGATGTTGGTTTATGAGGCCTGTGTTCCCAAAACTTTGTTGTACAGCTCTGAAGCATGAACGACTTCGAGCTGTCAAGACAAGAAGTTCATCAGTTATTGATTTTGGTGCGCTGTGTTAGCATCTGATGGAAAGTGAAAATAACAAAAATAGTCCTCTCAAAGGCAAATCTCTCAAGTGCTAGCAGTTATTAAATAATAGTGATTTAGTTCCCTGGGCATATACAGAGGATGAAACATCGCCACATGTGAAGGACATTCTGTATGGGGAGGTGTCAGGAGGCAGAAGACCAGTAAGATACACAGTTGTCAATATTAATTGGTAAATGCAGAAGCTTGACAGCAGGCTCCAATAAGAGATGTTCACCATGACAACGTATAACCACCTTTTATGTGGCACCTGTGCTCGAACGTTCCTTTCATGTAATGCTTTATTCAGCCATCAACAAAAGTCTTGGCCTCTTTAATCATCAACAAAAGTGAATTACTTTAAACGGTCTAATCGCCAATGTGTTTCCTGCTTGTCAGATATCGCTCATCGATGGAAAATGCTTCCCATGACGGGGATCCTATGAGCCAGGAGAGAAATGGAGATGGAGACCGTGAGAGCATGCAATGTGCAGGATCACAGAGAATTGGGACCATGGGGAGAGAACATCAGCCAAGAGAGTGTGGGATACCAGAGAGAGCAGGAGTCTTGAGATTGTAGGGTTCCGAGGGTGACAGCAGCCTGAAGAGTTTCGTAGCCTGTGGAGAATGGGAACCCAATGAGGATGGGAACTGAGAGCTCTCAGAAACTGGAGTGAGAGTGAGCCCAGTGAGAATGAGTGCCTAGAGAGAATGGAAGTTCGTGAATCTGAGGATAGTATTAGACCCGAGAAATTGTGGGATCCCAAGGAATCTAAGAGTCTGTGGTGGATGTAAACCCTATGTGGGGGGTACTGTAGAAAGAACGTATCAGACAGGAGGGCAAAGACAGAGCAGGAGTGAAGAAACACAACATGGCAGGAGCAGGTGTATGGGGTCAACTGTTCAAAGAAAGAGCAGGAGAAGAGAGAGAGCAACAGAGGAGCAACAGGAAGAGTTGATGGCCCGAGATCTAAAGAGGCCCGGGGAAGTGAGAAGCTATTGTGAGCAGGAGCCTAGGGAGAACACGAACCCAGCGCAAGTGGTACCCCAAAAATAATGAGTGCATGAAGGGAGCATAAGCCCAGTGAGAACCAGAAGCCGGAGTATACAAATGCAAGAGAATGTCAGAATGGGAGGCCAACGTGGGGGGATTCTGGAACAGGTGCGTCAAAAGAGGACAGAAACATCGAGCCTGGGCAATTTGACTCTAAAGAATTCGAGACACTGAAGTGAGAAGGAGTCTGGGGAGAATGCTGAATGTTGGATCAGCAGAAGCTTGGAGAGAGTGGGTGTCTGGAGAGAACTGGAACTTGGACAGCGCAAATGGCCAGAGGCAGCACAAACATGGAGAAAGGCACAAGCGAGTCAGAGGCTGGAGAATATAAAGGCACAAGCGAGTCAGAGATTGAAGAATGTAAGGGCAAAAGGGAGTGGGAGACTGGTGAGTACAGGAGATAAATGTGAGCTGAGCATTGGAGAGCACGAGCCTGGGAAGAATGGGAGTCTAGAAAGGAGGAGTGTGCATGAGACTGGGAAGAATGAAAGGTTGAAGAAAGAAGGAGGCAAAGGAGCTTAATCAGAGTGTGAGACATGGGAGAGAGAGAATGGGAGGCCAGTGAGAGCAGGACTTCATATGGAACAAGGTGGGAGCAAGTGAGGGCCTGGAGTGTGGGCCTGAAAAGAATAATAATATGCAGAGGGCTTTTGGGAGCCCAGAGAAAGCTGTAGCATGGATAGAACGGAAGTCTGATGAGAGTGAGAACTTGCATGCTTGGTGAGAGTACCAGAGCCTGGGAGTCTTGGATGCCAACAAGAATGGGAGCCAAGAAACAGTGTAATTCTTGGCTGAGGGAAAACCAGAGTGTGTAAAAGACTGGTTGTAGTGGGCCCAGTGAAGCTCAGAGAGATTGTGAGGTCGGAAAGAACAGAAGCAAGGCAGAGCGAGAGCTTGATGCAAGCAGAAACTTGAAGCCAGCAGGAGCCCAGAGAAAACTGGAGTCCAAGTAGAATGTGCATCCATAGAAAGCGAGAGCATGAGGTGAATGAAAGCCGAGGAGAGCAGGAATCCAGGAACAATGGGAGATTGGAGGCACCATGAACCTGAACAGAGAGCATGCTATCTGTGTGAGGGGAAACCTGAAGATAGCATGAGTCAGGGAGAGAGTTAATCAAAAGAGAAATGGAGTCCCAAGAGAACGGAAGGCAGGAGGGATGTGGTATCCAAACACAGGCATATACCTGGTAAGAGGGGAGTTCCAGAGGACATGGAAGTCCAGCGAGAGATGCTAGCTATAAGGAGCTGGAGACCAGTGTGTGCAAAGGAAGAGAGCAAGAAGCTGGGGAGCACAAAAGCCTGATGTGAGATCAGCCGGAGAGGGCAGAATTCTGGAAAGTACATGAGTGCCAGAGACTGAGGAAAATGGGAACTTGTGAGTATGGGAAATCTGAAGAAGATCGTGAAAAGCAAAGCCCAAAGGTTTGCAGGAGCTCAAAGCCATCAAGACCTGAAAGAAAATCGGAGCCCAGAGTCTGCAGCTCCTGGAAAGAGTGAGAGCCAAGAGAGTGCAGGCAACTGGAGTGTATGGGAACTTGCTGAGTTCAGAATCCTTTGTGAATTTGAGCCCCACAGTAAATGAGTGATGCAGCAAGAGCCCAAAGAAACCTGGAGCAACGGATGAACGGAACAAGGAGTAGACTACGGTAGAAACCTAGAGAAAGCAGGAGTGTGGATAGAACGAGGCTGTTGATTGGAAAGTATCTGTTCCTGCCTGGTTAGTTGCAGAACTTCAAACACAACTGTGTTGGGTAAATCTAGCTCTCACATTTTAAATTCTAGTTTGTGGGTCTAATTGACAAATGAATTCTAAGTTTGTCTCAGCTTGTTACATCTGATTAGAACTGGGCTCATTGGAGTTGGGAGAGTGTGGAGTTCTGGTGAGGGTACAGGCTTATAATGATGAGGAGCCATTAAATAACAGGAGGGCGGAAAAAGCAGTAGCCCCAAGACAGTGGGAGCACAGAGTCTTTGGGTGCCTGGATAAAGCACAACAGATTTATTTGGAATCACGAGCTTTCGGAGCACTGCTCCTTCCTCAGGTGAGTGGAAAGTTGGGTTCACAAACATGGCATAAATAGCCAGAGATGCAATTGCAAGATAATGGTTCGAATGCAAGTCTTTACAGGTAATCAAGTCTTTACACACACACATAATGTGAGTGGAGAGAGGGATAATCACAGGTTAACAAAGTGTGAATTGTCCCAAGCCAGGGCAGTTAGTAGGATTTTGCAAGCCGAGGCAAAATGGTGGGGGTTACATGTAGTGTGACATGAACCCAAGGTCCCATTTGAGGCCGTCCTCGTGTGTGGAACTTGGCTATCAGTTTCTGCTTGGCGATTCTGTGTTGTCGTGTGTCTTGAAGGCCGCCTTGGAGAACGCTTATCCAAAGATCAGAGGCTGAATGCCCTTGACTGCTGAAGTGTTACCCTACAGGAAGGGAACACTCCTGCCTGGTGATTGATGCACGGTGTCCGATCATCCATTGTCATAGCATCTGCATGGTCTCGCTGATATACCACGCCTCAGGACATTCTTTCCTGCAGCACATTGGCCGAGTTGCATGAGTATGTACCATGTACCTGGTGGTGGTGTTCTCACGTGTGATGGTGGTATCCATGTCGATGATCTTGCACATCTTGCAGAGGTTGTCATGGTTGCCATTATCCCTCTCTCCACTTGCATTGTCTATACCTGTAAAGACTTGATTACCTGTAAAGACTCGCATTCCAACCATCATCTTGCAATTGCATCTCTGTTTATATATGCCGTGTTTGTGAACCCAACTCTCCACTCACCTGAGGAAGGAGCAGCGCTCGTGATTCCAAATAAACCTGTTGGACTTTAATCTGGTGTGAGACTTCTTACTGTGCCCACCCCAGTCCAACGCTGGCATCTCCACCTCATAGATAAAGCATGAGAGTGAAAAGAGATAACGTGATCAGAACTTAAGGAATACCAGAGCAAGCAGGAGACTTGTGAGAATGGGAGTGTGAAGGAAACAAGAGCCCCATTGAGCAGCAACCCTGAGAGAGCAGGGGCACACTGAAAACAGCAGCTCGGGAGAGAGTGAGAGCCCTGAGAGATTAAATGCCCAGAGGGCGAGGGAGCAGCAACCCTGAGAGAGTTGATGGGAGTCAGGGAAATATGAAAGCTAGCAGTCATCGGGTGTCCAGTGTAAGTGGAGGCTTAGAAGAAGGGGAGTTTGTAGAAAATGGGAGCGAAGAAAGCGCAGTGGTTTAGAGAGTTGGAGCCTGGACAGCTTTGAACCGGAGAGAGCAGGAGCCTGGTTGATCGGAAGCTGAAGACCAGGAGAACCTGTTTGTTTGAGAACAGAAGAATGAGATGAATGAAAGCCTGGAACAGTGGAAGCTTGGGGCCAACATGGAACTGAACAAGGACCAGAGAATGTGGAATGCCTGCGAGTGAAAACCTGAAAATAACAGGAGGCAGGGAGAGAGGTAGTCCAAAGAGAACTGGAGCCTGAGAGAGCAGATGCCAGGAGGGAAGGGGAGTTCAAACAAAGACAGGAGTCTGGTGAAAGTGGACATTCAAGAGGACATGAAGGCCCTGAGATACGGGATAGCAATTAAGAGCAGGAGGCCAATGTGCGTAAAGGGAAAAGAGAACAGGAAGCTGGAGAGCACAAAAGCCCAGTGTGGGCTCAGCTGACGAGTGCAGAATCCTTGAAAACAGGAGCGTGCCAGAGATGGAGCTTGGAGAGAGTGGGAAGCCTGAGGGAGCTCAAGAAAAGCAAGACCCCAAAGCGTGCAGGAGCTCAGTGAAATCGAGAGCTGAAAAATAATTGGAGCCCAGAGACTGCAGCTCCTGGAAAGAGTAAGAGAGAAGAGTCAAGGGAGCAGAGGAGGAGCTTGCAGAGTTCAAAATCTTTTGTGAGTTTGAGCCACTGAGCGACTGATGCAGCAGGAGCCCAAAGAAATCTGGAGCTGCAGATAAGGGGAACGGAGTTGACAGGAACCTTGAGAAAGAGACTTGATTGGGAAGTATATGTTGCTGTCTGGTTAGTTGCAGGACTTAGGAACATAACTGTAGTGGGTAAATGAACTTCACGCATTTGGAATTCTAGTCTGTGGATCTAAATGATAAATGAATCCTGGTTCTGCCTCAGCTTGTTGTATCTGGTGTTAATAGTGGGATTTTGGTGTTCCGAGTAAGGATAAGACTCACAATGATGGAGTAAAGCCTGAAAGCATTCATACACTGCACACTAGCATAACACGTGCCGATTAAAAGTTTTACAGCTCCAGGAAGGAAGAAATTTAATATCATGATGAATGGCAGGAACCGAGGCTGAGTTCCCAAATTTGATTTAGGGACTGGTATTGGGACGATCCAAGAGAACAGAACTGCAGTCACCTGGCCTAGATTACTGCTGAAAAGAGTAAATGTGGACATGAATGTTCTGTCAAATGATATGTAGTGTCAGAAAAAAAGTATAAATAATAATGGCCAGGGTTTACATCAGGTAAGAGAGCAATAAAAGTCACATTTTATTTGGAACTACCAATTGCTGAAGGGTGATATTGGGCATTTTTTCCGATGGTGAGAACTTGATAGTTTGAAGCCTTGGCCTGTGAAGTGGGGAAACCTGCTGTCCTGATGGAGCAGATATGGGTGGTGGCAGCAACCTGAGTGAAATAAACTGGTGGAAATTCTGGAGCTGGTTGTCACGGATTGGTTCATTCAAACTTCACCCAGTCGCAAAATGGTTTAATTGGACAAGCACAGCAGGTATAGACCCAGGAATTGTTGGCTATGGTAAAGTGACATCTACTGGTGGAGGATTTATCTTGTGATTTCCCTCCATGCCTGAAGAAATGTAGAGATCCTAGTAAAGCTATATCGGACAATATGTTTGCTGAAATACAGCAAGAAGCTGTACAGCCCCCAGACCACATTTTGGATCAAGTTTACAAATGTTGATGACTCCCGAAGGTTGTCTTGTGATAGGTGGCGCAACTTGAAATACATTGGGGACCTAATGGATGGTAGTCTGCAAATCAGAATCCAGAGTTTTTTTTATTAATGTAAGTTTATTGATGTGATGTGGCTTGAATCTGAGGGTTTCTTACTGAGGGTGTTTAGTGCTGAGGTGTGGATTTTGTTGGGGATGATTAGTGCTGAGGTGGGATTTTACTTTGGACGTTTTAAGCGGAAGTGGGAGTTCAGTTGAGGCGATTTGGAGTTGAGGTGGGTGTTTTACTGAGGAATTTTAGATTTATGATATGGTTTTCTTGAGGGGAGTTGAGTGCTGAGATGCATTGAGGGTGTGTAGTTAATGTATTACATGGATTGATTAATGAGGTAGGCGGTTCACTGAGGGACTTTAGTTCTGAGTGCTTCCATTCCACTGGTTGAAACAGGGTGATGGTGCCACTTTTGGAAACTGAGTTGTGGCTTATCTGACTTAGGTAAAGAGATTCACCACAAAATTTGACATGAGAGACAGCTACAGCTGCAAAGTCATGAGACTTTGTCTCTGACCCTTTTGGCTGCCATTTTTATGAAGCTCAAGAGATTTCCAGGCTAAAATTTCACCCGATAATGAACCTGAACTGTCATCACATTAGGCTTTTGAAAACTAAGAAATCTGCTTGTATCAACTCCTGCAATCATACAGCACTGACTGCGATCATTCTCTTGTCAGCATCAGAGTGAAGGTGTAAATGTTTCATACCTCCAATACGTCAGCTTGTCAGGCTCAACATCCTTCATGAACAAAATTATGGCAAATACTCAGTTTGCATTGGCCTTCATGCACTTGTCACTCAAGAAGCATTATCAGCAAATGTCGATGCATATATTATTGAAGGTTGCAAATTGGTGAATTCAATCATCTCTGGCACAGTGTCACCAACACTTGGGAAAAGTGGAACCTGTAACAATAACTGATTGGAGATCTACCCAAACAGAGACAACATCTGCCATCATAGTAAAAAGCAAGAAAGCTTTTCAGATGCACAAGGGAAACCCAACAGTCAGAACACTGCATGAATTGAAAGGAGCCAAGTCAGATGTTCAAAAAACAGGTAGTTATCACATAAATCTGCCACAGATCAGCCTGTGTTCAGAAATCCAAGCAGCCTGTGACCGTGGATTTCTATGTGCCATGAATGATGGGACTAAGAGGACATTTGGTCCTATCATTACAAAAGTTTCCCCTCTGAATTTGGCAGATGGTGAAATACTTTGTGACTGAAGCGACTGTCTGGAATGTCTACATGCACTTGATGCTCATCCATCCCTGTTGTTGGCAAATTATATGCTGAACTCTTATTAAGGGAACTTGAACAAGTATTTGATTCCTTAGGAAGCAGAGAGGCACCCATCAAGGACTGAATTCCAGCCCAATTGCTCACACACAGTGAATCCATTCTACTGCCAGACCTATAGAACATGTTCCTCTAATAAGTGAGAATGCGTTCCACAAGATCTGTGTGGTGCATAAATCATCATGTTATACAAAACCAAGGGCTGCAAAAAAGATTGCAACAACTGTAGGAGCACCTCCCATCTCAGCACCATTTGGAAACTATGCCAGAATTAAAATGAAAAGATTCCAGTAATGTGTAGACCGAATTTATCCAGAAGCAAAATGCGGTTCCACACTGGCAGATCTACAATGGACATTATCTTCTCATTAGGGCAGTGGCAAAGACATGTAGGGAACAGGACATAGCTCTTTTCTTCGCTTTCCTAGAATTCACAACAACATTTAAACTCTTTAACAGAACAGGACTCTACAAAGGTTTGGAGAAAAGTTGCTGTACACCAAAACTCTAAGTTTCATCCGTTCCTTTCATGACAACATGCCCAGTACAGTTAATGGCTCTATATTCCACGGTTTCAGGGTGAAGAATGGATTGAAACAGCCTCAGCCCCTATTTTGTTTGGTATTTCCTCATTGTGCTCTTGATCTTTTCCTTCCTGCTGATATGTAAGGGTTTTACCTGTAAATAGATCAGCTGGCAGTCTCTACCTGATTTAATGCGGTGCCCAAAGTACGGCACGCCTTGATCAGAGACCTTCAGTATGCTGATGAAACCTCACTGGTTACCCACACAGAAACTGAGCTACAAGGGCAAGCGGATTTGCTCTTCCATTGTGGTAACTTATTTCCCCTTATTATAAACATCAAGAAAACTGTGGTCATTTGCCATCAATCACACTAAATAACACTTACTGGAAGTGGTTAACAAGTTCTCTGTATACCTTGGTCCATAGAAGCAGATAATCTCACTCAACCCATGCAAAGGAAAGGGTAAGTTACTACCACCATTGTCTGACACTTAAAATGTCCATCGAGAAACACCAAGCTGACTCTTTGGATCTCTAAGGTGTCAATTTATGAGGCCTTTGTTCCCAGAACTTTGCTGTAGGCTATGAAATATGAATGATTTACAGCTATCAAGACAGGAAGTTCATCAATTATCTACTTTGATGTGTCTGGTGCGTTGTTGACATCTGATGGAAGATGAAAGTAACAAATATGATGGTCCCCCTCAAAGGCAAATGTCTCAAGTGCTAGCACTCATCAAGTAGAAGTGCTTTAGTTCCCTGGATACATTCAGAGGATAAAACACAGCCATATGTGATGGATATTCTATATGGGAAGGTGGTTATCGGCAGAAGACCAGTACAACACTCAGAACTCTGCTTCAAGGAAGCATGCCACGAAGCATGGCATAAGCGCCCTCAATATTAATTGGCAAATTCAACTTCTTGACAGCAGTCCCCAAAAACAGATGCTCACAATGACAACGTGTAACCATCTTACATGTAGCACCTGTGCTTGTACCTGACTTTCATGTATTGGTCTATTCAGCCATCAACAAAAGCTAAACGGTCTTATTGCCAATGCTTTTCCCGTGTGTCAGATATCTCTCATAGGTGGAAGAATGTTTCCGATGATGGAGGCATGAGCCAGGAGAATGCCAGAAATGGAGACAGTGGGACCATGCAGTGTGCAGAAACCCTGAGAATTGGGGCCATGGGAAGAGAACATGAGCCAGGAGAGTGTGGGATACTGGAGAGAGTAGGAGCCTTGAGATTGTGGGATTCCAAGGGCAACAGAGGCCTGAAGAGTTTGTTAACCTTTGGAGAGTGGGTACCCAGGGAGGATGAAAACTGAGAGCTCTTAGGAACTGAAGCGAGAGTGAACTCACAGAGCGACTGCCTGGAGAGAACGGAAGCTGGTGATCTGAGAGTATTACAACCGAGATATTGTGGGATCCCGAGGAAAATGAGAGTCCGTGGTGGATGGAAACCCTATGTGAGGGAAATTCTATTGCATCTCAGAGGACAGCAATTGCAAAGTAGGAGTGAAGAAACACAGAATGGAGGGAGCAGGAGCATTGGCAGAGCAGTGCAAAGAAAGAACTGGAGAAAAATGACAGCATTAGAGGAGCAAGGGGAAGAGTTGGAGCCCTGAGAGATTAAGACACCAGAAGGATTGAGAAGCCATTGTGAGCTGATGCCTGTGGAGAACAGGATCCTAGATCATGTGAAATCCCAAAGACAATGCATGAAGGAAGTGTAAGCCTGCTGAGAACCAGAATCAGGAGAGTGGAAAGAGAAGGCGCATTGTGGGAAGACAGAAGCCAGGCATGAATGAGAGCCGGGTGTAATTTGAATCCAATGGAATGAGACAATGGAGGGAGAAGGAGCGTGGAGTGAATGCTGAGATAGCAGGACCTTTAGGTGATGTGGGAATCTGGGGAGAACTGGAGCTTGGAGCGTGCAGATAGCCAGAAGCGAAACAGAGACAAAATCTGCCATTATAGTAAAAAGCAACAAATCCTTGCAGATGGACAAGAGAAATCCAACCCCCCCTAACACTGCATGAATTGAAAGGAACCAAGTCAGATGTGCAAAAGACAGGTAAGTTATCACACACAAATGCCACAGATCAGCCTTTGTCAAGAAATCCAAGCTGTGTGTGCCAGTGGATTTCTATGTGCCATGAATGATGGGATGAAGAGGACTGCCTGTTATGAAAATTACTATGAGCTGTGCTCCCTTAAGAATGACATGTCGAAATGCACTTGATGCTCATTCACAACTCCCTGTTGTGGACAGACTGGATGATGAACTCTCATTAAGAGAACTTGAAAAACCATCCATTCCTTTCGTGACAACTTGCCCAGTACAGTTCATTTTGATGGCTCTACATCCCACATCTTCAGGGTGAAGAATAAAGTGAAACAACCTAAGCCCCCGTTTTGTCTGGTATTTCTTCATTGTGCTCTTGACCTTTGCCTTCCTGCCGATAGGCAAGGATTTTACACGCAAATAGATCTGATAGCAGTCTGTACAATCTGACCAGATTCAAAGCAAAGACAGAAATATGGCATGCCTTGATCAGAGAACTCATCTGTGCTGATGAAACCTCACGAGTCACCCACACGGAGACTGAGCTACAAAGACACATGGATTTGCTCTCCCATTGTGGTAATATTTTCCCCATTACTATAAACATCAAGAGACGTGTGGTTATTTGCCTTCAAGCACAGTATATAATAATCATTGGAAGTGATTAGCAAGTTGTCTGTATACCTTGGCCCACAGTGGCAGATATTCTCACTGACATGATGCAATGGGAATGCAGCTACCAGCATTGTCTGACGCTCAAAATATGCATGGAAAATACCAAGCTGACCCTTTGGATCGCCAAGATGTTGGTTTATGAGGCCTGTGTTTCCAGAACTTTGTTGTACGACTATAAAACAGGACCGACTTGCGGCTGTTAAGAGAAGTTCATCAATTATCAACTTCGATGTGTGTGGTGCATACTTGACATCTGACGGAAAGTGAAAATAACAAATATGATTGACCTCTCAAAGGTAAATATCTCAAGTGCTAGCACCTATCAAGTAGAGGTGCTTTGGTTCCCTGGACACATTCAGAAGATGAAACACAGCCACATGTGACAGATATTCTATATGGGGAGTTGTCTGGAGGCAGAAGACCAGTCAGATGTCCAAATCTCTGCTTCACCATAGAAAGCATTCTTTCTGGTTGTATCACATCTTGGTATGGCTCCTGCTCTGCCCAAGACCGCAAGAAACTACAAAAGGTCGTGAATGTAGCCCAATCCATCACGCAAACCAGCCTCCCATCCATTGACTCTGTCTATACTTCCCGCTACCTCGGCAAAGCAGCCAGCATAATTAAGGACCCCATGCACCCCGGAAATTCTCTCTTCCACCTTCCTTCGGGAAAAAGATACAAAAGTCCGAGGTCACGTACCAACCGACTCAAGAACAGCTTCTTCGCTGCTGCTGTCAGACTTTTGAATGGACTTGCCTTGCATTAAGTTGATCTTTCTCTACACCCTAGCTATGACTATAACACTACATTTTGCACACTCTCGTTTCCTTCTCTATGAACAGTATGTTTTGTCTGTATAGCGTGCAAGAAACAATACTTTTCACTGCATGTTAATACATGTGATAATAAATCAAATCAAATCAAAATAAAATCAAGGGAATGTGGCGTGAAGCCTGGCGTAAAGGCCATCAATGTTAATTGGCAAATGGAACAGCTTGATAGCAGGTTCCAAAAGCAGATTCTCACAATGACAACATATAACCATGTTATATGTGGCACCTGTGCTTGAACCTGCCTTTCGTGTATTGGCCTGTTCTGTCATCAGCGAAAGCATTGGTCTCTTCAGCAATCAACAAAAGTGAATTACTTTAAATGGTCTCATCGTCAGTTTGTTTCCCACATGTCTGATATCTCTCACAGATGGAAGAATGCTTCCCATTACAGGGGAATCCCATGAACCAGCAGAGAGGTGGAGCTGTAGACCATGTGAGCATGCAGTGTTTAGAAGTCCAGAGAATTGGGACCATGGGGAGAGAACATCATGTGGAGATGCTGGCGTTGGACTGGGGTGAACACAGTAAGAGTTTTAACAACACCAGGTTAAAGTCCAACAGGTTTATTTGGTAGCAAATACCATTAGCTTTCGGAGCGCTGCTCCTTCATCAGCCAGGAGAATGTAGGATACGGCAGAGAGCTGCAGCCTTGAGCTTGTCTGATTCTAAGGGGAACACCAGCCAGAAGAGTGTGGAAGCCTGTGGAGAGTGGGAACCCAAGGAGGATCGGAACTGAGAGCTCTCAGGAACTGGAGTGAGAGCGAGCCCAGTGAGAATGCCAGGAGAGAATGGAAGCTTGTGAATGCGAGGAGAGTTTTAGAACCGAGAAATTGTGGGATCCCAAGATCCTGGATCCCAAGGAGAATGGGAATCAAAAAACAGTGGGTATCTGGCTGAGGGGAAACCAGCGAGTGAGAGAGTGGTGAAAAATGTGAACTTAGAAGATGTGGGAATCTTGGAAAGTGGGATCTGGAGTCAGCAAGAGCCAAAAGACAAGAGGCACCAGGATATACTTGAATCTTGAGGTGAGTGGATAACAGACAATGTGAGTGAAGCCCAGGGCGATTGTGAGGTCAGAAAGAACAGGGGTAAGGGAGAGAGAGCTTGATGCAAGAAGAAATCTGAAGTCAGTGGGAGCCCAAAGAGAATGTGAGCCCGTGGAAAGCAAGGTCATGTGGTGAACGAAAGCCTAGAGCGAGCAGGAATCCAGGAACAATGGGACCTTGGAGGCAGCATGATCTGAAGAGAGACCAGAGAGCATGCTGCCTGTGTGATGGGAAATCTGAAGATAACAGGAGTCATGGAGAGAGCTAATGAAAAGAGAAATGGTGCCCAGAGACAAGAGAAGGCAGGAGCCGAGTGGTGTCCGAAAACAGGCAATGCCTGATAGGAGTGGATTTCCAGAGGGCAAGGAGTCCAGCGTGAGACATTATAAGGAGCAGGAGACCAGTGTGTGCAAAGGAAGAGAGCAGGAGACTGGAGAACACAAAGCCCAATGTGAGCTCAGCTGGAAAGAGCAGAATACTGGAAAGTACATGAACCAAGAGAGTGCCAGAGATGAAGGAAAATGGGAGCTTGGAGAGTTTGGGAAGCCTGAGGGAACTCGAGAAAAGCGGGACCCCAAAGAGTGCAGGAACTCAGTGACATCAAGAACTGAAAGATAACTGGAGCCCAGAGATTGCAGGTCCCGGAAAGAGTGAGAGCCAAGACAGTGCAGGAGACTGGAGTGAATGAGTGCTTGCATTGTTCAAAATCCTTTGTGATTTTAAGCCACAGAGTGAGTGAGTGAGTCTAAACACAGGAGGCAAGAGTCTACAGGTTATAACTTCAACGAAACTGGCTTTGAGCAAGGAGGCCCATGGCTTGCCACCAACAGGGAGATGGATTTTTGGCTGCAGAGATCACAACAGCTTGACACTAGGCATCAGTGGGCGGCACGGTAGCACAGTGGTTAGCACTGCTGCTTCACAGCTCCAGGGACCTGGGTTTGATTCCCGGCTTGGGTCACTGTCTGTGTGGAGTTTGCACATTCTCCTCGTGTCTGCGTGGGTTTCCTCCGGGTGCTCCGGTTTCCTCCCACAGTCCAAAGATGTGCGGGTTAGGTTAATTGGCCATGCTAAATTGCCCCTTAGTGTCCCGGGAGGTGTAGGTTAGAGGGATTAGTGGGTAACTATGTGGGGATATGGGGAGAGGGTCTGGGTGGGATTGTGGTCGGTGCAGACTCGATGGGCCGAATGTCCTCTTTCTGCACTGTAGGGTTTCCACGATTCTACGATTCTATGATCAGCATTGAAAACAGCACCACACACTGACTTGGTAACTTATTTGCGGAAGGATATATTGGCCTTGGAGGGAGTGCAGAGTAGGTTCACCAGGTTGATACCAGGGATGAGGGGTGTTGATTATGAGGAGAGATTGAGCAGATTGGGTTTGTACTCGTTGGAATTTAGAAGGCTGAGGGGGGATCTTATAGAGACCTATAAGATAATGAAGGGGCTGGATAGGGCACAGCCTCAAAATAAAGGGGGGTCAGTTTAGGACAGAGTTGAGGAGGAACTTCTTCTCTCAGAGGGTGGTGAATCTCTGGAATTCTCTGCCCACTGAAGTGGTGGAGGCTACCTCGTTGAATATGTTTAAATCACGGATAGATGGATTCCTGATCGGTAAGGGAATTAGGGGTTATAGGGATCAGGTGGGCAAGTGGAACTGATCCACTTCAGATCAGCCATGATCTTATTGAATGGCGGGGCAGGCTCGAGGGGCTAGACGGCCTACTCCTGCTCCTATTTCTTATGTTCTTATAACCACCTCATATGTGACACTTCTAGCAAAAACCACCTCTCATGGATTGGTCTCTTCAGCCATCAGCAGAAATGTACCATGTGGTCATCGCTTTCGATTAGTCTGTGATGCGCATCAATTGGACACGAGGCACGAAGCTTCGGTAAAAGAAGGCTTTTATTAACTAACAATGGAACTAACAGAACTTTAACACACTATCCCAGACTGAAGAGGTCCCGCCCGAGCAGGGGGTCTTATACCTCTCCCAGGAGACGGAGCCCGACTGGGATGTGCCACAACAGTAACAACCACAGGTGTATCAATCCCACCCTAGCCCAACAACAACATTAGAACAATCCCACAGTGGGAACCAACGATGGTTCACCACATTCACCCCTCCTTTGAGAACAAAGGCCGGCGGGGTACGAAAACAGACTAAAATGTCAACAGATTATAAGCTCAGACGGTCTGGAGGACCGCACCATCATTGTGACCTCCTCAATACCGGCGGTGACACCGGAGCAGGTGCTTGCGGTGGCGTTCTCCCCAAAACAGCGTCCAGCTATTCTCCCACGAACTCACAGGCCGGTTGACCCTGATGAAGCGGTAGTGCAGGGGATCCCGATACATTCTGCGATGGCGCCGATCTTTGGGGCTCAGGCAAGCTGTGCATTGGAGTAAAACTGTTAAGCACTGGTCCCAGTGCTGTCCGCGCCACGTCCGGGGGAGAAATAAGGGATAAGGGATTCGTCACTGGGGGTATGGGAGCGACAGGAGTTGCTACGTCCCCTGCGGGCGCCAGGTCTCGGATCGAGACTGTGTCCTCTCGCCCGTCAGGATATGCCACATAGGCATACTGAGGGTTGGCGTGGAGGAGGTGGACCTGTTCGACCAAGGGGTCGGACTTGCGGGCCCTTACATGTCGCCGCAGAAGGACGGGTCCTGGGTACGTCAACCAGGCTGGTAAAGATATCCCTGAGGACGACTTCCGAGGGAATGAGAACATCCTCTCATGGGGAGTAGCATTGGTTGCCGTACACAGGAGGGAGCGAATGGAATGAAGCGCATCAGGGAGGACCTCCTGCCAACGGGAGACTGGAAGGCCTTTGGACTTCAGTGCCAATAGGACAGCCTTCCAGACTGTAGCATTCTCTCTTTCCACCTGTCCATTACCCCTAGGGTTGTAACTCGTGGTCCTACTGGAGGCAATCCCGTATGAGAGCAGGAATTGCCTCAAGTCATTACTCATGAACGACGAGCCCCTGTCGCTATGGATATTGCTGGGGTACCCACATAGAAGAACACATAGAAACCCTACAGTGCAGAAGGAGGCCATTCGGCCCATCGAGTCTGCACCGACCACAATCCCACCCAGGCCCTACCCCCACATATTTTACCCGCTAATCCCTCTAACCTACGCATCCCAGGACTCTAAGGGACAATTTTTAACCTGACCAATCAACCTAACCCGCACATCTTTGGACTGTGGGAGGAAACCGGAGCACCCGGAGGAAACCCACGCAGACACGAGGAGAATGTGCAAACTCCACACAGACAGTGACCCGAGCCGGGAATCGAACCCGGGACCCTGGAGCTGTGAAGCAGCAGTGCTTTACCCGAACAGGGTAAAAAGATCACGGAATGCCTTGATCACCGTGGCAGTCGACGTGTCCGCACAGGGGACAACAAACGGGAACCGGGAGTACTCATCTATTATGTTCAGAAAGTACACGTTCCGATCTGTTGAGGGAAGGGGGCCCTTAAAATCCACACTCAGCCTCTCGAAGGGGCGAGTGGCCTTGACCAAATGTGCCCGGTCAGGTCGGTAAAAGTGCGGTTTGCATTCCGCGCAAATCCGACAGCTCCTTGTCACCGACCTGACGTCCTCCACCGAGTAAGGCAGGTTGCGGGCTTTGATAAAGTGGTAGAGCCGAGTGACCCCAGGATGGCACAGGTCATTATGGAGGGCGTTCAAGCGATCCTCCTGCGTAGTAGCGCATGTTCCGCGCGAGAGGGCATCCGAGGGCTCATTGAGTTTCCCTGGACGATACATGATATCGTAGTTATAGGTGGAGAGTTCAATTCTCCACCGCAAGATCTTATCATTCTTGATCTTGCCCCTCTGCGTGTTGTTGAACATGAACGCCACGGACCGCTGGTCCGTGATCAGGGTGAACCGCTTTCCCGCCAGGTAATGGCGCCAGTGTCTGACAACCTCCACAATGGCCTGGGCCTCCTTTTCCACCGCTGAATGCCGAATTTCGGGGCCTTGGAGGGTGCGGGAAAAAAACGCGACGGGCCTGCCCACCTGGTTTAGTGTGGCGGCCAGGGCGAAATCAGATGCATCGCTTTCCACCTGAAAAGGGATGGATTCGTCTACCGCGTGCATCGTGGCTTTCGCGATGTCGTGTTTCAATTCCTTGAAGGCCAATTGGGCCTCTGGCGTGAGTGGAAAAGTCGTGGACTTAATAAGCGGACGGGCTTTGTCCGCGTAGTTGGGAACCCACTGCGCATAATAGGAGAAGAAGCCTAGGCATCTTCTCAGTGCTTTTGCGCTAGCGGGCAAGGGAAGTTCAGCAAGGGGGCGCATACGGCCTGGATCAGGGCCAATGACCCCGTTTTCCACCACGTATCCCAGGATGGCTAACCGGCGCGTACGGAATACACACTTCTCCCTGTTGTAGGTCAAATTCAGGCGAGATGCAGTGCGTAAAAAGTTCTGGAGATTTGTGTCATGGTCCTGCTGATCACGGCCGCAGATGGTGACATTATCCAGGTACGAGAAGGTAGCCCGCAGCCTGTTCTGGTCCACCATTCGGTCCATAGCACGCTGGAAGACCGAGACCCCATTGGTGACACCAAATGGAACCCTAAGGAAATGATACAGACGACCATCCGCCTCAAAGGCCGTGTACTGTCGGTCCTCTGGGCGAATGGGGAGTTGGTGGTAGGCGGACTTAAGGTCTATGGTGGAGAACACCCGGTACTGCGCAATCTGATTGACCATATCAGATATGCGCGGGAGAGGATACGCATCCAGCTGCGTATATCGATTAATGGTCTGACTGTAATCAATGACCATCCGGGGTTTGTTCCCGCTCTTGACCACCACACCTGTGCTCTCCACGGACTAACACTGGGCTGTATGATCCCTTCTTTGAGGAGTCGCTGAACCTCAGATCTGATGAAGATCCGATCTTCAGTGCTGTAACGCCTACTTTTAGTAGCGATGGGCTTGCAGCCTGGTACCAGATTCTTGAATAAAGAGGGTGTGGTGATCTTTAATGTAGAAAGATTGCATGCGGGGCGCTTTGGACAATTTGGAGACTGCAGCTGTTCCCCTACTGTCAGCGAAGGGAGTGGCCCACCGTACTGTAGGATCACACTCTTCATGTGGACCATAAAGTTTAGTCCGAGGAGAATTGGTGCGCAAAGATGTGGCAACACAAGGAGCCTGAATCGCTCGTAAATTGTGCCTTGCACTTTCAAGGTTACCACACAACGTCCAAGCACAGGGACAGACCGGGACCTTGATGCCATAGAGATTGTCTGTTTGGCAGGTTGAATCTGGAGTCCACACCTCTTTACAGTGTCAGGGTGAATAAAGCTCTCAGTGCTCCCGCTGTCAAACAGACAATAAATTGCACGACTATATATATCCATCATCGAACAGTCAAGCCTGTGGTGCTTAGCCTGGTTCAGGGTGATCGACGCCACCGTTGGTCCGTGAACGTCACTGCAGGCAGCTGAGGTCGATGCTGAGGACCCCTGCTGGTCGCTCATGGTCATCGTCGACCAAAATGGCCACCCCCATGAATCGCACATGGTTGAGGGCGCCAAACGTAGCGACTCCTGGTGGTCATCCTCCTCCGACTCCGTCGACCCGGAATGGCGTCGTCCTGGACTCGCACGTGGACGAACCCCGTGAGTACTTCGACGACGATGGTGATGATCCCCGTTCTGAAGGGTCACAGGCCGCACTGCCGTTCTTGGGCTTCGATCTGCACACCTTCGCATAATGCCCCTTTTTACCGCATAGGTTATAGACTACCACTTTAGCGGGACACTTTTGTCGTGGATGCTTGGCTCCTCCGCAGAAGTAGCACCGCGGGCCGTATGGGGCTGCAGCCGTCGTCTGGTCCACATGGGAGCACGCCATAACACTGCACTTCGAGCCCGTGGGGCGAGGAGGGATTTGCGACTGCTCCTGCCACGTTGTTTCCACGTGGTCCTCCGGATACAGGACCAAGCTCTTCGAAGCCGCCTCAAGCATTTCAGCTAATTCCATAGCTTGGGTCAGGTTGAGATTTCCCTTTTCTAGCAGCTTGAGACGGATGTATGAAGACCCGACCCCGGCCACAAACGCATCTCGGACGAGGTCATACATGTACTGCTCAGCCGACACAGCTTTGCAGTCACAGCCCCTGGCTAGCTGCAAGAGCTCATTGGCGTAATCCTCCATGGTTTCGCCCGACTGCCGACGTCGTGTAGCGAGGAGGTAACGAGCGTGGATCTCGTTAGGAGGTTTCGTATAGCGCTTTTTTAAAAGCTCGAGGGCCCTCGGGTAAGTGGTGGCCACACGGATCGCGAGGTAGACTGTGTCGCTTACCCTCGCATGGAGGACCCGGAGTCTGTCATCATCTGTGGTGACCGCTGCGGAGGCTGCCAGGTAATCTTCAAAACACTTCAGCCAGTGGTCGAAGGTATTAGAAGCGCCCACCGCACGTGGATCTAGCGTCAGACATTCTGGCTTTAGGATTTGCTCCATACTCTCCGTTCTTTTTTTCCTTCCGTCGAGAGCTTAATGTTAGTTAATAAAATTGATGCGCATCAATTGGACACGAGGCACGAAGCTTCGGTAAAAGAAGGCTTTTATTAACTAACAATGGAACTAACAGAACTTTAACACAGTATCCCAGACTGAAGAGGTCCCGCCCGAGCAGGGGGTCTTATACCTCTCCCAGGAGGCGGAGCCCGACTGGGATGTGCCACAACAGTAACAACCACAGGTGTATCAATCCCACCCTCGCCCAACAACAACATTAGAACAACCCAACAACAACATTAGAACAATCCCACAGTGGGAACCAACGATGGTTCACCACAGTCTGTCAACTGTCACCGCAAGCTGGGCCGATCCAGAGCTGTGATGTATAACCCCCTTCAATTTCTACTGAAACCAACAAAACCAAAATGAGAACGCTTCCAACTTGGAAGGCGCAGCATCAGGATTGTATCCTGGCATGAACATTGACCCACATTGTCCAGCAATTGAACACAAGACCGCCCTGATTGATCGTGAGCTACCCAAGTTGGTGGTGACATTACTACTCAATTGAAGATCAGATTAGCTGATAATGGACTCCGTGTGAGGCTAGCTACAATTTCTGTTGACATGTTAAAAGCAAAAAGATAGTGTTGGCCATGCAATCAGCAACAAATTGGACATACTCAGTTGATTTGGCAGCGGCAACTTCTGAACGTCCCATCTGTGAGACACTTGAGCACATTCCGCATGGTAAGAACTTATTCATCGTTATTTCAAGACACAGACTAAATCAGACCGAGATTCATGCCCTTTATGCCTTGCTCAATGAATTGTACGGAATACAATGACAGCAGACATCAGCTTCTTAAGATCTGTTCGGAATGAACTATGTTGAACCATCTTACCTTGTGGCAATGTTTGCTCTGAATGTATGATGACATCATCCAAGATCTGATCATCGGCACTAACTTATCAGCAGAAACAATCTTCTCTATACATCTGTACCGTAAATAACAGACTGAGATCATTCTCTTGTCTGAATCAGAGTGAAAGTGTGACCCCGAATGCATCGCATCTGCAACACGACAACTTGTCAGGCCTCAACTTCCCTGGTTAAAGAGATTAGGGAAAATACTCAGTTTGTTTTGGCCTTTGAGCAATGTCCACATCATGAACCTTACCAGGAAATGTCGATGCAGATAAAGTTTATTTATTAGTCACAAAGTAGGCTTACATTCACGCTGCAATTATGTTACTTTGAAAATCCCCTTGTCGCCACATTCCGGCACTTGTATGGGTACACTGAGGGAGAATTTATCATGGCCAATCCACCTAACCTGCACAGCTTTTGGACTGTGGGAGTAAACTAGAGCACCCAGAGGAAACACACGCAGACACGGGGAGAACGTGCAAACTCCACACAGACAGTGACCCCAGCCGGGAATCGAACCCGGGTCCCTGGCGCTATGAGGCAGCAGTGCTAACCACTGTATCACCGTGCCACCCAGATATTACTGAAAGTTGCAAGTTGCTGAGCTCAGTCATCCATGGCACAGCTTTACCAACACTTGGCAAAGGTGGAACCTGGAACAATCACTGATTTGAGGTCTACCAAAAATGGAGATGATACCTGTCAGTATAGTAAAAAGTAACAAAGCCTTTCAGATGCACAGGAGAAATCCAACAACCAGAACATTGCATGAATTGAAAGGAGCCAAGGCAGATGTGTAAAAGACAGATCGTTATCACATTAATCTGCCACAGATCAGCCTGTCAAGAAAACCAAGTTGTATGACAGTAGATTTCTCTGTTCCATGACTGATGGGATTAAGAAGACATTTGGTCCTATCATTAGCAAAGTTTCCCCTCTGAACTGACTGCCAGTTATGAAAACTATTGTGAGTTGTACTCCAATAAGAAAGACATGTTGAAATGCACTTGATGCTCATGCACAGCTCCCTGTTGTGGAGATGCTGAATTCTCTTGAGGGAAGTTGAAAAACCATCTATTCCTTGCATAACAATGTGCTCAGGGTACACTGCATTTTGATGGCAATACATTCCACGGTTTCAGGAGTGAAGCAGCCGTAGCCGCTATTCTGTCTGGTATTTCTCCATTGTGCTCTTGACCTTTGCCTTCCCGCTGATATGCAAGGATTTTACATGCAAATAGATCTGATGGCAGTCTCTACAGTCTAACCAGATTCAAAGCAAAGACAAAAATACGGCATGCATTGATCAGAGAACTCGTCATAGAAACTGAGCTAGAAGGACACGTGGATTTGCTCACCTATAATCATTAAGAAAACTGGTCATTTGCCTGCATTCACACTAAATAGCACTCACTGGAAGTTGTAAGCAAATTGTTTATATACCTGGTTCCATGGTGATAGTTAATCTCACTGAATTGATGCAAAGGGAATGCAGCTGCCGCCATTGTCTGATGCTCAAAATGTGCATGAAAAACACCAGGCTGATCCATTGGATCTCCAGGATGTCACTTTATGAGGCCTGTGCTCCCAGAATTTCAATGTATGGCTATAAAGCATGAATGATTTGCAGCTGTTAAAAGAAGTTATCAGTTTCAATGTGTGTGGTGCATTGTTGATGGAAAATGAAAATAACAAATATGATGAACCTCTCAAAGCAAATGTCTCAAGTGCATCAAGTAGAGGTTCTTTAGTTCCCTGGACATATTCAGAGGATGAAACACAGCCACATGTGATGGATATTCTATATGGGGAGCTGTCTGGAAACAGAAGACCAGTAGGATGTGCAAATCTCTGTTTAATGGAAGTGTGGAACGAAGCATGGCATAAAGGCCGTCTATTAATCGGCAAATGCTTGACAGCAGGCTCCAAAAACAGATTCTCACAACAACAACATATAACCATCTTACATGTGGCACCTGTGCTCGAACCTGCCTTTCATATATTCATCTATTCAGCCATCAGCAAATATGTTGGTTCCTTTAGCAATCAACAAAAGTGAATTACATTAAATGGTCTCATCGCCAGTGCGTTTCCCACATGTCAGGTGTCTCACATAGATGGAAGAATGCTTCCGATAACAGAGGGATCCCATGAGCTGAGAGCAAGGCGGAGATGGAGACAGTGGGAGAATGCAGTCTGTAGCAACCCAGACAATGGGGAACATGGGGTGTGAGCATCAGCCAGGAGGCTGTCAAATACACTGAGAGCAAGGACCGTTTCGATTGTGCAATTACAAGGGCAACAGCAGCATGGAGAGTCTGGTAGCCTGTGGTGATTGGGAACCCAAGGAAGATGGGAATTCAGAGCTCTCAGGAACTGAAGTGAGAGTGGGCCCAGTGAGAATGAATGCCTGGAGAAAATGGAAGCTTGTGAAACTGAGGAAAGTATTGGAGCCGAGAAGTTGTGGGATCCCAAGGAGAATGCACATCTGTGGTAGATGGAAACCCTATCTTGGGAGGACACTCAAAAGAACGCATCAGAGATGTTTCGACGCAACATCGAGGGCCGAAGGGCCTGTACTGCGCTGTAATGTTCTATGTTCTATGAGAGGAAAGCAAAGATAGAGCAGGAGTGAGGAAACACAACATGGCGGAAGTATGGGGAGAGAACTGCAAAGAAAGAGCAGGAGAAAGAGAGAGAGCACAGGAAACAGAAGCAAGGGAGACCAAGAGCTTGGTGTAAGCAGAAACCTGAAGCCAGCAGAAGCCCAAAGTGAATGTGAGTCCATGAAGAGTTAGAGCATGTGATGAATGAAAGCCCAGAGAGAGCAGGAATCCAGGAACAATGGGGGCATGGAAGCAGCATGAACCTGAATAGAGACCAGAGATCATGCTACCTGTGTGAGGGGAAACCTGAAGATAGCAGGAGTCAGAGAGAGTTAATCAAAAGGGCATTGGAGGCCAGAAAAAGCAGAAGCTGTAAGGGAAGGGATGTTCAAACACAGGCAGGTGCTTGGTACAAGTGTATATCCAGAGTTCGTGGAGGTCCAGTGAGAAGCGATAGCTATAAGGAGCAGGAGACTAGTATGAGCAAAGAAAGAGATCAGGAGGCTGGAGAGCTCAAAAGCCCAAGCGAGAGAGAGCAGAATCCTGGAAAGTAGATGAGTGCCAAAGGCTGAGAAAAATGAGGACCTGGAGAATGTGGGAAGTCTGAAGGTGATCAGAGAAATCGAGAGCTGAAAGAGAACTGAAGCCCAGAGACTGCAGTTCCTGGAAAGAGTGAGAGCCAAGAGAGTGCAGGTGAATGGGATCTTGCAGAGTTCAAAATCCATGGTGAGTTTGAGCTAGAATGCGTGTGAACAATGCAACAGGAGCCAAAAGAAACTTGAGTCCCAGATGAAGGGAACAGGGAGCTGGCAGAAATCTAGAGAAAGCAGGAGTGTGGAGAATAAGAGCCTTGATATAACAGAGTGAAGAGAGAACATGAGATCAAAGCTTAAGGAATACCAGAGAGAGAAGGAGACTTGAGTATGGGAGTGTGAAGATATTAAGAGCCCAATTGAACAGCAACCCTGAGAGAGTAGGGGCACACCGAAACTAGCACCTAGAAAGAGTTGGAGCCCTGAGAGAGTAAATTCCCACTAGGCGAGGGAGCAGCAACCCTGAGAGAGCAGGAAGGAGTTAGGGAAATGTGAGTGCTTGCAATCAATGGGTGCCCAGAGCAAATGGGGGCCTAGAAAAGGGAAGTTTGGAAAGAATGGGAGCCCAGAAGGAGCAGCAGCTCAGAGAGCTGGAGCCGGGACCACATTGGAGCTGGGGAGAGCAGGAGCCTGGTTGAGTGGATGCTTAAGAGTTCAAGAATCTGTTGAGAACAGGAACATGTGATGTTGAAGGCTGAGACATAACAGGAATAGTGGGAGCTTGGAGGCAGCATGGAAACAAGCAGAGACCAGAGAATGTGGAACATGTGTGTGGAAAGCTGAAGATAGCAAGAGGCAGGGAGAGAGGGACTCCAAAGAGAAGTGGAACCCTGAGAGAACAGAAGCAAGGCGGGAAGGGGAGTTCAAACAAAGGCAGGAATCTGATGAAAGTGGACAGTCAGAAGACATGTAGGTCCTGCGATAAAGGATAGCTATTAAGAGCAGGAGACCAATGCATGTAAAGGTAAAATAGAACAGGAGGCTGGAGTGCACAAAAGCCTAATGTGAGCTCAGCTGGAGAGAGCAGAATCCTTGAAAGTACAGAAACCAGGAGTGCCAGAGATGGAGGTAAGTGGGAGCTTGGAGAGTTTGGGAAGTCTGCGAGTGCTCGAGAAAACACCCCAAAGAGTGCAGGAGCTCAGTGAAATCAAGAGCTGAACGATGATTAGAGCCCAGAGGTTGCAGGTCCTGGAAAGAGCGAGAGCCAAGAGAGCAGGAGGCTGGAATTTATGGGAACTCAAAGAGTTCAAAATCCTTTGAGTTTGAGCCACAGAGCGAGTGAGCCTGGATTCAGCATGATCCCAAAGAAGACTAGAGCCCCAGAAGAGGGGAACAGAACTTATGGAAGCCGAGAGAAAGCAGGAGTGTGGAGAGAGACTGTTGATTGGAAAGTATCTGTTGCTGACTGGTTAGCTGAGGTACTTAGGAACATAAGTGTGGTGGATAAATTAATCTCACACATTTTGTACTTTAGTCTGTGGGTCGAAATGACAAATGAATCCTGGGATTGCCTCAGAAAACCTCCTGGTTTCTGTACTTTCTGGTTTTATTAGTTGGATTTTGGTGCTCTGAGCAAAGATAAGATTCACAATGATGGAGGAAAGTTTGAAAGCATTCTCACTCTGTATATTAGTATAACATGCGCAGATTAAAAGTTTTACAGCTCCAGGAAGAAAGAAATTTAATATCATGGTGAATGAAAGGACCTGAGGCTGAGTTCCCAAATTTGATGCAGAGATTGTATTGGGACGATGCAAGAGAACAGAGCTGCTGTCGCCTGGTCTAGATTAGTACTGCAAAAGGTAAATGTGGACATGAATGTTCTGTCAAATAATGTGCAGGGTCTGAAAAATGGTGAAAATAATAACGACCAGGGTTTATATCTTTTTGATAAGAAGAAGACAAAAGTCACATTTTATGTGGAACTACCAATTGCTGAAGGGTGATATTGGGCATTTTTTCCAATGGTGAGAACTTGATAGTTTGAAGCCTTGGCCTGTGAAGTGGGGAAACCTGCTGTCCTGATGGAGCAGATATGGGTGGTGGCAGCAACCTGAGTGAAATAAACTGGTGGAAATTCTGGATCTGATTGGTTCATTCGAACTCTACCCCATTGTAAGACAGTTTAATTGGACAAGTAGAGCAGGTATAGACCCAAGAGTTGTTGCCTGTGGTAAAATGACATCTAGTGGTAAAATAATTTGTTTGTGATCGATGAGATGGTCCCTCCATGTAGAAATGTAGAGATCCCAATAAAGCTATATGGGACAATATGAGTGCTGAAATCCAGCATGAAACTGTGCAAGTTCCATACCACATTTTGGATCAAGTTTTAAAATGTTGATAACTCCCTAAGCCTGTCTTGTGATAGGTAGAGCAAGTTGGTGTTGAAATTGGGGAACTAATGGATGGTAGTCTGATTCTGAGTCGGGTTTTTTGGGCCTCGTGCAGACTGAGGCTTGTGGAGGTTACTCACTTTTCAGTTATTCATGGGAGAGTTTTGTTAATGTAAGTTTATTGCTGTGATGTGGCTTTATTTTGAGGTTTTCTTACTGAGGGTGTTTAGCGCTGAGGTCTGGATTTTACTAAGAATGTTTTGAGCTGAAGTGGGAGTTCAGTTGAGGCAATTTGGTGCCAAGATGGGTGTTTTACTTGAGGGGTTTTTGACCTGAGTTTTGTTCAGGAGAGTTGAGTGCTGTGGCAACATGGTTTATTGAGGGACTGTAGTGATGTATGACATGGATTGATTGATGAGGTTAGGTGGTTTAC
Source organism: Mustelus asterias (assembly GCF_964213995.1). Lineage (NCBI taxonomy): Eukaryota > Metazoa > Chordata > Chondrichthyes > Carcharhiniformes > Triakidae > Mustelus > Mustelus asterias. The sequence continues at coordinate 3,045,751 of NC_135806.1, forward strand.
TGAGGGACTTCAGTGCTGAGTGCTTCCCTTCCACCGGTTGACACAAGGTGATGGTGAGGCTGTTGCAAGCTGAGCTGTGGCTTAGTACACTAAAGAGATTCACCACAGGAATTGACATCAGAGACAGCTAAAGCTGCAGAGTCATGAGACGGTGGCTCAGACCCTATTAGCTGTGATTTTTATGAAGATGAAGAGATTTCAAGGCTGAGGAATTTCACCCGACAATAAATTTTTTAAGTAATCTATAATTCTTATCCAAAGTTAACCCACTCAGTTCTAAAGTTTAAAGCTTATTTCTTAGTGTCGCAAGTAGACTTACATTAACACTGCAATGAAGTTACTGTGAAATTCCCCTTGTCGCCACATTCCGGCGCCTGTTCGGGCCAATGCACTTAACCAGCACGTCATTCAGACTGTGGGAGGAAACCAGAGCACCCGGAGGAAACCCACACAGAAACGGGGAGAATGTACAAACTCCAAACAGACAGTGACCCAAGCTGGGAATCGAATCCAGGCCCCTGGCGCTGTGAGGCAGCAGTGCTAACCACTGTACCATTCCCGATCTAGTTCTAGTAAATTTAATTGGAGTTTTGAATTTCTCTAACACATGGAGAATGAGAGTCCATGGTGAATGGAGACCCTATGTGAGAAGGACTCTAGAAAGGACGCAATCAGAGAGGAGAGCAAAGACAGAGCAGGAGTGAGGAAACACAACATGGCGGGAGCTGGAGTATGGTGAGAGCAGTGAAAAGAAAGAACAGGAGAAGAGAGAGTGCACTAGGGGAGCAACAGTAAGTATTGGAGCCATGAAAGAGAGAGAGACCTGGAGGAATGAGAAGCCATTGGAAGTAGGAGCCTGGAGAGAATACAAGTACAGGGCATGTGGTAGCCCGACAATGATGATTGCATGAAGGGAGCTTAGGCCTGGTGAGAACCATAAGCCAGAATGTGCAAATGGAAGAGAATGCCAGAATGGGACCCCACTGTGATGGTAACCTGGACCAGGGGTGTCGAGAGAGCAGAAGCCTAGAGTAAAGGAGAGCCTGGGCACTTTGAACCCAAACAATGTGAGACACTGAAGTGAAAAGGAAGCTGGGAAGAATGCTGAATGTTGAGACAGCAGAAGCTTGGAGAGAGCAGGTGCAGGGAGAGTGCAAGAGTCTGGAGGGAACTGGAGCTTGGAGAGTACATGTGGCCAGAGGCAGCTCAAACAAGGAGGAAGCCCCAAGTGAGCAGGAGGTTGGCGAATGTAAAGGCAGAAGGGAATGGGATACTGGGGAGTGCGGGAGCTAAATTGAGCTGAGCAATGGAGTGCATGAGCCCGGGAAGAATGGGAGTCTTCAAAGAAGGAGATTGGATGAGACTGAGGAGAATGAAATCTTGGAGAAAGGAGGAGGTGAGAGAGCCTAATTAGAGTGGGAGCCATGAGAAGAGGCAGTTGATAGAGAATGGGAGGCTGGTGAGAACCAGGAGTCCAGATGGAATGATTGGGGTGCAAGTGAGGGTCTGGAGTGAGCAGAAGCCCAAAGAGAGTATGAGCACATGGAGAGCAGGAGCATGTGGTGAATGAAAGCCTAGGAGAGCAGGGATCCAGGATCGATGGAAACTCAGAGGCACCATGAACCTGAACAGAGATCAGAGAGCATACTACCTGTGTGAGGGGAAACCTGAAGATAGCAGAAATCAGGGAGAGAGTTAATTGAAAGAGAAATGGAACCCTGAGAGAACAGAAGCCAGGAGGGAAGTGGTATCCAAACACAGGCATATGCCTGGTAGGAGTGGAGTTCCCAGAGGACATGGAAGTCCAGTGAGAGACGCTAGCTGTAAGGACCTAGAGACCAGTACGTGCAAAGGAAGACAGCAGGAGGCTGGAGACCACAAAAGCCCAATGTGAGCTCAACTGACGAGAACAGGATGTTGGAAGTTAATGAGTATCAGAGACTGAGGAAAATGGGAACTTTGAGAGTGTGGAAAGTCTGATGGAGATCGAGAAAAGCAAGATCCCAAAGAGAGCAGGAGCTCAGAAAAATCCAGTGCTGAAAGATAACTGGAGCCCAGAGACTATTGGTCATGGAAAGAGTGACAGCCAAGAGGGTGCAGGAGACTGGGGTGAATTGGAGTTTACAGAATTCAAAATCCTTTGTGAGTTTGAGCCACAGAGCAAGTGAGTGATACAGCACCTGCCCAAAGAACACTGGAGCCCCGATGAAGGGAACAAGGACCAAAATAGAAGAGACTGTTGATTGGAAAGTATCTGTTGCTGCCTGGTTAGTTGCAGTACTTAGGAACGCAACTGTGGTGGATAAATGAATCACTCACATTCTGTAGTGTAACCTGTGGGTCTATTTGACAGATTAATTCTGGGTTTGCCTCAGCTTGTTACATCTGATTGGAACCTGGGTCCATTGGAGTTCAGAAAGTGTGGAGTTCAGGTGAGGGTACGGGCATATTATTATAATGATGAGGAGACATTAAAGAAAGGGAGGGCCGAAGAAGTAGTAGCCCCAAGGCTGTAGGAGCACGGAGTCTTTGAGAGCCTCGATAAAGCAGGAGAGTGATGAGATAACATGAGGTCAGAGCTTAAGAAATACCAGAGAGAGGAGACTTGTGGGCATCGGAGTGCGAAGAAAACAAGAGCCCAATTGAGCAGCAACCCTGAGAGAGCAGGAGCAGACTGAAAACAGCAGCTAGAGAGAGAGTGAGAGCCCTGAGAGTAAATACCCACTGGGCGATGGAGCAGGGACCCTGAGTGAGCAGGTCGGAATTCGAGAAATATGAATGCATGCAATCAACGGGTGCCCAAAGCAAATGGGAGCCGAGAAGAAGGGAAGTTTGGAAAGAGCGGGAGCCCAGAAGGAGCAGCAGCTTAGAGAGTTGGAATCTGGATAGCATTGGAGCTGGAGAGAGCAGGAACCTGGTTAAGTAGAAGCTGAAGAATGCGAGAATCTGTTTGTTGAGAACAGGAGCATGTGATGTTGAAGGAACAGTGGGAGCTTGGAGGCAGCATGGAAACGAACAGAGACCAGAGAACATGGAACCCATGCGAGTGGAACCCTAAAGATAGCAGGAGGCAGGGACAGAGGTATTCCAAAGAGAACTGGAGTCCTGAGAAAGCAGAAGCAAGAAAGGAAGTGGAGTTCAAACAAAGGCTGGAGTCTGGTGAGAGTGGACAGTCAGAAGACATGAAGGTCCTGAGATACACGATAGCTATTAGGGATAAGAGAACAGGAGCCTGAAGTGCACAAAAGCCCAATGTGTGCTCAGCTGGAGAGAGCAGAATCCTTGAAAGTACAGAAACCAGGAGAATTCCAGAGATGGAAGTAAATGGGAGCTTGGAGGGTTTGGGAAATCTGTGGAGGCTCGTGAAAAGCAGGACCCCTACAGAATGCAGGAGCTCAGTGAAATCAAGAGCTGAACGATAACTGGAGAAAAGAGACTGCAGATCCTGGAAACAATGAGTCCAAGAGAGCGCAGAAGACTGGGATTAAAGGGAACTCGAAGAGTTCAAAATCCTTTGAGTTTGAGCCACAGAGTGAGTGAGCCTGGATCCAGCAGGAGCCCAAAAAACACTGGAGCCCCAAAAGAGGGGAGCGGAGCTGACAGGAACTGAGAGAAAGCAGGAACATGGAGAGAAATATACTGTTGTTTGGAAAGTATCTGTTGCTGTCTGGTTAGTTGCAGTACTTAGGAACACAACTGTGGAGGGTAAATGAATCTCATGCATTTTGAACTCTAGCCTGTGGGTTTAAATGACAAATGAATCCTGTTTCTGCCTCAGCTTGTTGTATCTGGTGTTAATAGTGGGATTTTGGTGTTCCGAGCAAAGATAAGACTCACAATGATGGAGTAAAGCCTGAAAGCATTCACACTCTGCACATTAGAATAACACGCGCAGATTAAAAGTTTTACAGCTCCAGGAAGAAAGAAATTTAATATCATGGTGAATGGAAGGAATTGAGATTCCCAAATTTGATACAGAGACTGGTGTTGGGACGATTCAAGAGAACAGAACTGCAACCACCTGGCCTAGATTAGTACTGCACAAAGTAAATGTGGATATGAATGTTCTTTCAAAAATGGGTCAGAAAAATGGTAGAAATAATAATGCCCAGGGATTATATCTTTTTTTTGGCAAGAGAGATGCAAAAGTGATGTTTTATTTGGAATTACCAATTGCTGAAGGGTGATATTGTGCAATTTTCCCTATGATGAGAACTTGATAGTTTGAAGCTGTGGCCAATGAAGTGGGTAAACCTGCTGCCCTGAGGGAGCAGATATGGCTGGTGGCAGCAACCTGAGCGAAATTCTGGACCTGGTTCTCACGGATTGGTTCATCCGAACTCTGCCCTGTTGGAAGATGGTTTAATTGGACAAGCGGAGCAGGCATAGACCCAGGAGTTGGTCGTGATGGTAAAGTGACATCTAGCGGTGGAGGAATTAGCTTGTGATTGATGAGATGATCCCTCCATGCCTGTGGAGATGTAGAGATCCCAGTAAAGCTATATGGGACAATGTGAGTGCTGAGATACAGCAAGAAGCTGTGCAGGTTTCATACCACATTTTGGATCAAGTTTAAAAATGTTTCTAACTTCCAAAGGATGTCCTGTGATAGGTAGGGCAAGTTGGTGTCGTCAAAACACTGGGGAACTAATGGATGGTAGTCTGCAAATCAAAACCTAGATTTTGAGTAGGGTTTTCTGGGCCTCGTGCAGACTGAGGCTTGTGGAGGTTACTCACTGTTTTCAGTTAATCATTTTGTTAAAGTAAGTTTATTGTTGTGATGTGACTTTATTCTGAGAGTTTCTTATTGAGGGTGTTTAGCGCTGAGGTGTGGATTTTATTGGGGGTGTTTAGTGCTGAGGTGGGATTTTACTTAGAATGTATCGAGCTGAAGTAGAAGTTCAGTCCAGGCAATTTGTTGCTGAGGGGTTTTAGATCTATGATGGTTTTATTGAGGAGGGTTGAGTGCTAAGGCAGCGTGGTTTATTGAGGGGATGTAGTGAGGTGTGACATGGATGGATTGATGAGGCAGGTGGTTTACTGAGGGATTTAATGCTGAATGCTTCCATTCTGCCAATGGACACGGTGATGGTGAGGTTTTTGCAACCATAGAATCCCTACAGTGCAGGAGGTGGCGATTCAGCCCATCGAGTCTGCACCGACCATAATCCCACTCAGGCCCCATTTCTGTAACCCCACAGCTTTACCCTGCTACAATCAACAGGGTAAGAAGTTTAACAACACCAGGTTAAAGTCCAACAGATTTATTTGGTAGCAAATACCACTAGCTTTCGGAACAGGCTGTCCCTTCGTCAGGTGGAGTGGAGTATCTCCACTTCACCTGACGAAGGGACAGCCTGTTCCGAAAGCTAGTGGCATTTGCTACCAAATAAACCAGTTGGACTTTAACCTGGTGTTGTTAAACTTCTTACTGTGTTTACCCCAGTCCAACGCCGGCATCTCCACATCATGACAATCAACAGGGACAGCTTAAGCTGCAGAGTCATGAGATGGTGGCTCAAATCCTGTTGGCTGCCAGTTTTATGAAGATCGAGATTTCCAGGCTAAGGAATATCACCCGACAATAAACCTTCAGTGTAATCCCATTCGGCTTTTGAAAACTTTTGAAAACATCTGCTTGTAACAACACCTGCAATTGAGTTGTCCATGCTTTTGTCATTCCGGTGGATATTAGGCTACAAAGTGAAGATGGGATTTTGGATGTTGGATACGTTTGCACCACGTGATCATCACATTCAATTGGTCAGTCAACACTCATCTCAAGCTGGGCCGATCCTGACCAGTGATGTACCAACCCTGTTAATTTCCGCCTTCCTCGTAGTGTAGTCGAGAGGACGGTGAAAAGATAGGTGTAAAGTGTATACCAACGAAACTAAATCGAGAAATCTTCCTGCATAAACAGTACAACGTCAGGGTCATGTCCTGTCATGAACATTGGCCCACAGTGTACAGCACAATTGATCGTGAAGTACCCAAGTTCGTGTTGGCATTATTGCACAACTGAAGATCGGATTAGCTGACAGGGCCTCTATGCGTGAAGCTAGCTGCAACATCTGGTGGCATTTTAAGAACAAAACCATTCACCATTGTGTTTGCTTTGCAATTAGCAATAAATTTACATTCTCAGTTGATTCAACATCTGGACGCCTCATCTGTAGGATACTGTGGAGCACATTGCAGATGGTGAGAACTTATCCATTGTAAGACACTGAATGAGACAGAGATTCATGTCTTATGCTTTGGTCATTGAGTTGTACGGAATACAGTGACAACAGACATCAACTTATTGAGCTCCATTCAGAATGAACTATGCTGAACCATATTACCTTGTGTTTGCCCTGAATGTATGATGATGTCATCCAAAATCTGGTCATTGACATCAACCAGAACTTATTATCAGTAGTAGCAATTTGCCTAGTCTTCTCCATACACCTGCACCATACAGCACTGAATGTGAGCATTCTTTTGTCAGCATCAGGGTGAAGGCGCAACACTGAATGTTTATCTCCGACACGAAGGCTTGTCAAGCCTCAATATCCCTGGTAAAAGAAATTACAGCAAATAGGCAGTTTGCTTTGGCCTATGAGCAATTTCCACACCATGAAGTGTTACCAGGAAATGTTGATGCAGATATTATTGAAGGTTGCAAGTTACTGAGTTCAGTCATCCATGGCACAGAACACTCGGTAAAGGTGAAACCTGCAACTGTAATTGATTTGAGTTCCACCCAAACAGAGATGACATCTGCCATCATGATAAAAAGCAACAAAGCCTTCCAGATGCACAAAAGAAACCCAATGGCCAGAACATGAATTGAACGGAGCCAAGACATATGTGCAAAAGACATCACAGTTATCACATAAATCTGCCACAGATCAGCCTAACAACAAATCCAAGCAGTCTGTGACAGTGGATTTCTATGTGCCCTGAATGATGCAACTGAGAGGACACTTGGTCCTATCGTTACCAAAGTTTTTCCTCTGAACTGACTGCCTGTTATGAAAACTACTGTCCTATAAGAATGACATGTCAAAATGCACTTGATGCTCATCCACAGCTAGTTAGATGTTGAACTCTCAGTAAGGGAATTTGAAAAACCATCTATTCCTTTCATGACAACTTGCCCAGTACACTATATTTTGATGGCTCTACATCCTACGGTTTCAGGTGAAGAATGGAATAAAACTACTTAAGTCCCCATTTTGTCTGGTATTTCTTCGTTCTGCTCTTGACCTTTGCCTTCCTGCTGATATGCAAGGAGTTTACATGCCAATAGATCTGATGGCAGTCTCTACAATCTGACCAGATTCAAAGCAAAGACAGAAATATGGCATGCCTTGATCAGAGAACTGGTCTATGCTGATGAAACCTCACTCGTCACCCATATGGAAACTGAGCTACAAGGACACGTGGATTTGCTTGCTCACAGCGATAACTTACTATGACCATCAAGAAAACTGTGGTCATTTGCCTTCAAACACACTAAATAACACTGATTGCAAGTGGTTAGCAAGTTGTGTATACCTTGGTCCATGGTCGCAGATAATCTCATGGAACCGATGCAAAGAGAGTGCAGTTACCACCATTGTCTGATGCTCATAATGTGCATGGAAAACACCAGGAGGCTGCACCTTTGGATCGCCAAGATGTTGGTTTATGAGGCCTGTGTTCCCAGAACTTTGTTGTACAGCTATGAAGCATGAATGACTTAGAGCTATCAAGACAATAAGTTGATCAATTATCAGCTTTGATGTGTGCCGTGCATTGTTGGCATCTGATGCAAGGCGAAAATAACAAGGCCGGAAGGCCTGACTGGTGGGTAAATGAATTTCACACGTTTGGAACTAGTCTGTAGGTCTAAGTGAGAAATGAATCCTGGTTTTGCCTCAGCTTGTTGTATCTGGTGCTAATAGTGGGATGTTGGTGCTCTGAGCAAAAGTAAGACTCACAATGATGGAGTAAAGTCTGAAAGCATTCACACACTGCACATTAACATAACACGGACAGATTAAAAGTTTTACAGCTCCAGGAAGAAATAAATTAAATATCATGGTGAATGGAAGGAATTGAGGCTGAGTTCCCAAATTTGATGCAGAGACTGGTGTTGGGACAATCCAGGAGAACAGAATTGCTGTCACCTGGCTTGGATTAGCACGGCAAAAGGTAAATGTGGACATGAATGTTCTGTCAAATGATATGCAGGGCCAGAAAAGTGGTGAAAATAATAACAGCCAGGGTTTATGTTTATTTTTGGTCAGTAAGACACAAAAGTCAAATTTTATTTGGAATTACTAATTGCTGAAGGGTAATATTGTGTAGTTTTCTCTGTGGTGACAACTTGATAGTTTGAAGCCTTGGCCTGTGAAGTAGGGAAACCTGCTGTCCTGATGGAGCAGATATGGGTGGTGGCAGCAACCTGAGTGAAATAAACTGGTGGAAATTCTGGAGCTGGTTGTCATGGATTGGTTCATCCAAACTCTACCCCGGTTGATTTGGATGCACACCCAGCAGTTGTTCAATATGGTAAATTGACATCTACTGTGGAGGAATTGGTTTGTGATTCATCAGATGGTCCCTCCACGCCTGAAGTATTGTAGAGACCCCAGTAAAGCCATATAGGACAATGTGAGTCCTGAAATACAGCAAGAAGCTGTGCAGGGTCCATACCACATTTTGGATCAAGTTTAAATATGTTGATGTCTTCTTTAGTCTGTCTTGCGATTGGTAGGGCAAGTTGGTATCCAAACATTGGGGAGCTAATGCATGGTAGTCTGCAAATCAGAACACAGATTCTGAGGAGGGCTATCTGAACTAACTGCCTGTCATGAAAACTACTGTAAGCTCCAATAAGAATGACATGTCAAAACATTTCTTCATTGTGCTCTTGATCTTTGTCTTCCTGCCAAGGATTTTACATGCAAAGTCTGGTCATTTGCTTTCAATCACTAAGTAACACTCACTGGAAGTGGATAGCAAGTTGTCTAATATACCTTGGTCCATAGTGGCAGATAATCTCATTGACCCAATGCGAAGGGGATGCAGCTACCTCTATTGTCTGATGCTCAAGATGTGCGTCAAAAACACCAAGCTGCCCCTTTGGATCACCAAGATGTTGATTTATGAGGCTTGTGTTCCAGGACTTTGTTGTATGGCTATGAAGCATGAATGACTTAGAGCTGTCCAGATAAGAAGTTCATCAGTAATCAACTTTGATGTGTGCAGTGCATTGTTTGCATCTGACAGACAGCGAAAATAACAAATGTGATGGTCCTCTCAAAAGCAAATGTCTCAAGTGCTAGCACTCATCAAGTAGAAGTGCCTTCTTGCCCAAAACACATTTGGAGAATAGCCATATGTAAAGGATATGCTGTATGGGGAGGTGGATGGATGCAGAAGACAAGTAGGATGCCCGTATCTCTGCTTAATGGAAGTGTCGTAAGAAGTCTAACAACACCAGGTTAAAGTCCAACAGGTTTATTTGGCAGCAAAAGCCTACCAAATAAACTTGTTGGACTTTAACCTGGTGTTGTTAGACTTCTTACTGTGTTTACCCCAGTCCAATGCCAGCATCTCCACATAATGGAAGTGTGCCATGAATCATGGCATAAAGGTCATAAATATTAATTGGCAAATGAAACAGCTTGACAGCCAAGGCCAAAAGCAGATGCTCACAATGACAACATATAACGATCTACATGTGGTACTTGTGCTCAAACCTGCCTTTCATGTATTGGTCTATTCGGGCATCAACGAAAGCATTGGTCTCTTCAGCCATCAACAAAAGTAGATTGCGTTAAATGCTTTATAGCCAATTCAAGTATTTCACATAGATGAAACAATGCTTCGGATGACGGAGGGAACCCGTGAGCCATGAGAAAGGCGGAGATGGAAACGGTGGGACCATGCAATGTGCAGAAGACCAGAGAATTGGAACCATGGGGAGAGAACATCAGCCGGGAGAGTGTGGGATACAGGAGCAAGCAAGAACCTTGAGAATGTTGGATTCCAAGGGCAACAGCAACCTGAAGAGTCTGGCAGCCTGTGGAGAGTGGGAACCCAAGGAAGATGGAAACTGAGAGCTCTCTTAGGTCTGTGATCAGGTTTGATTGAGGAGAGTTGAGTGCTGAAGCAGTGTGGTTTATTGAGGGGGTGTAATGATGTATGACATGGATTGAGTGTGGAGGCAGGAGGCTTACAGATGCATTTTAGTGTTGAGTACTTCAATTCTGCTGGTTAACACAGGGTGATGGTGAGGCCATTACAAGTGGAGCTGTGGCTTGGCCCATTTAGGTAGAGATTCACCATTAGAATCAACTTAAGAGACAGCTAAAGCTACAGATTCAGAGCCGTGAGCTGGTAGTTCAGAACCTTTGGCCGCCTCTTTTGACAATATGAAGAGATTTGAAGGTGAAGGGATTGACCCCAGCAAGAAATCTGGAGTGTAATCCCATTCAGCATTTGATTTTTCCTTCAAGAATTCAGCTTCTAGCAGCTCCTGCAACTGTGTGTGTCCCAGGCTTTTGTCATTCCTGCGGATACTAGCCTACAAGGTCAAGAAGAGAGTTTGGATGCGGATAAGCTTGCATTTGCCATAACCATGAGTAACCATCTGCAAAAAACCAAACTGAGAGATAACTTAATCTTTACTCTAATCAACGAGGAAACAAACACAGGAGATAAGAGTCTACAGATTATAACTTCAGCTCAAATTCAGAGCAAGGGGGCCATGGCTTACCTCCAACGGGGAGATGGATCTTTGGCTGCAGTGGCTACAACAGCTTGACAGTAGGCATCAGCATCAAAAACAGCACTCCACTCCTTGAAAGTGGAGTCACAGGTGGACAGAGTGGTGAAGAAGGCATCCAGCATGCTTGGTTTCATCGGTCAGAACATTGAATACAGGAGTTGGGATGTCTTGTTGAAGTTGTACAAGACATTGGTAAGGCCACACTTGGAATACTGTGTACAGTTCTGGTCACCTTATTATAGAAAGGATATTATTAAACTAGAAAGAGTGCAGAAAAGATTTACTAGGATGCTACCCGGACTTGATGGCTTGAGTTATAAGGAGAGGCTGGATAGACTGGGACTTTTTTCTCTGGAACATAGAAGGCTGAGGAGTGATCTTATAGAGGTCTATAAAATAATGAGGGACACAGATCAGTTTGATAGTCAATATCTTTTCCCAACGGTAGGGGAGTCTAAAACTAGAGGGCATTGGTTTAAGGTGAGAGGGGAGAGATACAAAAGAGTCCAGAGGAGCAATTTTTTCACACAGAGGGTGGTGAGTGTCTGGAACAAGCTGCCAGAGGTAGTAATAGAGGCGGGTACAATTTTGTCTTTTAAAAAGCATTTAGACAGCTAAATGGGTAAGATGGGTATAGAGGGATATGGGCCAAATGCAGGCAATTGGGATTAGCTTAGGGGTTTAAAAAAAAAGGGCGGCATGGAAAGTTGGGCCGAAGGACCTGTTTCCATGCTGTAAACCTCTATGACTCTATGACACTGACTTGATAACCACCTCATTTGTGGCACTTCTGGCAGAAACCACCTCTCGTGGATTGGTCTCTTCAGCCATCAGCAGAAATGCACCATGTGGTCATCACATTCTATTGGTCAGACAACTGTCACCTCAAGCTCAGCAGTTCCCAAACAGTCATGTGCTGACCCACCAATAACTGCCTTTCTCTCTTGTTGGTGGAGGATGAGGGGTTAAAAGCTGAGTGGAAAGTGCGTACCAACCAAATCAAAATGAGAATGCTTCCAGCTTGAAAGGTGCAGCATCAGGGCTATATCCTGGCATGAACATTGACCCACATTGTACAGCAACTATACACAAGACAGCTCTGATTGATCGTGAGCTACCCAAGTTGGTGTTGACATTACTACTCGATTGGAGATCAGATTAGCTGACATAGATTCTATGTGTGAGGCTAGCTACAACCCCAGAATTTTCATAACTCCAACACAACAACTTGCCAGGCATCAACATACCTCATAAAGTAAACCACGGTAAATTCTTGCAGTTTGCATTGACGTTTGAGAAATTGCCACTCCATGAAGCGTTAGCAGAAAATATCGATGCAGATATTATTGAAGGTTGCAAGTTGCTGAGTTCAATCATCTCTCACAACGTCATCAATACTTGATAAAGATGGAACCAGCAACAATAACTGATTTGAGATCTACTCAACAGAGACGACACCTCTCATTAAAGTAAAAAGAAAATCCTTCCAGATGGATAACAGAAACCCAACACTGCATGGTTTGAAAGGAGCCAAGTCAGATGAACAAAAGGTAGTGAGTCATCACATAAATAAGCCCTGGATCAGCCTATATCAATAAATCCAAGCTGTCTGTGAGAGTGGATTTTTATGCACCATGAATGGTGGGATTAAGAAGATATTTGGTCCTATCCTCACCAAAGTTGCCCCTCTGAAATTGGCAGATGGTGAAGTACTTTGCCACAGAACCGACTGCCTGGAATGAACACTATTATGAACTACCATGAGACTGACATCTCCATGGTGCACTTGATGCTTATCCACAGCTTCCTGTTATGGACAAGTTAGATGCAGATCTCTCATTAAGGGAACCTGAAAAAGCCATAAACGAGCAGAAAGGTACCTGTCAAGAATGGCATTCCAGCCAAATTGCTTGATACGGTGAGTCCAATTTACTGCCACACCGTCATAACATCCTCCTCTTCTATTAAGTTAGGATCAGTTGCTCAAGGAGTGCGTGAGACAAATATCGGTATGTTATATGAAATGAAAGGCAGCAAAGAAGACTTCTACAACTGCAGGAACATCTTGCTCCTAGAATTATTGGGAAGGCCATTTGAGGGTCATACTGAAAAATACTCCAGCAATTTGCAGACCAGGTTCACCCTAAAGCACAGTGCAGCTTCCATACTGGCAGCTTTACAGTGGACACGATCATCTCCTTAGGGCAGCTGCAAGAGACATGTAAGGAACAGGACATGACTTTCTCCCTTGCTTTCCTAGATCTCATAAGAACACTTATTAAAACCTTCAGTGGAGCAGAACACTACAAAGGTTTGGAGAAAATTGACTGTCCACCAAAACTTAGTTTCACCTGTTCCTTTCATGACAACATGCCCAGTGCAGTACATTTTGATGGCTCAATCCCATGGTTTTAGGAAGTAGAATGGAGTGAAACAGCCTCAGGCTCCATTTTATCTGCTATTTCTTCATTGTGCACTTGACCTTTGCCTTCCTGTCGATATGCAAGGATTTTACATAAATATAGATCAGATGGCAGTTTTTACAATCTGACCAGATTCAAAGTGATGCTGAAAGTATGGCACATCTTGATCAGAGAACTCCTCTACGCTGATGAAACCTCACTACTCACCCACACTGAAATTAAGCGACAGAAAAATCTGGATTTTCTCTCCCGTACCTGTAACCTAGTTCTCCTTACTATAAAAGTCAAGGAAACTGTAGCTATTTGGCTTCAATCACACTAAATATCACTGCACTGGAAGTGGTTAGCAAGTTAATATCTTGGTCCATGGTGGCAGATAATCTTACTCAATCCATGCAAAAGGAAAACAGCTACCACCTTTGTTTCATGCTCAAAATGTACTTGGGAAAGCACCAAGCTGACCCTTTGGATCTCTACCCTTTGGCCGCAACTATTTACCATTTATATAGATGATCTGGAGGAGGGGACGGAGTGTAGGGTAACGAAGTTTGCAGACGACACAAAGATAAGTGGAAAAGTGAATCGTGTGGAGGACGGAGAAGATCTGCAGAGAGATTTGGACAGGCTGAGTGAGTGGGCGAGGATATGGCAAATGGAGTATAACGTTGAGAAATGCGAGGTTATACACTTTGGAGGAAATAATAACAAATGGGATTACTATCTCAATGGAAACAAATTAAAACATGCTACCGTGCAAAGGGACCTGGGGGTCCTTGTGCATGAGACGCAAAAGCCCAGTCTGCAGGTACAACAGGTGATCAAGAAGGCAAATGGGATGTTGGCCTATATTGCGAAGGGGATAGAATATAAAAGCAGGGATGTCTTGATGCACCTGTACAGGGCATTGGTGAGGCCGCAGCTGGAATACTGTGTGCAGTATTGGTCCCCTTATATGAGGAAGGATATATTGGCATTGGAGGGAGTGCAGAGAAGGTTCACCAGGTTGATACCGGAGATGAGGGGTTTGGATTATGAGGAGAGGCTGAGGAGATTGGGTTTGTACTTGTTGGAGTTTAGAAGGATGAGGGGGGATCTTATGGAGACTTATAAGATAATGCGGGGGCTGGATAGGGTGGAGGCGGAGAGATTCTTTCCACTTAGTAAGGAAGTTAAAACTAGAGGACACAGCCTCAAAATAAAGGGGGGTCGGTTTAAGACAGAGTTGAGGAGGAACTTCTTCTCCCAGAGGGTGGTGAATCTCTGGAATTCTCTGCCCACTGAGGTGGTGGAGGCTACCTCGCTGAATATGTTTAAAGCGCGGATGGATGGATTCCTGATCGGTAAGGGAATTAAGGGTTATGGGGATCAGGCGGGTAAGTGGTACTGATCCACGTCAGATCAGCCATGATCTTATTGAATGGCGGGGCAGGCTCGAGGGGCTAGATGGCCTACTCCTGCTCCTATTTCTTATGTTCTTATGTTCAAAGATGTTGGTTTATGAGGCATTTGTTCCAGAACTTTATTGTACAGCTGTGAAGCATGAACAGCTTAACAGCTATCAAGACAAGAAGCTCAACAATTTTCATCTTTGATGTGTGTGGTGCTTTGTTGGCATCTGATGGAAAGTGAAGATTATAAATATGATGGTCCTCTCAAAGACAGATCTCTCAAATGCTTGCACTCATCAAGTTAGTTCCTTGGAGAGATTCAGAGGGTGAGACTCAGCCACATGCAAAGAATATTCTGTCCACGAAGTGTCTGGAGGCAGAAGATCAGTAAGATGCCCAAAGCTCTGCTTCAAGGAAGTGTGGCATGTAACATGGCAGGAAGGCCGTTAATATTGTTAATTGATAAATGCCACAGCCTGACAGCAGGCTCCAAAAACAGATGTCCACAATGACAGCTTATAACCCATGTCAAATATGACACTTGTGTCGAGCCTGACTTTCATGTATTGGTCTCTTCAGCCATCAACAAAAATGCATTATGTTAAACATTCTCATCACCAATGTGTTTCCCACATGCCTAGTATCTCACAAAGATTGAAAAATGCTTCCATTGACAGAGGGAGCTCATGAAGAGAGGCGGAAATGGAGATGGTAGGAGAGAACATCAGCCAAGAGAATGTGGGATATCGGAGAGAGCAGGAGCCTTGCGATTGTGGGATTCCAAGAGCAACAGCAACCTGAAGAGTCTAGTAGTCCGTGTCGAGTGGGAACCCAAGGAGGATGGGAACTGAGATCTCTGAGGAACTGGAGTGAGAGTGAGCCCAGTGAGAATGCGTGTCTGGAGAAAATGGAAGCTCATGAATCTGAATGTATGAGAGCCAAGAAAATGTGCGATTCCAAGGAGAATGAGAGTCGGTGGTGGATGGAAATCCTTTGAGAGGGAGAGTCTAGAAAGTACACATCACAGAGGGCAGCATGGAATGAAGGCTGTAAATAATGATTTGTCACATGTGAGAGACAGCAATCAACAGCTGTGGAATATAGCAACGTTATTGGGCTGGCACGTACTACCATGTTAATCAGCAAATACATCAGCTTGTCAGCAGACTCCTAAAACAGATGGCCACAATGACACTTAATAACCATCTTATATGCAATACCTGTGGTAGAATCTACCTTTCATGGTTTGGTCCTTTCACCCATCGACAGAAGTGCACCAGGAGAAACTATCACATCACTGATGGGTTTACTGACTGCCAATTATCTCACATAGATCGGAGAATGATGCTATGACAGAAGGAACTTGTGAGTCAGGAGAGAGCTGGAGATACAGGCGTTGGGAGCATGGTGTGGCGGAGGCATGATCATTAGATGTTTTTGAAATGGAGGTGGATAAATATGTGATAGATCGAGGAATAGAGAGCTATGGGGAAATGGCACAGAAAACGAGTTGAGGCCGGCATTGATCAGTCATGATTGTATTGAATGGTGGGTAGGCATGAAGAGCCTGGTGGCCTATTCCTGCTTCTATTTCTTGTGCTCCTATGTGTGTTGTGAGTGTGCGGGAGCCCAGCAAGGTGGGGCCTTGATGAGAGAAAGTCAGCCAGGAGAGTGCAGGATACTAGAGAAAGCAGGAGCCTGAGATTGTGTAATTCCAAGGGCAACAGTAGCCTGATGTGTGCGGTAGCCTTGGGAGAATGGAAGCCCATGGAGGATGGGGATTCAGAGCTCTCAAGAACTAGAGTGAGAGTGAGCCCAGTGAAAGTGAATGCCTGGAGAGAATGGAAGATCGTGGATTTGGTGAGAGTATTGGAGGCCACAGAGTGTGGGATTCCAAGGAGAATGAGAGTCCATGGTGGACTGAAACCCTGTGAGAGGGGACGTCTTGCAAGTGCGGTTCACAGCGGGCAGCAAAGGAAGACTAGAGAAGAGGTGAGGAAACGCAACATGGAGGGAGCAGGAGCATGGGACAAGCAGTGCAAAGAAGGAACAGAAGAGAGAGCGCTGGAGGAGCAATAGGAAGAGCTGGAGCCTTGAGGGAGCATGAGACCAGTGGATGTGAGAGGCCAGTGTGAGCAGGAACGTGCGAAGAACAGCAGTCCAAAGCATGTGTTAGCCTGAAGACAATGACTGCATGAAGGACATGTGAGCCCATAAAGCACCAGAAGCCATAATGTGCAGGTACAAGAGAATGCCAGAATGGGAAGAGGGGAGCTTGGAAAATAGGCATTGAAAGAGGACTGAAGCCCGGAGTGAATGAGATCCTGGGACAATTTGAATTCAATTAATGTTAGACACTAATGAGAGCAGGCACCTTGGGAGAATTCTAATTGCTGAGACAGGAGGAGCTTTGAGAGGTCAGGAGCAGGAAATGTGTGGGAGTCTGGAGAGAACTGGAGCTTGGAGAGTGTGATTGGGCAGAAGCTGCACAAACATGGAGAAAGCCACAAGTGAGCAGAAATCGGGAGAGTTTAAAGGCAGAAGGGAATGTGAGACTGGGGAGTGCTGAAACTACATGTGAGCAGATCAATGGAGAGCATAATCCTGGAAAAAAAGAGAATCTGAAAAGAAGGATTGCGAATGAGACTTGGAAGAATGAAAGCTTGGAGAAGGCTGGTGGCGAGGGCGCTTAAGCCAATTAGAATGGAAGCCATGGGAGAGAGGGAGTTATGAGAGAATGGTAGGCTGGTTGGAGCAGGAACCAGATTGAGTGGAGAAAATGGGAGCTTGGAGTGAGAAGGAGCGGTGGGAGCAAGTGGGTGACTGAAGAATGAAGGACACGTAAAAAACAGGAACCTGGAGTGTGGGTCTTAGGAGAAAAATAGTCTGAAGGGTGCTTCTGGGAGTCTAGAAAAACCAGGTTTCTCCACTGGGTGGAGAAGTGGCAGATGGACTTCAACCCAGATAAATGCGTAGTGGTTCATTTTGGCAGGTCAAATGGGATGAAGGAGTACAATATAAAGGGAAAGACTCTTAGTGCTGTAGAGGATCAGAAGGACCTTGGGGTCCGGGTCCATAGGATTCTAAAATCGGCCCCGCAGGTGGAGGAGGTGGTTAAGAAGGCGTATGGTGTGCTGGCCTTTATCAGTCGAGGGATTGAGTTTAGGAGTCCGGGGATAATGATGCAGCTATATAAGACCCTCGTCAGACCCCACTTGGAGTACTGTGCTCAGTTCTGGTCGCCTCATTACAGGAAGGATGTGGAAAAGATTGAAAGGGTGCAGAGGCGATTTACAAGGATGTTGCCTGGATTGAGTGGCATGCCTTATGAGGATAGGCTGAGGGAGCTCGGTCTTTTCTCCTTGGAGAGACGTAGGATGAGAGGAGACCTGATAGAGGTATATAAGATGTTGAGAGGCATAGATCGGGTGGACTCTCAGATGCTCTTTCCCAGGGTGGAAATGTCTGCTACGAGAGGACACAGGTTTAAGGTGCTGGGGGGTAGGTACAGGGGAGATATTAGGGGGACGTTTTTCACACAGAGGGTGGTGGGCGAGTGGAATCGGCTGCTGTCAGTGGTAGTGGAGGCAAACTCAATAGGGTCTTTTAAGAGACTCCTGGATGAGTACATGGGATTTAATAGGATGGAGGGTTATAGGTAGGCCGAAAAGGTAGGGATATGTTCGGCACAACTTGTAGGGCCGAAGGGCCTGTTTTTGTGCTGTAGTTTTTCTATGTTCTATGTTCTAACATGGAATGCCAATGCATAAGGCAAAAATCTATTCTTTGACTCTCTGTGATGTTGTGGAGCATATTTCATGGGGTGAGAAGTTATACATCTTAAATAATTTGCACACATCCTGAATTGGGCAGACATTCGTAGCCGATGTACCTTGGTCAGCATGAGGTTGACAAGATCACCAACAACAGACAATGACTTTGTGCCCAGAATGAACTCTGTGTTACCAACTTTCTTCCAAGGCAACCATCGCAACAAGGTATCAGGGCATCATTCAAAATCTGTCCATTAGCAGTAACTTGACCTGATTATCGTCAGAAAATGCAATCCGCCTGGTATCCCGTACCTACCATTCCGTAGTTTGTGATCATTCTTGCAGCAGAGAATGAAGGTGCAATCCCGAAAGTTTCACAGCTCCAACGTAACGGCTTGGCATGCATCAACGTCCCTAACAAAATAAATTGTGCCAAATGTGAGCAGTTTGTGTTAACTCTTGAGCAAATTCCTACCTGTTAAAGACCTAATGCTGATATTGATAAAGTTTGGAAGTGCAAAGTTCAATCATCAGCAGAAACAACATTTGGTAAATGCAGAATCCATGACAAGGACTGAATTGAGAGCTACTCAGCAGAGATGAATAGTGCCATGGGCTGCCTCCAATAATGGGATCTATTATCACGTCCCATTGATCAGGAACTGCTAATGTCAAGCTGGGCAGCCCCCAGCCGGTATTGTGTAAACCTACCAAAATTTGCCTTTCTCCCCGACCACAGGACGTCAAGCGATTTTTAACTCAACCAGCAGTTGGAAAGTGAATATCCAACAAAACAAAAGGATAAATTTTCTGACTTGGAAGCGAGAAGGATGATGCTATGTGCCCTGAAATGAACAATGACCTACATTCTACAGTGAGTATATGCAAGCCAACACTGATTGACTACAAACTTCATGTCAACATGATTAACCAATACAAGCTTAATGTCTGAGTGAGTGACACTGCTTGGCATGGTAAGCATGCATAGGACCACCATGGTGTAGTCCAAGGACATGCTTGATTAGGGTTTAGGTTGATTGGCCAGGTTAAAAATTGCCCCTTAGAGTCCTGAGATGCGTAGGTTAGAGGGATTAGCGGGTAAATATGTGGGGGTAGGGCCTGGGTGGGATTGTGGCCGGTGCAGACTCGATGGGCCGAATGGCCTCCTTCTGCACTGTAGGGTTTCTATGATTCTATGCTGTAGCCCTTGCAATCAATTGACGTAATCAATTTTGCCATAGGTAGCAACTTCTGAACACCCCATCTCTTTGGGTCTATTATCTGATGGAAGCCTTGTGAACATCATCTGCACTTACGCATCAAACTTGAATGCTAACACCTTAAACAAAAAACAACTACTTGAAGTTTTGAAGCATAGTCCAAATGATAAGAACTTACTCATCCTAGGTGATTCAATGCACATACTGCAACAGACAGTCTTGGCCAATGGGGTGGGCATAAACATTGACAACGGACAATGACTTCAGGAGCTTTGTGCCCAGAATGAACTCTGCTTCACCAAAATTTTTCATTCAGTGTAAACATTGTCACAGGGTATCATGATGTTATCCAAAATCTGGCCATTGGCACCAACTTGACCTGATCATTACCAGAAGAAGCAATTGGGTCCATGGTGGCAGACAATCTGACTCTTGATGCATATTGACACATACATAGGGAAAACAGCTATACCATCTTTGATTGATACACAATATGTGCATGGAAAAAAACAAGCTGGCCCGTAGGACCACCAAGATGTCGGTTTATGAGGCCTGTGTTCACAGAACCTTGCAAAGTATGGATAATCTACAGCTGTCCAAAAAGGAGCTCAACAGTTTTCATCTTTGATATCTGATACTTGTGTACTGGCATGATAGCACAGTAGCACTGCTGCTTCACAGCTCCAGGGACCTGGGTTCGATTCCCAGCTTGGGTCACTGTCTGTGTGGAGTTTGCACATTCTCCTCGTGTCTACGTGGGTTTCCTCCGGGTGCTCCGGTTTCCTCCCACAGTCCAAAGATGTGCGAGTTAGGTTGATTGGCCATGCTAAAATTGCCCCTTAGTGTCCTGAGGTGCGTAGGTTAGAGGGATTAGCGAGTAAATATGAAGGGATATGGGGGTAGGGCCTGGGTGGGATTGTGGACGGTGCAGACTCGATGGGCCAAATGGCCTCTTTCTGCACTGTAGGGTTTCTATGATTCTTACAGGCTTTGATATGTTAGGAAAAAAAACCTTCCCTTATGGTGCAAAGACACAAGGTTTTGGACAAGTGATGGAGGAGAAACATAACGTCGAGCATTTTTGTAGACAGTGAGTAGTAATGATCTGAAAATTAGCTGTCCATGGGTAGAATTAGAGGCAACCAGTTATGTCACAACACTTGTGTTATGTGCGATGTAGAATAATAATCATTAGTTTCATCAGCTGGTGTCATGCCTTGAATTGTTTCTTAAAAAAAGGAAAGAAACAGCCAGAATTGCAAATAAACTGTTTTCAAAAAGGTTGCAGAGGCTTTCTGACCTACAAATCTTTGAATGTGGAGTTGATGGGACATGTCTACGCTGTTCCCCTGAAATACTTGACACCGATCATTGTCTGAACTTTCTGCAAAACATAAGGCTAATCAGCTACTGGAATTCCTGACCCTAGAAAATGCCAAAAACAAAGGATTAATGAAACTTATTACATATGGAACGTGCTAAGAACCCCTATTATTTTAATGGCATCTTGATAGCTTCGACAATGGGAGATCAAAGCTCCTTCCCAAATCTGGATTGTCCTCCAATGTATACCGGTAGTCAGCTGTCACATGGTCGAAACTCATATGTGAAAAACTATGATTATAAACTTGTCTTCGTTACAGCAGGAGTTTTCAGAATTGACCAGATGTTCTCTCTCTCCCTGCTATTCTCACATTTGGGGCCCATCACCAGTAAATTTTGGAATACATCACAAAGATCGACAATTTTAGTTGAAAGGAACTTCAAGAGTCATAGCATCCATTTTGAAAAAAAGATGGATTGCAGTTTAAAAGAGATTGTCTGGAAAAAACCAACACCTGAAATTTCAAGATCAAAGGAACGTCAAAACGTATATATTTTTCCTTCTTAGAGACTTTAACTCTAATCAATTCCACTTCCTTCCCCCTGTATCTTGTTCCATTTTGCATCCTAATATTTATATATATATGGTGGGATTTACAATCTGTCTTTACCTTTTTAACAAGTTAACTTGAGATCTGGCTGGGTTACTTTTTCATAGACCATAAGACGTAGGAGCAGAGTTAGGCCACTTGGCCCATCGAGTCTGCTCCGCCATTCAACCATGGCTGATATTTTTCTCATCCCCATTCTCCTGCCTTTTCCCCATAACCCCTGATCCCCTTATTAATCATATAACATTACGTATGTCCAAGTACATATTAGATTGGAAAAAATCAGAACTTTTAAAAAAAATCAACTCAGATGGAAGAATTCCCAAGGATATTCTGTATGGGGAGATAACCAGGCCAAGGTGATCAGTAGGATTCCAAAGCGCCATTTCAAAGAAACAGGAAATGAAGGCCCTAAACAGTGATTTTATAAAGAAACACAAAATGTTGGAAATGCACAGCAGATCTGGCAGCATTCGTGGAGAGAGAAACAGAGTTAACATTAACATTTCAGGTTGTGATGTTAACTGTTACTCTCTCCACAGATGGAGAATAGGAAACAGTGGAGCAGCACCCCCTCTCCAATTATATAACTTATCGTTTTTCTACCCCTTTTCAGTGATGTAAAAAGGTTTCATGGACTCGAAACATGAACAGTGTTTCTCCACAGCTGCTGCCAGACCTGCAGAGTTTATGCAGCATTTTCTGTCCTTATTTCATATTTTCAACATCCGCAATGTTTTGCTGTTATTTACCTCAAAGAGTGGTTGTTCCGAATTATGAAAGCCAACTGTACTTCGCCTAATGATTCAAATGTAAAGTTAATAATATTGACACCACTTGGGGTCAGTGTTGGAGCATTGAACAGAAACAATGCTCTGAATAGATGTAATTTAGAGACTTCTAAGTCAGGCGACTAAATGTTTGTTCCTTCCTTCGTCTCCCAACTACTCAACCCAACTGCCCCCCCACACTTAAATGATAGTGGAGCGGAAGTCGAGAGAATCCATCTGATTTCCCTGCCTCTTGCTTACTTATGGATGATATTTGGTAAAGCCACAAAGGTAATGGTGAATGCTGGGACCATTGCGGGAAGCCTGATAAAGGACATAATTTGGGGAAAAGAACTCGCGCTATACAATATTTTTCCCGTTTGCCATAATTCGAATAAAGGTGACACAACCCCCTGAAGGAAAGGACAGTAAAACTTGCAATATGACTAGTATTAGTCCGCACTAGTCTTGTAAACCTTAAAATGGACCTCCAGTTCAAACCAGCATCAGTCTTTTCCTTCTCTTCAGCTCTGATGAAGTGTCATCCTAATTCGAAACATTGGTGCTACTCTCTCTCCACAGGTGCTGTCAGATCTGCTGAGATTTTCCAGCATTTTCTGTTTTTGTTCCAGTCTTTTCAAGGTTTTCTGGTTTCTGGCCACAATCTTATCTGCTTGTCCCACCAGTTGATCAGCGAGGCGAGGCGGTAAGATAGGACATTGGGTGAAAAATTAGGATTGCGCCTGGTTTCTCTTCTCTCGTGATCTTACCGGCACTGATTTTTTGGCGAAATCGGCTTTGCGCCAAGAAAAGGCTCAAAGCCAATTTCAGTATTCATCATTAGTGAGTCGTGGACACTTGTCCAGACTCACTTTTCGGCGAGCATCACATATGGCCCCCACCAACGGGAGGCAATGTCCGGGCCAGCGATCCGGGGTTTGGGAGAACTCTGCAGGGGCAGTGATCGGGGGGGGGAGTGGTCCGGGGCGGCGATCAGGGCCGATGCCCGTGGCGGCCATTAGGAGGGGGGCGATGTTGGGGGTGGCAATCAAGAGAGGACGATGACAGGAGCGGCAGGGCGATAATCAGGAAGGGGTGATGTGGGGGGGGGGGGGGGCACTCAAGAGGAGGCGATGTTGGGAGCGGTGAACAGGAGGGGTGGGGTGGGGATGGCAGTCAGGGGGTGATGTCCAAGGCGGCGATCAGAAGGGGGCGATGTTGGGAGCGGTGATCAGGAGAGGGTGATGTCAGCGAGGGGGTGGCGATCAGGAGCAGGCGGAGTGGGGGTGGCGGTCAGGAGGGGATGATGTCCAGGACCGTGATCAGGAGGGGGCGATGTCGGGGGCAGGGTGGGAACGCGATGTCTGGGGCAGGGATTGGGGTGGGCGATGTCTGGAGCGATGATATCAGGAACGGCGATTGGGGGCGGGGAGAACTCTGGAGGGCAGTGATTGGGAGGGGCGGCAATTGGGGAGGTGGTTGATGTCTGAGGTGACGATCAGGTTGTGAGGACAACTTTGCACAGGGAGCGATTGGCGGTAAGAGGGATGGGGTGTCACTTCCTCAATCTGGTGACAACTATTCCACTGCAATACTTAAATATACTGCTTAAATCACAATTGACTTCCCTCTGTGTGATGGAGAATCCGTAAGGAGTCTGTCTTGCATCATTACTGGGGCTCAATGCAGGAAAATGGGGATAAACCGCTGTGAAATTCAGGCAACACATCAATTTCAGGGAGGTCTTGTGGCACAATAGATAGCATACATGTTTTTAAGACAGAAACCCTGGGTCAAGTCCCATTCCAGACTTGATGACCAAGGCAGATGTGTTCATAACACTTAGGCAGGTTGAATATTGTAAATCCTTATAACCAATGCTAGCAGCAGGTGGTAAGAGCGGGAGAGATTCCTGGTCGGCCACATGATGGAAAGAAAATTGGAACCTTCTCCATCACTATTCATAGCTCTGCACGACAGCATATCTAAAAGTAAATGTTGCCACAGCAACTCAGACTCCTTGGAAGGCCGGATGGCAGGCATGGTTAAGATTGGTGCCAACAGCAGAGGTTCAATCCCTGTTCTGGCTGGGGCGAATTTGGGACCTGTCTCCTTGCAATATCCATATGATGGAGGTGGTGATTTTGAGGGTCAGACCTGCCTTCGGGCAGGAAACTAACTGCAACAGCTGTTAACTTTTATCTGCTAACATTCCTGCGAATCGCCTTGGAACATTTTTCTATGTGAAAGGTGTTATGTAAATGCAACTTGTGATATGACAACTGAGAAGGCATAAAAATAAAACATTTGGAAAATATTGAGGACAACTGTGCGGCAGGAATTATGCCAAATTGCCTCTTATGATGGAAACAAAACATGATAATGTCTGGGCAAACCAGTGTTATAGACTGCTGCATCCAAGCATTCAAATGTTACAACATTTTAAATGGACTTCACCCTTTTGTTACTGATTTTGTTGCCTGACTAAAGCATAGTGCCAGAAACACATGTGTTTTACAGGAATAAAGGAATTATGTTCACCTGTTCATGGAATGTTAATTGTGGTCAAGAATTGCCAACCTTCCTGTCAAAACTGAACTTGATGCTTTATGTGACTTGAGCTCTTTGGATCATTTCTGCTTCAAAAATATCTCCTGTTAGAATAGGATGTGCACAATTTATAACAGATATTTCATCAATGATGGAAGTAAACAGTTTGCATATGACTATCAAAGCTGGCTGGATATTGAATAAATCAATTATTTAAACCTAGAATGTGCCCTTGCTGTTTAACAACTATTAAATGTAATCATTTTTAAAGTCATTTTGATAAGCAAATGTCAAACTGGCACACTATTATGGGATGAGATGAAATGTGCTTAATTATGTGACTGATTTGCGAGAGCAGTCAAACAAATTGAAATGAATCCTTTGCTGTGAAATATATTGCTTGATGGCAGCCAGCTACCACTTCCCACTGGTTTCAGACAGGACAGGCAGTGGGCTATGGAGTTAAAATCACCTGACCTGAATGATGCTCAGCTCATATTCCACCAGTCTGAATAAAATTATGATTTGGATTCCTGAAATAATTAAAGTTCTATATCCCAGCAGTAGCGTCTCACGGTTTGCTGAAAATCTAAAAAAATTAAGTTTTATTATTGTCAATTTTGTCAAGAATTCTGCTCCTGTATTCCATTCAAAATTGACATCAGAACTTATTCAATGTTTAACATCATTGTTACAATCTACGTTTTCAAATTTTATCAATGTGTATGTTATGTTCTGTTGTCAACAGGACACTTAAATTACTGCTTTGGAATTTACATTTTTATCTCACAATTTCCCTTTCACTATGTCACAAAAGTGATGCCAACAAGATATTTCCTCTGATGGGTCCTCTAAATCAAAGTTAGATTTGCATATGGCTCACATTTTCACATCAAGGTACAAATATTTGGGCCACTCCTGGGCCTCCAGCAATGCTGCTGCTTTGGTTACTAGGAGGAGTCTCAAGGCCTGTCAATTTTATTCGCTACATGCAAGGGATCACCTAGTCAACCACTCTAATTATCTTTGTAAATAGTATAATTGGATTGTGTGGAGCAGAAGCAAAGCTTGGATGAAATCTTTAAAAACAGATCACCCACAACATCGTGGGCCAAAGGGCCTGTTCTGTGCTGTACTGTTCTATGTTCTAGATGGAAACAGGCTTCATTGTATTGGGAAAGGTTATTTGGTAAAACCTGTTTTCAATCTTTACTTTTACTGAGCATTCGGTTTGACAAGTTACTACCTTTATGTGAAGGAACCTAGAAATAGGAGTAAGCCATTTAGCCTATTGAGCTTGCTCTGCCAAATGACCTCAATACCACTTTCCTACACTTTTTCCATATCCATAGACCTCATTATGGGCAGCACGGTGGCACAGTGGTTAGCACTGCTGCCCTCACAGCACCAGGGACTCAGGTTCGATTCCCGGCTTGGGTCACTGTCTGCTTCCTCAGCCCTCTCAGATAAAAATTTCCAAAGATTCATCAGCCTCTGAGTGGAGAAATTCCTCCTCATCTCAGTCTTAAATGGCCTGCCCCTTATTCTGAGACAGTGTCCTCTGGTTCTAGAATAGAGTCACCAGCCAGAGGAAATGTCTACGTCCAGCCTCTCTGTAAGAACTTAATAGGTTTGAGGTCACCCCTCATTCTTTGAAATTCTAGGGAATACAGACCAAGTCTCCTCAATCTCTCCTTATTGGACTATTCTGCCATCCCAGTGATTGATCTGGTGAACCTTCATTGCATTCTCTTTATGTCAAGTATATCCCTCCTTAAACAAAGGGACTAAAACTGCAAATAATACTCCAGATGTGGTGTCATAAAGGCCCCACACAACTGGTGCAAGAATACAATTGCAGCAAGTCTCTCAACCCTTGTTTTGCCAGTCATTTTCTGTGGCATGCACTCTCAAATTTTAAAGCACTGCTTTTGTGAAGTAGCTAGAAGTTAACCTGTGTAAGCTTGTTTTTAGATTATAATATTTTTACCTGCTGAGCTGGGGTAGGAGTTCCTCTCATTTGATTGTTTTTGAGTTTGATTTTACTTTGGTAGAGTAAATGAGGGCGATTCTCCCCAAAACAATTCTAAGTGTTCAATTTGCATGAAAACTGGAGGAATCACTGTTTTTTTCAGTGGGAGTCCAGAAAAGAATCTGCCACACTCTGTGCTGCTGAGTGCACTAGTGTGAATTCCATTAAAAATCAGTGGGAAGCCAGCAACGTAGTGCTGAACGGGCCCACTGCACATGCGCCAATCTGTCAGCGCCAATTGGTGCATACGCAGTGGCCGCTGTCTGCTGACCTGATTGCTGGCCAGCTCTATCACTGGCCAGCCCGCAACCCCTGCATCGCCGGTCCTCCCATGGCCTGATTGCTGGTCCCCCAAACATGTGTGGGCCCAGCCTTGATCCCCAATTCCTCCCCACCACCAGCAGTCACGCCCCCCCCCCCCCCCCCCCCCCCCACAGTGCCGATGCCCCCAGCAGGCTGCCCCAATGGCCAACCCCGATCACTGGCCTCCCTCACTCCTTCCCTCACCAATCCCGACTGCAGAGTTGCAGTGGGACTTCCACCCCCACTGATTGCCTGGTGGGCAGTGCCAAGGTGCCAATGCCCACGGGGCATCCCCCGGTGCCTGACCCTCTGGGGGGGGCCCTAATTGCCCCCTTTCACCCCAGCGGGGTCAGGCCGCCAGATGATGATTATGTCAAATCAGATGGTTCACTTCTACTGGCTCCGCAGAAAGGCTTTTTTTAAAAAAAAGCTTTAAGCTGCTGTAGAATCCTGACTAGGACAGATCTGATAGCTTTCTTGCACATTGATAACTGATTTTACAGGAGATCCTTCAACAGGTATTAGATCCCTGATTAATATAATTAAGGCTACATTGCCTGTTTTAGGCAGCTGTCTGGAATGCCTAAAAAAAGACTCAAGAAAGTGGCAATTGCCTAAACAGTGTCCCACAAAAGCATTTATTTTTTAAGATACTAACATCAGAACAAACAGATTTAGTTCAAGAGGTTCTCTGGGGGGGGGGGGGTGAATTTGTGAATTTAACTAGATTTACTGGAGATAAACATGAAATAGAAGCATTGCAAGATTATTGATTTACCTTTTCATTTCCCTTTTTGTTCTGTTGAAAGTGCAGAATATCTGCTTGGGTGCAGAGTGACCAATTACCATCAGGCACTTTGCCAAAATGACTACTCTTCATATTGGCAGCAAACAGGCTTTCTGTCTGTGGGGACATTACAGCTGTCCCCAATATACGCACAGTCGCATTGCCAACAAGATCACTGGGTATTGATCAGTAGTCAGAGCTGCTTTTTCTACTCTAAAAGTGCTTTAATCAATTGCAACATCCTTTGTTGTAGCTAAAATCTTGATTTTTAGGCTAGGTTTCACAAACCTGGAAACTTTCTATTCTGTGTCTCAATAACTTATTGGATTAGTTAACTGAGCTATTGGGGAAACACCTGTGAAATCCGTGGCTCATATTTTTACAAAAATACAGACTTTTCCATACATCTGTTCAATTTATAAACAATAAGTTACAGCTAAGATGTTTCTGGAAGTCTTAAATGTCAGTACCTTAAGTCACTGACCATTTCAAAATGCAGTTTTCTGTCGTGGAAAATAGTGGGATACTGAATGCTGCTGGATGATAGAGTTACCTGAATGTTGCTGCTAGAAAGGATCATTTGGGTTGCATTATTTGACCAATTTCATGGAGATTGAGTTATCAGAGACAAAAAACAAGTCATTTCCCATGATTGCAACCAATTTGTTAAATGAAAGATGGACGTGGATAGCCAACAGCTTGTCATTGGCTGCAGCCACTCAACACTGAGTGCATTATGGGAGATCTCGCATTGTCTGATGAGATCAGCCCACTTGAGGACACATGCAGGCCACAGGTTTTTCCCAGTATAATGTAGATACTAAATAGGATTTCAGATTCTGTAAGTTGTCAGGATGCCGAGTGGTCTAAGGCGCAAGACTCGAGTGTGATTCCTTGCCTTGTTTAAACCTGGTGAATTGTGAACCCTATGTAGGATTGTGACATTCCCCTTTTAACCACCCAATACCCCCACCAGCCTCACGATGTCTGCAAGACGCTGATATGCAAGTGACACCTGTCTCCTTTGTGAATGGCACAGTGGTTAGCACTGCTGCCTCCCAGCACCAGGGACCCGGATTCAATAACAGCCTTGGACTACTGTGTGGAGTTTGCACATTCTCCCTGTGTTTGCGTGGGTTTCCTCCAGATGATCCAGTTTCTTCCCA
This sequence comes from Mustelus asterias, assembly GCF_964213995.1. NCBI lineage: Eukaryota > Metazoa > Chordata > Chondrichthyes > Carcharhiniformes > Triakidae > Mustelus > Mustelus asterias. The sequence goes on from NC_135806.1 coordinate 3,074,865, forward strand.
CACCAAATGTTCAGGTTAGGTTGATTGGCCGTAGATGGGGTTATGGGGATAGGGCCTGGGTGGGGTTGTTGGTGCTGGCTTGACGGGCCACACAGTAGGTATTCTATGAAGTGTATTTTTTAAATGTGAAATTGTTTTTGTCCTTGGATTTTCAAAATAAGTGGGTCTGAAGACTTCAGTCAGTCTGAACATGTGTTTAGTATAAGACCCATTGGGCTTTATTTTAATTGGGAAGCCAAGATGAAAGAAAGGACACCATCAAGAATACAAGGAAATAGTGTTGATGCCTACATCATAGGATGAAAGAAACACTGAGGAAGATATGAGATCCTAGGAAAAATTAGTTGGCATTTGGTACTTCTAAACAAAGACAAGATTAACTTGCTGAAAACTACTTAGCTGAAGATTCTTAGTGCACAACATTCAACTGAAACCGAATGTTATCGGCTTATATCAGCACACCTTTTAGTCTTATTATTCACAGTTCCTTTGAAGCTCAAGAAACAACATTCACCATGTCGATCTTACTCATGCTCAGGGATCTTGATGAGATATGAATAAAATGCATAATTTTAATTTTTTTCTCCAATCCTTGCTCCTATAAGGAAATCCAACTGGCAGAAATACTGCAATCCTTTTCCTCGGCTAATGCTTAATTTTCAGGAACAAAATTTTAACTGAATAAGTAAAACGTTTTGACTAAAAATATTGCATCTTGTACATTTCAACAGAACCTAATGCTTTACATCTTAAGATATCACTTAGAAGGACACTTTAGTAGCTTTTGCAACTCTGCAATTGGTCTAGAAGTAGTGGAAATATAAATGAACCTCAGCCTCTGTTTTATGACCAGTCAGCATCTCAACTATTTCCATAAGAGGGGGTCTGTCCAGCAACTGAAGGTGCGTAGGACCACTCCTCTCTGCAAATTATCCTTTAAGAATTTCATCCCTTTTTTCACTAACTGCTATGTGGAACTGAAAAGAAAATTTTTCTTTAACAGTTGCTTTTTGGAAGAAGGACACCTTCAGGGGAGGGGTTTGCTCTAACAGTATAACATTGTGACAAATTCTCATTAAACGGTGACAGAACAGAGGAACTACTGACCTGCATTATTCTTTCATAAGAAGTGCAAAATTTTTAGTACAGCATTCTTTCCCGAGCAAAGCAGAAATTGGGCTGAATAAATCAAATTCAGGCAAATTAACATTTGGTGAGTCATTTGTGTATCAGTTACATCCCAACTCAGCTGTTACATTGAAAATAGAAGCAGGAGTAGGCTGTTCGGCCAGTTGAGCCTGTTCTGACATTCATTTTGATCATCACTGATCATCAAATTCAATATTCTGCTCCTGCCTTTCTCCCCATATCCCTTTAGCACCCTCCACCAACCCCGCACCCCCCGATCCCTTTAGCACCCCCCTTGATTCTTTAGCCCCAGTTGAGGTCCAAAGTGACACAGTACACAGCCTGCCGTCACACAAGTGCAAACATTAAACACTATTGAAACAAGTAATACAATGCTATATTTTAAATAGTGCTTTCTCTTTTTTCTTGCTATTAATATTTTTGGCCAGATTCGCTGCAACTGCATTGGTTTTCATTTATGTTAATGTTTAGGGTTCAAGGCTTCTTTTGGGAAGATATTTTTCAAGTGATCGAGAATTACTGTTGATTACAATTAATCCCAAACTGGTCTTCCTTCAAGATCATGGTTGAACCATTCCAGTGATAGGTTTTTGACACATCTTCGCCTGCGTAACTATAACCAATCATTGCTCACATTTTACTTTTCATTATCATGGAATGATTTTTAATTTGATTTTCTTTCATACATGATTTGTATCTTTCATGCATTCAAATTGGAAATGTGAAAAGAGTGATTTTTCCACATCCATTTTTAGATTGTGAGATTTCAAAAGGACAGTTTTCGAATACAGCATAGGACTTAGCTTCTAATTAGGTTATTTGTATACAAAAACAGAAAAATGCTGGAAAATCTCAGCTAGTCTGACAGCATCTGTGGAGAGAGAGTAGAGCTAATGTTTCGAGTCTAGATGATGCTTATAATCATAGAATCTCTACAGTGCAGAATGAGGCCATTCGGCCCATCGCATCTGTACTGACCACAATCCCACCCAGGTCCTATTTCCATAACCCCATATATTTACCCTGCTAATTCCCCTGACACTAGGGTCAATTTAGCATAGCCAATCAACCTAACCCGCATATCTTTGGATTGTGGGAGGAAACTGGAGCACCTGGAGGAAACCCATGCAGACACTGGGGGAATTGGCCTTGGAGGGAATGCAGAGAAGGTTCACCAGGTTGATACCAGAGATGAGGGGTGTTGATTATGAGGAGAGACTGAGAAGATTGGGTTTGTACTCGTTGGAATTTAGAAGGCTGAGGGGGGATCTTATAGAGACCTATAAGATAATGAAGGGGCTGGATAGGGTAGAGGTGGAGAGATTCTTTCCACTTAGAAAGGAAGTAGAACTAGAGGGCACACCCTCAAAATACAGGGGGGTCAGTTTAGGAGAGAGTTGAGGAGGAACTTCTTCTCTCAGAGGGTGGTGAACCTCTGGAATTCTCTGCTCACTGAAGTGGTGGAGGCTACCTCACTGAATATGTTTAAATCACGGATAGATGGATTCCTGATCGGTAAGGGAATTAGGGGTTATAGGGATCAGGTGGGTAAGTGGAACTGATCCACTTCAGATCAGCCATGATCTTATTGAATGGCGGGGCAGGCTCGAGGGGCTAGATTACCTACTCCTGCTCCTATCTCTTATGTTCGTATGTTCTTATGTGCAGACTGCACAGAAGTGACCCGAGGCCGGAATCGAATCTTAGTCCCTGACGCTGTGAGGTAGCAGGGCTAACCACTGTGCCACCCTGTGACTTTGCTAGCATTATAGTCATGCTGCTGATATAAATTCTCTCAAAACAATTCCTTCAAATATTCCAAATAGGTCTCGCTGTGAAAATATTCCATATATACGACTATTGCAGCAACTATTTCTCCCTATAGTCCCTACAATCTACACACAATCTCTGAAGACAAGGCCATCAGGTTATTTGTACGCTTTGTCATTTCAGTTACGTCGACTAAAATCATGACAAAACTACAATAACAACATCTGAAGTTACGACATGTTGCAATATCAAGATGATCATTAATTGGGCATAAGGGCAGGAAAATATCAGAAGCAAAAAGCGGACCCATGAGAATCTGAACTCTCTTCTCCAGAGAGCAGTGGAGGCAGGGACAATGAATAATTTTAAGGCAGGGGTAGATAGATTCTTGACCAACAAGGGAATCAAAGGTTGTCAGGGTTAGGCCAATGTGGAGTTGAGGCCACATCAACCATGACCTTATTGAATGGTAGAGCAGGCTCAAAGGGCCAAATGATCTACTCCTACTGATATGCTGGTATGTAGCCTTTGTACCTAAAATATTATTTAGCCTCACATTTTTAATAGCTTTCTGTGAATTTTATGTTTAGCAGTTGGTGAGAACCCGTTATAGGGAGCACTCCTGAGAATGAGTTAGGTTGACATTATTTAAAAGACTAATTTTAATTTTTGTCATCTAGCTTTATGAAATTAGTAACATATATGTTACAGAAACAAAAGCTTATTGATCTTGTGGCACTGCTCAGGTGTAGCTTTACAGCAGTGGGCCAAGAGACACCCCCCACCACCACCATCCCCCGCTGTGATATTTAACCACACATTTTATCCTGAATTGTCTGACGTACACTTTGTGGCAAAAGTGGTCCAAATAAATATATTCTGAGTTTACTAATTGCTGATGGAAATGTATGTAAATTGGCAGCTGTTTGCAAATTAGTGAAGACCCTTGGTGAGAGATCAGGTGGTCAAAAAAAGCCAGCAAGATTGGCATTTTGAAAATATTGTGAATCTTTGAAGAACGTGCTCTCAACTTTGATAAACACACCATTCACAATGTGGATAAACTGGCTTCATAAACAGTAAAACAGCAATTAGCTATTGAGGAATATTTATATATTAGTGACACAAGTAGTCTTACGTTAATGCTGCAATGAAGTTACTGTGAAAATCCCCTAGTCGCCACACTCCGGCGCCTGTTCGGGTACACTGAGGGAGAATTTAGCACTGCCAATGCATCCAACCAGCACGTCTTCTGAGGAAATCGGAGCACACGGAGGAAACCCACACAGACACGGGGAGTATGTGCAGACTCCACACAGAAAGTGACCCAAGCCGGGAATCGAACCGGATCCCTGGCGTTATGATGCAGCAGTGCTAACCTTTCCATGTGATAAAAATCAGATAATCAAAATATAAATCCAAATGAATTTAGGTAACAGTACATAATACAAAAAGTAAAATGAAATTCCTTTTGACTAAATGTTCTTTTAAAAGTAAACTTTTACCATGTGGGCCTCATCTACTAAAATGTCAGAATTACCACACATTTCCATGTAAACTTCTCGATTGACAATCTAAATTAGCAGTAGTATAACATTCCGCTTTTGGTGAGGTAAACTGTAAGATGTAATCTGAGTACCAGGAATTCCCCTCATGGCAATCTTTAAAATCTGAGATTTCTTTCAAGAACAGCATTTATTGCTCATCCCTAATTGCCCTCAGGAAGGTGATGGTGAGCTGCCCGACTGGCTTGCTAGGCCATTTGAGAAAGCAGTTAATAGTCAAACATAGACTGGACAAGGACACCAGATTGCCTTCACTAAAAGGCTTTTTATTTATTTATATTTACTTAATTGAACTTAAATTCTGCCCAGCTGCTATGGTGGAATTTGAACTTGTCACTCCAAATCAACAGTTCAGGCCTCTAGATTACTTGCCCAATAACATAACCATTATCTGACAATACACTGTGTAGAGAGAGCAAGTGGAAGTGAGTCACATCACCATTGGGAGGGGACATCATTGGATGAGTCAGGGACAAACAATCAGATGCAGATTGGGAGAAGGAAAATGAATGAGAAGAGAAACAGATTTTAAAACATAAATTCCAAAGAGGAAATTGACAGATATTAAATCAGTAAACGCCTGATTGTGTGTGAGCTTATAACACTCAGGATATCTAACTTTCAGACAACATAAAGAATTGAAAAAAAAACAACACCATGGAATGATTTTATTCTGTAAACAATCTCACTGAAATAAGCTGAGTATTGGGTGTAATTTTTTTTTTAAATGGGTACTTGGCATTTTTGCAAGTCACATCACTGTGGGAAATTTGTTTAAATATTAATAATTATGAGTTTTGGACTTTACTTAAAATACAGGGAAACAACAAAATAACTTCGTTTTTCACAAGATATTCCAATCATGAAAACTTTGATCATGAGTCAAAAAACATAATGCGTACTCTGGCTCTGATCTTCAGGTCGTCGTTGGCCTCTGGTATAGTACCAGAAGATTGGAGGTTAGCGAATGTTGTCCCATTGTTTAAGAAGGGGAACAGAGACTTCCCCGGGAATTATAGACCGGTGAGTCTCACTTCTGTTGTCGGCAAGATGTTGGAAAAAATTATAAGGGATAGGATTTATAGTTATTTGGAGAGTAATGAATTGATAGGTGATAGTCAGCATGGTTTTGTGGCAGGTAGGTCGTGCCTTACTAACCTTATTGAGTTTTTTGAGAAAGTGACCAAGGAGGTGGATGGGGGCAAGGCAGTGGACGTGGTATATATGGATTTTAGTAAGGCGTTTGATAAGGTTCACCATGGTAGGCTTCTGCAGAAAATGCAGATGTATGGGATTGGGGGTGATCTAGGAAATTGGATCAGGAATTGGCTAGCGGATAGGAAACAGAGGGTGGTGGTTGATAGTAAATATTCATCATGGAGTGCGGTTACAAGTGGTGTACCTCAGGGATCTGTTTTGGGGCCACTGCTGTTTGTAATATTTATTAATGATCTGGATGAGGGTATAGTTGGGTGGATTAGCAAATTTGCTGATGACACCAAAGTCGGTGGTGTGGTAGACAGTGAGGAAGGGTGTCGTAGTTTGCAGGAAGACTTAGACAGGTTGCAAAGTTGGGCCGAGAGGTGGCGGATGGAGTTTAATGCGGAGAAGTGTGAGGTAATTCACTTTGGTAGGAATAACAGATGTGTTGAGTATAGGGCTAACGGGAGGACTTTGAATAGTGTGGAGGAGCAGAGGGATCTAGGTGTATGTGTGCATAGATCCCTGAAAGTTGGGAATCAAGTAGATAAGGTTGTTAAGAAGGCATATGGTGTCTTGGCGTTTATTGGTAGGGGGATTGAATTTAGGAGTCGTAGCGTTATGTTGCAACTGTACACAACTCTGGTGCGGCCGCACTTGGAGTACTGTGTGCAGTTCTGGTCCCCACATTACAGGAAGGATGTGGAGGCTTTGGAGAGGGTGCAGAGGAGGTTTACCAGGATGTTGCCTGGTATGGAGGGGAGATCCTATGAGGAGAGGCTGAGGGATTTGGGATTGTTTTCGCTGGAAAGGCGGCGGCTAAGAGGGGATCTTATTGAAACATATAAGATGATTAGAGGTTTAGATAGGGTGGATAGTGATAGCCTTTTTCCTCTGATGGAGAAATCCAGCACGAGGGGGCATGGCTTTAAATTGAGGGGGGGTAGTTATAGAACCGATGTCAGGGGTAGGTTCTTTACCCAGAGGGTGGTGAGGGATTGGAATGCCCTGCCAGCATCAGTAGTAAATGCGCCTAGTTTGGGGGCGTTTAAGAGATCCGTAGATAGGTTCATGGACGAAAAGAAATTGGTTTAGGTTGGAGGGTCACAGTTTTTTTTTTTAACTGGTCGGTGCAACATCGTGGGCCGAAGGGCCTGTTCTGCGCTGTAATGTTCTATGTTCTATGTTCTATGTTCTATGTTCTATGTACAGAGCAACTGTAAATTTCCTGCAGAATAAGTCTCTCTGAATGAGTTTCATGAGTGACATGACAAGACCATTTGTAAATTGAGATCTGGACCTTTGTGACCAATGGTGCAACACCAGATTATTCACAACATGCAGCCACATATTTTTCATTTTCAGGTGGATTTTCCATATTGTCTAAAACTGAGTTTTCTCTTTAGGTTCCTCATCTTTGGTTCAGTGGATCTTTGTTATCTGAGCTTTTTCATAGAATCATAGAATCCTACAGTGCAGAAGTAGGTCATTTGGCCCATCGAGTCTGCACCGATCACAATCCCACCCAGGCTCTATCCCCATAACCCCATGCATTTACCCGAGCTAGTCCCCCTGACACTAAGGGGCAATTTAGCATGGCCAATCCACCTAACCCACACATCAATGCTCTGTGGGAGGAAACCCACGCAGACACAGGGAGAACGTGCGAACTCCACACAAACAGTGACCCAAGCTGGGAATCGAACCCGGGTCCCTGGCACTCTGAGGCAGCAGTGCTAACCACTGTGCCACCGTGCTGCCCATTTTTCATCGATACGAGAACTCCTGCTGTCTATATTTCACATCAGGATGACGGGAGTTATACAATAGAATCATATAATGGTTACAGCAGAGCAGGAGGCCATTTGGCCCGTCAAGCCCATATGGGCTCTCTGCAAGAGCTATTTTGCTAGCCTCAAGCCCTGCTGTTTCCACACATCTTTGCAATTTCTTTCCCCTTTGGGTGCTTAAATAAGTAATTTTTAAAAGCCATGATTGAAATGACTTTGGCTTCCCTTTCAGGCAGTGCATTCTCGATCCCACCACCACTTGCCGCATTAGAAGATACTTCTTCATGTCTCCTTTGATTCTTTTTTGAATTTCTGTCCTTTAAATTGGTTTCATTTTGGAGGCATGATTCAAAAAATTCTTACTAAATTTTTTTTATGTGAGAGAGGGAAGAAATTAATTTTATCGTAAGAGGTTAATCAAACAAGAGGGTGAGATACCCATAACTTCCTGGCTCTTCAGCATCGCATTTGGGGAATAACCCAAACATACGCTGGGGCATCCCTCTTGGATGTTCCCAAGTAAGGGTTTACCTGGCAATTGTCCAGAAGCACTAACATCCCCAGGGTGGTTGCATTGGGCTGGGAACCACATGACAAACCAATTTCAATCGCCAACTTCAGATGGTTTTGCCAGTTTTAGAAGGAAAAAAACACTTCTAACTTCAGTGTAACTCTTCTAAAGACCCAGGCTGAATCCCACACAGGACACCCCCACCACCCCACCCTCCACATCTCCAAACCACACTCCCCCCCCCCCGGGAACCCCCACACCCACCCTCCACAATATTCCAAACACTCCACCCTCCACCCATCCCTACCCACCAACCGGACCTTCCTTTGCCCAACTGGGTCCAGCCATCCTCCCGAACATGACCTGGCCCCACGCTCCCAGAAATAACAGCAGATGTTTGGGTAATTTTTGTAGCGTCCAAACCTATCCATATTTTATAGATATGGAGTCAATTGTTTCAATAAATTGTGTTGTCATTGAACATAGAACATAGAAAGCCACAGCACAAACAGGCCCTTCGGCCCACAAGTTGCGCCGATCATATCCCTACCTCTAGGCCTATCTATAGCTCTCAATCCCATTAAATCCCATGTACTCATCCAGAAGTCTCTTAAAAGACCCCAACGAGTTTGCCTCCACCACCACCGACGTCAGCCGATTCCACTCACCCACCACCCTCTGAGTGAAAAACTTACCCCTGACATCTCCTCTGTACCTACCCCCCAGCACCTTAAACCTGTGTCCTCTCGTAGCAACCATTTCAGCCCTTGGAAATAGCCTCTGAGAGTCTACCCTATCCAGACCTCTATCAGGTCACCTCTCATCCTTCGTCTCTCCAGGGAGAAGAGACCAAGCTCCCTCAACCTATCCTCATAAGGCATGCCCCCCAATCCAGGCAACATCCTTGTAAATCTCCTCTGCACCCTTTCAATGGCTTCAACATCTTTCCTGTAATGAGGTGACCAGAACTGCGCGCAGTACTCCAAGTGGGGTCTAACCAGGGTCCTATAAAGCTGCAGCATTATCTCCCGACTCCTAAACTCAATCCCTCGATTAATGAAGGCTAGTACTCCGTACGCCTTCTTGACCGCATCCTCCACCTGCGAGGCCGATTTAAGAGTCCTATGGACCTTAGCATTCTGAAAGGTAACACTCTCCATTCTGGACACTACTTTGATTTTATTTTATTTGATTTATTGTCACATGTATTGACATACAGTGAAAAGTATTGTTTCTTGCGCACTATGCAGACAAAGCATACCATTCATAGAGAAGGAAAGGAGAGGGTACAGAATGTAGTGTTACAGTCATAGCTAGGGTGTAGAGAAAGATCAACTTAATGCAAGGTAAGTCCATTCAAAGTCTGACAGCAGCAGGGAAGAAGCTGTTCTTGAGTCATTTTGTACGTGACTTCAGACTTTTGTATCTTTTTCCTGAAGGAAGAAGGTGGAAGAGAGAATGTCCACAGTGCGTGGGGTCCTTAATTATGCTGGCTGCTTTGCCGAGGCAGCAGGATGTGTAGACAGAGTCGATGGATGGGAGGCTGGTTTGCGTGATGGATTGGGCTATATTCATGACCTTTTGTAGTTCCTTGCGGTCTTGGGCAATGCAATTATGGTCATGGGTTCTGAATTGGATGTAGGTTGCCGACCACTCCCACATTCCCCTCAGTTACCAGAATAGATTCATAAAGGAACTTAATTTGGAGAAAATAGTTAAGAGGATTCATGATCAGGTGTTTGAATATTAAAAGGAAGAAATAAAATATGATTTATAATATACAGATATATATATATAAGATACAGTTCTTTAACCTGTGCTCTGAGACAACATGGTTACAAAGTCAACAAATCTCAAGCATGATCTGAGATTAGAAAGTCTTTTCCTCTTTTAATTCATCTGACCCTGACCTAGAGCCTCAATGGGACCGATTTACAGGCCTCAGGAGGTCTCACTGCCTCATTTTGCTGGCAGTCTGCTCTCCTAACTTGGTGCAGTCCCACTGAAACCAGGAATGAAAAATTCCAATGAGGAGAGTGTGAGTCCTTGGCCCCACTCTATCTGCATCAGTGGCTTTGGAGTGATGCAGCTTCTCCTGCTACACAAAACCATTGCAAATTCCCACTGAACGCCAATGCCTGGTGGACCTGGGCCCAGTCAGAGCCTTTGGCTGCTGCAGTGGACTCCTCCCAAAGTTACAGCCACAGTCTACTGAAATTACTGGGCACATTGAAGACCAGTCAGTGTTTATCGTGACGATCCTGCCTCTACAGAGCTTGGAGGAGAGAGGAAACATATCTAAAGAGGCAAAACTGAAATCAATTAGACATTTGGCAGCAGGAAATGAAGAAAAGAAATAGCTAGTTAAGAATCTGAGCATGTCAGAAAGTGCAGATGTACATTGCCCCAGGCACAATTGATCTGCAAATGACGACAGATTCCAATGTTTTCAAAGTAGGAATTTCTGTTTCATTAACATAAAAGTGGTGAAGTATATTTTGTGAAAGCTGTTGCCACATATTTGCCAGCATAGAATGTGATTCATAAGGCGATAGTTAGTTAGTGACTCATGGACCAAGCTTGTGATTCCCTATTCTGTATCAGCTTTTACAGTTCAGTCAAAACATTTTTATCAGTCATGTTTGGGTTCTGCTCCCTCACTTCCTCTAAACTCACATCTTTATCTAGTTTCTCTGTTATCTCCCTCATGCCCTCTCCAAGCACATTTTATCCCTGAGACTCATATCCTTCCCTCCATCCTATTCCCATCACATTGTTGATCACCTAACAAGGGCGGCACGGTGGCACAGTGGTCAGCACTGCTGCCTCACAGCTCCATGGACCTGGTTTCGATTCCTGGTTTGGATCATTGTTTGTGTGGAGTTTGCATGTTCTCCCTGTGTCTGAGTGGGTTTCCTCCGGGTGCTCCAGTTTCCACAGTCCAATAATGTGCGGGTTAGGTTGATTGGCCATGCTAAATTGCCCCTTAGTGTCCCAGGATGCGTAGGTTAGAGGGATTAGCAGGGCAAGTATGTGGGGTTACGTGGATAGGGCCTGGGTGGGATAGTTGTTGGTGCAGACTCAGTAGAATGGCCTCCTGCTGCACTGTAGGGATTCTATGTTTCTTTCTCTTCATGCTGTCCATTGTTTGTTGATATTGTTAAAGGTTTTCTCTCTTCCCCTCTCTTTTAAATCTGCTATCATCACCCTCCTTCAGGAAAGCTAACCCTTGACCTCCATGTCCTTGCAAGCTATCAGCCCCATCCCCAACTTCTCTTTTCCCTCAAAATCCGTGTCCATCTTTCCTAGATCTCTATGTTCGAATCAGCTTCAACAGAACCAACATGGCTCTTACCAATGTCATAAATGACATCCTATGTCACTGTGGTGACTGTCCCTTTAAGGTTCAATCTGCGGAGTAAGGGTCAGATGACCCAGGGAGCCAATCAGGGAGTAGGGTGGGGGGTCACCCTGGTAAGCGCAGGCTTCTGTACTCAGGGTCATCGCGGGAGCTGATCGCAGCCACAAGGCTGCAAGCCTCCGTACAGTTTAAACCTATAAAAAAACAAATCCTGTTTTCCCTAAACTGGTGAATGAGCATCTTTACAGTTACTGCGAAAAAGTAAACTTTCCCTCCTTGTTCTTCTTGTTGTTCTGCACAAGATCACAAGGAACTACAATGTACTACTGAATGTAGCCCAATCCATCACGCAAACCAGCCTCCCATCCATTGACTCTGTCTATACTTCCTGCTGCCTCAGCAAAGCAGCCAGCATAATTAAGGACCCCACGCATCCTGGACATTCTCTCTTCCATCTTCTTCCATCAGGAAAAAGATACAAAAGTCTGAGATCACATACCAACCGACTCAAGAACAGCTTCTTCCCTGCTGCCATCAGACTTTTGAATGGATCTACCTTGCACTAAGTTGATCTTTCTCTACACCCTAGCTATGGCTGTAACACTATATTCTGTACTTTCTCATTTCCTTCTCTATGAACGGTATGCTTTGTCTGTGTAACACGCAAGAAACAATACTTTTCACTGTATACTAATACATGTGACAATAATAAAACCAAAATCAAATCTCCTTTGAATAGTTGACCCCACCATCACCTCCAGCATCTCTCCACTGTCATCCATCTGGGTGTGACTGCTCTTGCCTGTTTTCAATCTTTACAATCTAATTGTAGAAAGTGAGTCAGTTGCAAAGGTTTCTCTTTCTGCTCCCACATAGTTCCCTTCCCTGCCCCCAAGGAACTTAGGACTCCCCGCATATTTCTCATCTGTCCCTCAGTAATATCATCTGAAAACACAATGCCAGTTTGCACACGCACGTTGCTGCCACCCAGTTCTCCTGCACCACCACCTCTCCTGACTCAACCACTGTGGCTAAATTATCAGACTGTTTACCCAACATCTGTTGCATCAGCAGAAACTTCCTGCAGCTGAGTATTGGAGTTTTCTTTGTCAGTCCCTGCCTCCTTACAATCAACTGTCTAATGTCATCTTATGTGCTTTGATATCAGATTCTGTTTGCTAACACCCGTGTGAAGCATCCTGGGACATTTTACTATGTTCAAGGTGCTATATAAATGCAAGATATTGTTGAAGACGTATTGTGCAACATGTTGTAAGTTACATTGAACTGTTAGAGTTAATATTTTCCTGCAATTGTTCTTTAAGTTAATTTCCTGTTCTGCTTCCACATGAAGATTAAAATTTTCTGTTGTAATCATGTTGTTTTTGCTGCATGTGTCCCTGATTGTCTTCATTCACCCACGCAGTACATCCCTGCAATCTCGACAATCTGGAGCTTTATGGACAACGTCTACTAGAGTCTTTCAACATGTTGCTGTTTCACAGACAGAGTGGCTGGAAAATCCCGGGCCCCTGCGGCCAGTTTTCCTTTGGCAGAGACATCTTGCCATTGGCTGGCGGTGGAATCTTTCTGTCCCGCCAAAGTCAATGGCCATTTGCGTTGCTTGTCGCCGGCACCACCGTGGAACCAAAATATCCCGCTGGCAGAAAGAGCCAGAAAAATCCTGGGCAGTGTCTGATTAACATTACTGAAATCCCTTACTTCACTCCTGCTGTAATTAGCTCTCTCTCCACATAATCTTACATTGGGGCGGTTGGAGTCAGATGGACGCCCAAAACTCTGCTAGAAGGATGCTTGGAAGCATTACATGAAAATCGTAAACATTGATTATTGGACCTGGGAGACACAAGCGGAAGACAAGGAAAAATGTCAACACCTCTGCTGCTGTCATTAGTATTCGGGTGATCAGATTTGTAAGGGTTAATGTGTTGGATTGGGGAAACGGCAACACTCACATGACCAAGTAAGAGCCACGTGACCAAGAGTCGAGATGGAGAATGTTTATGGCTTAGACTGAGTAACTCCTGGTCCTGTATATCTGTATATAGTTATGTTTATCCAATAAACCATTTATAATTCAGACATACCCCTGTCTCAACAATCATTCCTCAGCCAGTCACTACCAACATACAATGTGCACCACCATGATAACCAGTGGCTACAGCAGCTTGGAGGCAGCACCGAACACAACAACTCACAACGGCACTCGGTGTGGCACTTGTGGTAGAACCTCGAGGATTGGCCTCTTTAATCATCAGCAAAGCAGAGCCACAGCAGCCCCGCCATCTGAAATGGATTTGCTCGATGTGTCTCCATTCATAGATGGAAGGATACCTGGACCAATGAATTGGGTTTCTCAATAATATCGATATTGCAATCTTATTGTTCTCAATTTCGCTGTCCTCTCAAAAAGATCCGACAGGCTGGAATATCTAGCTCCCAGTGATACTCAGCTTGAGATCAGATCTCTGTAAGGACTACTACATTGTGTCATTAGGCACAGAAGGTGGCTATTCAGTCTATTGAGTCAATGTTTGTAACTCATCTTTTTTCGCATGCAACATGCGTTCATGTGCAGAACTTAAAACTGACCTTCCCCCACCCATAAACACAATGGCAGTTTTTCTCACACACTTTGACTTAGTGCATTGATTTTCACTGAGACAGGAGCAGAATCTATCAATATAACACAGGTGGTCTGAATGATAGTGTGGTTATGTGGCTGGGAGCTCATTTTGGTGTCAGATATAATACCGAGGTTGCAAACAGTCTCACTCAGCCTCAGAGAGCCACCAGAGGGAGGGATGGAATTGATGGCAAGGGAACTGAGTTTGTGGGTTCTGAAGACAATGGCATTGGCCTTCCCAGAATAACAAAAGGAGATTTGGGCAAACCCAGCTCCACGATGATTCACTTTGTACCCTCAGTATCTTCCTGCATTCCCTGTCACTGGTCATATTGCCTCCTTTACTCTTGGCAATCTGTGGAGTGAACACTCTGGAATAACAACTCCAGAGCAAAATTTCCCACTTGAATGTGGCGTGATGTATTCATTTGACTCTCAGTCTGTGCATCCTTCTGCTTGAGGAGTGCAATTGTCTACTTAAGAATGATACATGAGTCCCGTCAGGCCCATGTAATACCTGCAACAACATTTACTGGACTCTGATCCTACTATACCTAACTTGTACTTTTAACCTAACAGAAAATATTTTATGTTATTGTGTACTTTTAAATTTATTCATTGGGCTTGGGCGTCGCTGGCTGGCCAGCATTTATTGCCCATTCTTAGTTGCCCGAGGGCAGTTGAGAGTCAACCACATTGCTGTAGTTCTGGAGTCACAGGTAGGCCAGACCAGGTAAAGATGGCAGATTTCCTTCTCTAAAGGGCATTGGTGCACCAGATGGGTTTTTCCAACAATCGACAATGGTTTCATGGTCATCAGTAGATTCTTAATTCCAGATATTTTTAATTCAAATTCCACCATCTGCTGTGGCAGGATTCAAACCCGGGTCCCAAGAACATTAGCTGAGTTTCTGGATTAATAGTCCAGCGGTGATACCATTAGGCCATTGCCTCCACAATAAGTATTAACTTATTTTCTCATTCACATGATTTGAAAGTTTCTTTCTGTCTTATCACCTGCAGTCACTAAATAGGAAAAGCTATAAATTAGTGCATGGATAGATAATTACTTAAACAAATGGTGAGCTTTTGTGGCCTGCTGCCAACCTGCATTTATAGGTGATTTTTATGTTTGAGAGGGTTGGTGGGACAGATTATCTAGTGAGGAATTATTGTGTCTTTTACACTGAAGAGAATGACTAATTGGTGGTGACACTGAAAATTACTTAGCTATGATCCGCTGAACCACTCTATATCTGGTGTTGCAAATTCAGGTGTTGGAGACAAATCCCAGCATTCATCCACACTTTAGGTTAGCACAGTGTTAGCTAAACATCATTCAAAATTAAGATTCACTATCATTAGGTTGGTGACTGTCATGCAATTCAAAGATCTCTATCCTGGCACAAGACTTCACCAGTGGAGTTGATGTGTAATAAGTGATGAATCTCAGAAGTTTGATGATCTAAAGATCGAGGGAAAATTACTGTGAAACTCAAAAGCAAAACTCTGCATGTCCCAACTGGAGCTTTCCCTATCAATGTGGCAAATTCATGTTCCAGTTTCTTTTGAAAAAAATTTTTTAAGCAGAAGTTATTACTCATCGTTGAGTGGGTACATTACTGACTTTGGTCAGCATTGTGCTTGCACTGACAAAGTCACTCACTGTTCAGCCAAATACCAGTTTCCTGTCACCAACACCCTTTATTGTGAGCCAAAGGAAAAGGCCGCTCCCATACTTCCAGTCGTGGAGTCTTCACCTCAGGAACTACAACTCCAGTCAGGTAAAGTTACAGGCTTAAAATTCCCCACTGGCTGCTTCTCATTTGGTGAGCCTTCACTCACTCAGCTCATATTCCACGAAGGCCACGGGTAAATGTATTGATAATTACCCCATGGTCGTCAAAACGGGAAGCATGTCCAGGCACAATACTACACACTGGACTGACCCATTCCCAGTACCTCTCCCTCCCACTGTCTGGACATTTTACATGAAGGAGCCGATGGTGAGTGTTCGGAGACCATTCATCCATGGGAACATCAAGATCACCACCTAATGTCCACATGATCAGACTTCCCAGCAGGAGTTACTGGCAAGGGTTTATGAACAGGAACCCTGGATAATTGTTCTTCTTTCCAGCCCAGAAGAGATGGTGAATAATTGCAGGAACTCTACCAACATCTCTCCCTCATGAGCTGTAGCTTATTTAACACAAACCCGTGGTTGAAACAAGGATCTTCTTGGTCTGAGTGGCTCAAGTCTGTATTAAACAATGCATTTGTCCTCTTGACTCAACATTACGTTCAGCAATGAACTCTCCTCGTTTTTCGGATTTTTTTTGTCCAGTGTCATGTCCCAGAATGTTATTTACCTTTAATCAATACTTTTAAAACTGGACTCACAGACTATTAAAATAGCCATGGCAAATCCTGGGACCTTTTGCATTTTGAGCTGCAGATGGCCTGAAGTCTTAAGTGAAAACCTAATTAAATATGGACATTAACAGCCAATCAGTGAATTCACACATCCCTTTCTTTGATAATGGATCAACACAATATTACCATTGAATTCTGAACGTCTGCTTCACTCTGGGCAAAAGAGGATATTGAAGTTGTGTGCAAGACAGATGTGAATAAATCGTATCAACATTCCATTGTATTAGCATGCTATCCCTCATCCAAACTAGGCCGAGCAAATCTCAAATGATAACACAGGATAATTGGAATCAACAGACACACTGTACTCCCCTTTGTCTGGAAAAAGGACCTTGAATTTGTGGAAGTCAGTATGACATTAGTGTACCTTTAAGAGACGTTTTTTCTAAATCATGCTCTCTGCAGTTGGAAGCAGGCCTTTTTGGCTTCAGTTGTTTTTTCATTATGGCACTGGTTTGTCTGGAAGAGTCTTTTTATTGCTGCTTAAATGGGGGTTTGTTTATTATTATTGGGATGATTTATGGCTCTGCGTTGTTAGGAGGAAAACTGGCTGGCAGGTCAGCTGACACGAGCTCTTTCATTTTCAGTTTGAGCTGCTATTTAGCCTGTTTTTTTTTAGAAGGGACATTATGCTGGAAAGAAGTGTCTCTCTCTCTCTGCCTGGTTTTGGAAATTCTGCTGGTCATCTGAAAGCAAGGTCTTGCCTTTCTGAAGGAGTGAATCTGCTGTTGGTGGCCTGCCTCAAGTCCCTGGTGTTTTGGGAATCTGTTCTGGCTTCAAACTGTTTGGAGTCTATCCAGAGAACTGCAGACATTATCTAAAGGACTCAATTCCAGTATCACATGAGCATTAGTCTATTCTGTGTTAAGCCTGTTTGAAGCGTCTTGCTTATGGGATTGGTTTGTTTGGGACAGCTCCTATGTTCCTTAAGGATTATACATTACTTGGTTGTTTTGGTGTTGTTTGTAATTGATAGAAGTTATTACTAATATTCTTACTATAGATGTTAACTATATTCTTAAATAAACTTTGTTTGGGAAAAGCTCGCTAGTGGGTCTTTTGAATCATACTGAAGTGAAACCTATCATGCTTATCCTAGCCAAATTCAAGATGCAAAACTTATGATCCAAGCGGGCTCCATAAAACACTTTGGAGTATCTGACCTGAACCATAACACCAGTGAACCAATTAAATCATCAAGAAGTTGATTGAAGACATTGAGATACAGCCATGGTAATAAACAGTAACACCCTGAAGGTGGCAGATCCCAACAGGGAGGATTCCCCAACCTATCCCAACTTCAGGTTTACCTCAGAACCAACTCTGTGAAATTCAACTAAAAGAAACTCACAGCCTGCTGAGAATCCTTCACTTTACAAAATCTTTATTTCAACTTTAAAACATCTAATAAGTTATTGATCTGCCATGAAAGAGATTGAGATAATTATAAGCTGTAATAGTATATTACCTTCATCTATGTCTAAACAGGTGGCATGGTTGCACTGTGGGTTAGCACTGCTGCCTCACAGCACCAGGGACCTGGGTTCAATTCATAGCTTGGGCCACTGCCTGTACAGAGTCTGCACGTTCTTTCTGTGTCTACGTGGGTTTCTTCCGGGTGCTCCAGTTTCCTCCCACAGTCCAAAAGACGTGCTGGTTGGGTGCATTGGTCATGCTAAATTCTCCCTCAGTGTACCCGAACAGGCACCGGAGTGTGGCGACTAGGGGATTTTCACAGTAACTTCATTGCAGTATTAATGTAAGCCTACTTGTGACTAATAAATAAACATTTAACTTTAATCTTTGTCTATGTGAGAGTGTGTGTGAGATAGATGAGTGAAATGTTGCATTATTTTTGAGTTAAGTGTGTGAGAATAAATAACCTTCATTGCTTTTAAAGTCACAGAAGCTTGCTGCTGCAATCATTTAATTAGGGATCTACACTCTAAGGATAAGAAACACATAGCACATACATGATCATAGACAGTAAAGGGAACATATAAATTCTGCTCATGACAGCCCGTCTGCACCTGGTTTTCACATTTTTCTTTTACATCCTTTACCTTGCCGTTAACACTCATCTGGACCAATGCTTTGTTTTTTGGTATAACTATTACCACACCTTTTGTCTTTTGTTCCATGACATTTTTGTTATTTAAACTCCCCACCCTCTGGCTAACCTCTCCGTGACCTGGGGTGACACAGTGGTTAGCACTGCTGCCTCACGGCACTAGGGACCTGGGTTTGATTCCGGCCTCGGATCTCTGTGCGGAGTCTGCATGTTCTCCCCATGTCTCTGTAGATTTCCTCTGAGTGCTCCGGTTTCCTCCCACAGTCCAAAGATGTGCAGGTTAGATTGATTCACCATGCTAAATTGACCCTTAGTGTCAGGGGAGCGAGCAGGATAAATATGTGGAGTTACGGGGATAGAGTCTGGGTGGGATTGTAGTCAGTGCAGGCTCGATGGGCTGAATGGCCTCTTTCTGCAATGTAGGATTCTATGATTCTTCCCGTTGGTTCTACATTCCCCACCCCCTTTTCCAATGGCATCAGCACATCACATTCCTACCTCACCTCAGTTCCAGAGAAGAGTCACATTGGACTTGAAATATTAACTCTGTTTCTCTCACAGATGCTGCCAAATCTGCTGAATGTTTCCAGCACTTTCTGTTTTTATTTCAGATTTTCAGCATCTGCATTTTTAGAACAGCAAAGTCTATGGGACACCCTCTTCAAGTCAGAGTCTCTGCAGGGACAGCGTTCTGCCCATCAGGTATATTCACCCCAATCCAATCCATTTTCCTTCTCCTGGTTTAATTAAATATGCACAATGGGCATCAGGAGGGAATTGGCAGCACATTCAAGGCATTATTGGTTGTACTTCACCAGAGGGAGACCTAAAGTTGCAGCACTGAGCGCCCCAAAGATCATTATTGTGGCCCCTCCTCAAGACTTTGGCTGGTACCAGCGTCTTTACCAGTTAAAAGCTCGAGAAAGAAAGAAGAAGCCATATTAAAGCCCTATTGGTCAAGTGGGGGAGTAGTACCAGCACCCGCACGGCTTACCACAACCATCTTCAGGGCATCTCCAGGAAGCAATGATAACTGAGGCTGCCAGGAGGGGGAAACTGTCAGGGGATTTACTTTGAGTGGGCTCATAGAGGAGATCTTTGGACACGAAGGGACAAATTAGCATGGTCAATTCATCTTATCTGCACATCTTTGGACTGTGGGAGGAAACCGGAGCACTGTGAAGAAACCCACGCAGACACGGGGAGAACGTGCAAGATCCACACAGACAGTCGCCCATGATCAGAATCAAACCCAGATCCCTGGCACTGTGAGGCAGCAGTGCCAACCACTGTGCCACCGTGAAGCCATTTAGCATCTTTTCATCATTTGTTAGGGCTGGACAGGGTAACCAAACACATCTCTATGCACACCGACAGGCCACACCTTTCTCGACCTGCCTGGAGCGATATTCAAGCATTGTGTGAACTTGGAATATTGGTTTCACAATGCAGCATTATTTTGACTGATTTAATTGGTTTTATATATGCTACTAGGCAACAAGCAAGCAACCCGATCAACCAGTTAGTTCAAAGATACAACAATTGGGTCTAAATTTATTGCAGCCAGAAAACACTTAGGCAACTTTTCAGATCGCAATTACCATTTAGTGTACAGTGTCTCAGTGGGTGCAGCACCCTGGTATCTGAGTCAGAGGTTTGTGAATTCAAGTCCCAATAATTGCACAAATCCAGGCTGGTACTCCGGTGTAGTTCTGGGATTGGTTTAGCTCAGTTGGCTGGATGGCTGTTAGTAATGCACAGCAATGCCAACAGCGTGGGTTCAATTCTCATGCCTAGCTGAGATTACTCATCAAGGCCTTGCCCCTTCAGTGTGGTGATCCTCAGGGTAAATCACAGCCTGCGGCCATCAGGGACTATGGTAACTTCATTTTACTATTTACCGGGGGAGTGCTGCACTGTTGGCAGTGCCGTGTTTTGGATGGGGCAGTTAAACTGAAGCCCTATTACTCTCTTAAGGTGGAGTTAAAAAATCCCAAGGCGCTATTTGGAAGAGGAACAGGGGAGTTCTCCACATTGTGAAAACCAACATTTATCCCTTATCCAATGTTACTAAAACAGATCATCCATTCACATTGCTGTTTGTGGGAGCTTGCTGTGTGCAAATTGGCTGCTGTGTTTCTTATAGTACAACTCGGTATTTCATTGGTGTTTTGGGCTGTCCTCAGACTCTTTCTGTAAGTGTTTTTTCAGTTTATCCCATTGGAAATGCGAATTTGGCTGTTATGTCAAATGGAAATAAACATCCAACTACTTAATTAAATATTTTAGCTGCTGTGTGGAGTCCTTTCGCTGCCAGGTTACAACATATCATGTTAAGTTTTCATGCAGGACGCTCTGTGATTCGAATGTGATGAAATAAACAGACACCTTTGGATTATAGTAGCCTGTGAGATCTTGCACACACATGTTGGTTCCTCAGCTTTATTCCCACTCTACAATGAGAGCGAAGTGATTGCGTGTAATATTGCAGCCAACAGACCCAGTTCATTATACTCCATGGCAACATGTTACTGTTAACCATCCACACTAACCTGCCACAGCTGCCAAACATATTCGGACACACCAAATTCCATCAGTTTGAAAAGAATTAAAAAGTGATGATGCCCTTACATATTCCTTTTCTGACAGGGTCTACACTTGCCGAAAATGGGCGCTCATGTTCATTGTAATTACATGCCATTCAACTGAACGGGGGAGAGCTGCAATTCTGCTACTGGCCCTTTTTTCTCAGCTTGTTGGATTGACTGTGTTTCCACCGTTTAATTTTACACCAACATCTGCAGACTCTTTCCATCTTTCCTTCCGATTCCTCTCCTGTTTTGCCTTTGTCTGCGGGTCGACCACTAACTGTTTTAGCTATAAATACATTCTTCAACATTCCTTACTGCCTCCCTGGTTGAGATGAGCTTTTTATATCATCAAATAAACCCAATGCTTTTCTTTTAGTTTGGTTATTCAATCCTTAAACTTCCTGGGATTGGAATTTCTGATGTTACTTTCCTTCCACTCTTTCTGATTCGCACAATATAATTGTTTATCGATGGGTGGCATGGTGGCACAGTGGTTAGCACTGCTGCCTCACAACACGAGGGACCCGGGTTCAATTCCCAACTTGGGTCACTGTCTATGTGGAGTCTGCACGCTCTTCCCACATCTGCATGGGTTTCCTCCGGCTGCTCCAGTTTCCTCCCACAGTCCGAAAAATGTGTAGGTTAGGTGCATTGGCCATGCTAAATTCTCCCTCAGTGTACCTGAACAGGTGCCAGAGTGTGGCGACTCGGGGATTTTCGCAGTAACTTCATTGCAGTGTTAATGTAAGCCTACTTGTGACACTAATAAGTCAACTTTAAACTTTTAAACTTTATCCTGAATTTTCAGTTCTAAAGAAGAGTCTTACCTGAATCATTCACCTGATATTTTCACTTTACAAACACTGACTTAGCTGCAATGTATTTTCTGCCTGTTTTTCATTTCAGCTGCCCAGTATAAGGGTGGTACAGTGACACAGTGGTTAGCACTACTGCCTCACAGTGCCAGGGACCCGGGTTCGATTCTGAGGCTCAGGTAACTGCTTTTGCAGAGTTTATACATTCCCCCCTTGTCTGCGTGGGTTTCCTCCCACAGTTCAAAGATGAGCAGGTTAGGTGGATTGGTCAGGCTAAATTGCCCCTTCATGTCCCAAGATGTGTAGGTTAGATGGATTAGCGGGGTAAATACACGGGAATAGGACCTGAGCCCCATCAGAGAGTCGGTGCAGACTCGATGGGCCGAATGGCCTCCTTCTGCACTGCAGGGATTCTACTTGGAATTTGATTTATTCTTCTTTATATAGCAAATTATTTCACTTTTGCATTTTTACTGTAAAGCTTTGCCACCCAGGAATAAATGTCAGGAAATTGGTAGGAATAATGGGTAGGAAATCAGGGGTTGCTCCTGTCTTATTTTCCAATAGGTTCTCCCCAATGGCAAAGGTTTTGTGCTGGAAATATGCAAGTGGAAAATTACCCCTTTTGTTTCTTTCAGTCATCAGTTACCTGTAACACATGGAAGTGCAATGAGCATTGGAAATACACGTCATGTCATGAACTTTCATCACATTCTCTTATTTTCATGACACACAGAAAGCCGCTAATAATTTCCTCTTTAATTAATAGAATCAGATTGTGGCAGCTTGCCTCTTTCCAGTGCATTTTCAAATTTAATTGCAAGGAATACCTCACAGTTTCCTTGTGCTTTTCTTTAAAGACTAATTTTTCTTGCAGACAGAGTTTGAGAGAAGAAAGCACAATGTACTAACATATGGAACACATTTAACTCGTTCCTTTTTCCCCCACTTTGTATTTTCTCCCCTCTCCTGAAGGACCTTGCTGGAATACAGCTACTTACATGTAGTTGCTGTGTTCAATATGCACAAATGGTCATTCTTCCTGCACGAGCTCGATCATAGAGGATTGTTGGACTATGCAATTGTTTTGCTTACGATCTTTGTACGAGGCAATAGTTAACCAGATTTGTAGTATTCATTTGATTTGATTTATTGTTGTCACATGTATTGGGATACAGTGAAAAGTATTGTTTCTTGCGCACTATACAGACAAAGCATACCGTTCATTGAGAAGGAAAGGAGAGAGTGCAGAATGTAGTGTTACAATCATAGATAGGATGTAGAGAAAGATCAACTTAACATAAGATACGTCCATTCAAAAGTCTGATTGCAGTAGGGAAGAAGCTGCTCTTGAGTCGGTTGGTACGTGATTGCATGCAGTTTTGAGTGTATATTTTAGTAAGATCATTAAAAACAAGGGGAACATACAGTGCCTCTAGTCATTAGAATGGTATCAGGGTTGTATCAATTACAGTTATGAGGGTAGACTTGATATCAAAAGCAAATTTCAACCTTAACAAAGGAAGCTCAACAAGTATTAGTGCAAAGTTTGAAAAAAGATTAAAGATTTTTGATAAAGTTGATTTAATTTGATTTATTATTGTCACATGTATTAACATACAGTGAAAAGTATTGTTTCTTGCGCACTATACAAAGAAAGCATACTGTTCATAGAGAAGGAAACGAGAGAGTGCAGAATTTAGTGTTAAAGTCATAGCTAGGGTGCAGAGAAAGATCAACTTAATGCAAGGTAAGTCCATTCAAAAGTCTGACAGCAGCAGGGAAAAAGCTGTTCTTGAGTCGGTTGGTACGTGACCTCAGACTTTTGTATCTTTTTCCCGAAGGAAGAAGGTGGAAGAGAGAATGTCCGGGGTGCATGGGGTCCTTAATTATGTTGGCTGCTTTGCCAAGGCAGCGGGAAGTGTAGACAGAGTCAATGGATGGGAGGCTGGTCTGCGTGATGGATTGGGCTACATTCACAACCTTTTGTAGTTCCTTGCGTTCTTGGGCAGTGCAGGAGCCATACCAAGCTGTGATATAACCAGAAAGAATGCTTTCTATGGTGCATCTGTAAAGGTTGGTGAGAGTCGTAGCTGACATGCCAAATTTCCTTAGACTTCTGAGAAATTAGAGGCGTTGGTGGGCTTTTTAAACTATAATGTCGGCATGGGGGGACTAGGACAGGTTGTTGGTGATCTGGACGCCTAAAAACTTGAAGCTCTTGACCCTTTCTACTTCATCTCCATTGATGTAGACAGGGGCATGTTCTCCTTTACGCTTCCTGAAGTCGATGACAATCTCCTTCGTTTTGTTAAATTGAGGGGAAGATTATTGTTGCCGCACCAATTCACCAGATTCTCTATCTCATTCCTGTACTCTGTCTCGTCAACAGGAAAAGTCAACAGGGAAAGGCTGTTTCTTTAGATTAGGGAGTCGGTGAGGGAGGATTATCAATTTAAAGTAAAGTTTATTTATTAGTGTCACAAGTACTTACATTAACACTGCAATGAAGTTACTGTGAAAATCCCCTCGTCGCCACACTCTGGCGCCTGTTCGGGTACACTGAGGGAGAATTTAGCATGGCCAATGCACCCAACCAGCACATCTTTCGGACTGTGGGAGGAAACTGGAGCACCCGGAGGAAACCCACGCAGACATGGGGAGAACATGCAAACTCCACACAGACAGTGACCCGAGCCGCGAATTGAACCTGGATCCCTGGCGCTGTGGGGCAGCAGTGCTAACCACTTTGCCACCGTGCTGCCCCTCTGATGTAATACAAGATGTTCAGCAATGAATCACACCTTGTTAACCCCACAGGAGAACTCACAAATTACAAAAATACCTTGAAAAATTATACTCTCGGATATGACACATTATTTAGCATTTAGGCACTAACTGATAACTGCCCATAGTTCACCACTAACAATAATACTCTGATGCACTCTGAACCCTGATATAATATCTACTGTTCAGCGGTCACTAATTGCAGCATCCCATACATATCTCATCACTCACAGTAACACTCGATACTGTAATCTCTGAGTTCAGGCATATGATTCAGTACCAATCACTGAGTGACTATTCCCACCCTTATTTAACTTTTCATTTATTATTACATAAATTCTGTACAGATTCCAAAGTTATCATCATGAAGCTTTCAACTTCCATTTGTCCTGAATATTTGAATATTAGTGATGGCGGGGGGATGTTGGCCCTCCATGGTCAAGGATTGAAGATATTCCCCATGTCTGGGGGGGAGGGGGGTTGGGGGGCTCACGGTGTCCATTGGTGGGGGAGGAGGACCTTTAATTTTAATTTGAGGCCCGATCTCTGAGGGGTCAGCCTTGTCTTTTGGTCTCACACGTCTCTTTCATGACGCAAATCACCCCTGCCTCCAAATAAACGTGGGTGGATTGGGATCAGGATCTCACTGACCAACCTGGTGGGAATCTCACCGCATTTCCCACTGGAGACCACACTTAGAACTTCCTTGGGAGGATTGTACCCAGATTTTGCTCTCACACTGGAATGTCAAATGTTGCTGTCCGCTGGGGTTTTCTGGGCCTGCTTGACATGGGCACAAATCCCATTATGGCTGCCAACTCTCACAAGAGGGCCAGAATGGGATTTTTGCCGAGGTGACCTCAGAATGAGATCCTCCCCACCTGCCTACTAGCGACATCATCGTGTATGCGCCCAACGAGGGTGTGAACCTGATTGCCATTAATTTAAATGGATTTAAATATGCAGAAATGGCTTTACGCCATAGTTCTCTGTGTTCTCCTTATATCGCCAACCTGCTGATCACACTGACGGGAATCACCGCTGGATTCCAAAAATGGAAACCAGTCGTGATGAACATGCTTGGACTCAGAGGCGTGTATAACCCCAGCTGGTGATGGAAACAGCCGAGTACTGCCCTTTGGCATCATGGCACTGCCAATCTGGCACTGCCAACCTGGAACTGCCAAGGTGGCACTGTCAAGGGAGCACAGCCAAAGTGGTACAGTCAAGGTGGCACTGCCAACCTGGCACTGTCAAGGTGACACTGTCAAGATGGCATTGTCAGAGGTGAGGCCAAGGCAGGGCTGGGGTGGAGCCTGTATGGAACCCCACTGGGGTTTTCTCATTTTGTGGGCCATGGTGGTTGGGGCGAGTGGGGATGCCTGTATTGTGGGGTATGCGGAGCTCTGATGCTCTGATGCTAGCCATAGAATCATAGGATCATAGAATCCCACAGTGCAGAAGGGGGCCATTTGGCCCATCGAGTCTGCACCGACCACAATCTCACCCAGGCCCTATCCCCATAAACCCATGCACTTATCCTAGCTAGTCCCCCTAACACTAAGGGACAATTTATCATGGCCAATCCACCTAGACCGCACATCTTTGGAATTCATCACAGCTGGACAAAGGGTTATCCAGACTTGAGATGTTGGCTCTGTTCTCGCTCCACAGATACTGTCAGACCAGCAGAGTTTCTCCAGCATTTTCTGTTTTTGCCTCGATGAAGCAAGATTTGCCAGAGTCTTTAGGCCCCGCCCCTCAGGAATGACAGCACAAAACATGCCCGCTGCTTTTATTTTTGACAAAGTGTCAGAAGATCTGAAGAGAAAACCTGTCCATTTCTCTGGTGAGAAACACACCAGTTTTCAGTCAGAACCTGACCAGGATTCTCAGATATCGTATGCCCTCCCACCACGGCCGGTGAGAACGGAGAATTTGGCGCTCAGCCAAGACTCCATTCACCGTAGCGAGACCGGAGAATCCCAACCGCGGACAAGTTCAGAGAATCCCGACCTTTGTCTATTTCTGGGAACATTCCCCCAAAATAGTGTTTCTGTCACTTGTAATTTTGGAATTTGTTTTCTCTGAAGGCAGAAAGCTTGATCGTTTCCGGATGTCTGCAGTGATGTGTTGAGATTGCCTCTCGACTCAGTACAGTAACAATCAAACTGTTGTGTCAATTCACAGCAGATCCATGTTTAATGCTTTAGTGCACCAACATCCATTTGAAAGTAAGCATTGATGCTGTGCAACTTGCGAGTAACGTTCTACTCTGCCCATTTCAGTTCCTAGTCTTAGATATCTGGTTGACAAAGGAACAGAGGCAGTTATTTTTAACTCCAAAATTTGTGCTTGTTCCAATTTTATTTGCCCAAACCATAAATGGTAGCTTACACTCCAGGATTGTTGTATCATTTTCTCTCTCTCTCCCTCTCAGCAATGGATGAATTTTTCCAATGGCTCAGATGAGAAAAGTGGTGCACTTGCACAGTTCGCTTTCCTCGCCACATTTTCCAGCAAAACAAATGCTGGCGGCATGCTCCACGCAGTCACATTACCATTTGCGCCTGCAAAAGTGCAGCCTATGTGTAATGTACCTTTAAATCTTAAAGTGATAGGCCCTTTCCTAGCTGTGAGTTACAGTAGATGATCCTGATTGCAGACCCGGCATGAAATATCTTGGTCTAAATTCTCTGATCCCGCACGGCCTGCTACCGCTGTCAGCAAGAATGGAGAATTTGGTGCTCACAGCAGCGGGACTGAATAATCCCAGCCATGGGTGAGGTTGGAGAATTCCAGCTCTTGTCTGCATTTTACAGGCTAATCAGAAACTTGGAACTTTCTACTTCCCTTGCCAGTGAACTGTATTTCCAGCAAATATAGTAATCTACCAGGGGAAACTCTTAAAATAAGTATTTGATTAGGTGGGTGCAAATGGCATTATTCTGCTCAGTGCCAATGACAGCAATGAGAACACTATCACAGTGCTTCCCAAACTTTTATACGTCACGGCACACCTCTATACCATGGACATATTTTAAGGCATACTCCTAAGTTCCTTGTCTTCTTCCCTTCCTGGGAACTTTTAACTACCCCTTGTCCCCTCACCTGTTTTGTTTTTAACCTCTCTCTCACTTCTCCCAGAGTTTTTGCCTTCTTGAGTTTTTGCTTTTTGTGCGGGTGCATGGGGACCTTTATCTTCTGCTCCAAGTCCAGTTGGTCAATGCGCATGGGCCTGACCAAGGTAAAAAATCCAAACCACACATGTGGGGTTCTTTCCCAGCCGGCACACGCACGGGAGGCCCAAGATTCATCAGATCTTGGAGGTACCAACCACAGAGCTAAAGAAGAGGTTAGTTTTAGTTTTATTACATTAATTTTGAATCTTTTTTCATGGCACATCTGTGGAGATCTTCACGGCACACCAGTGGGCTCACTGATTGGGAACCATTTTTTCATCATTAGTCATTGTCCTTTCATGTAATCAATCTCTACATTGAGCTGAAGCAAGATTCCAAGTGCTACCATTTATTATGTGGCCAGTTCAGAATAAAGGTTAATTTGGATACGTCTCCCATCATAATCCCTTTCCTCTGCAGTTTCTTTCACAGGCTTTCTCCAATATTTTATGTCCAGTGGGGAGGACAGACACCTCCAAGAGGATATTGATTGAATGATCAATAGGACAGACGTGTGGCTGACGAGACAATCCTGGAGTGTAAGCTACCATTTATGGTTTGGGCAAATAAAATTGGAACAAGCACAAATTTTGGAGTTAAAAATAACTGCCTCTCTTCCTTTATCAACCAGATATCTGAGACTAGGAACTGAAATGGGCAGAGTAGAACGTTACTCGCAAGTTGCACAGCATCAGTGCTTACTTTCAAATGGATGTTGGCGCACTAAAACATTAAACATGGATCTGCTGTGAATTGACACAACAGTTTGACTGTTACTGTACTGAGTCTTGAGGCAATCTCAACACATCACTGCAGACACCCTGAAACGATCAAGCTTTCTGACTTCAGAGTCAAAGCAGATAAAGCGTCCCAAAAAAAATTCCAAAATTAAAAATGACAGAAACACTATTTTCATAGAATCATAGAAATCATAGAAACCCTACAGTGCAGAAGGAGGCCATTCGGCCCATCGAGTCTGCACCGACCACAATCCCACCCAGGCCCTACCCCCACATATTTACCCGCTAATCCCGCTAACCTACGCATCTCAGAACTCTAAGGGGCAATTTTTAACCTGGCCAATCAACCTAACCTGCACATCTTTGGACTGTGGGAGGAAACCGGAGCACCCGGAGGAAACCCACGCAGACACGAGGAGAATGTGCAAACTCCACACAGACAGTGACCCGAGCCGGGAATCGAACCCGGGACCCTGGAGCTGTGAAGCAGCAGTGCTAACCACTGTGCTACCGTGCTGCCCTTTTTGGGCAGAATGTTCCCAGAAATAGACAAAGGTCAGGATTCTCTGAGCTTGCCCTTGGCTGGGATTCTCCGGTCTCGCTACGGTGAATAGAGTTTTGGCTGAGCCCCAAATTCTCCGTCCTCACTGGCAGTGGTGACGGGGCAAAGGCAACAATGAAGTGATTTATTTTGGCAGGAAGAGTGAGGGGGGGCAAAATGGACTCAGTGGTGCAATGTTAAAGGGAGTGCAGGAAAAGAGATATCTGGAGATATATGTTACAAATATTTGGAGATAGAAGAGGTTGAGGATTCTTTTAAAAAGGTTTGTGTGACCCTTGGTTTCCAGCATTCTTGGGACCCTTGCTCTTGCATCAACACTTATTTTGTTCAGATTCAACCAAAAGACTATTTTCCCAGTGACCAGTTTTGATAAAAGACTCAACAGATTATCCTTGTAGCCAACTCTACAAGCCCAGTGTTTCAGAACATATTGGTTTTAATGTGCGTCTCCCGTAACGTATTCACTGTGGTGCCTACAGCAACCTATGCAAGTCTAATGAAGGTTCTGACGAAGGGTCATCCAGACTCAAAACGTTGGCTCTATTCTCTCTCCAAGATGCTATCAGACATCATAGAAATCATAGAAACCCTACAGTACAGAAAGAGACCATTCGGCCCATCGAGTCTGCACCGACCACAATCCCACCCAGGCCCTACCCCCATATCCCTACATATTTACCCACTAATCCCTCCAACCTACGCATCTCAGGACACTAAGGGCAATTTTTAGCATGGCCAATCAACCTAACCCACACATCTTTGGACTGTGGGAGGAAACCGGAGCACCCGGAGGAAACCCACGCAGACACGAGCAGAATGTGCAAACTCCACACAGACAGTGACCCAAGCCGGGAATCGAACCCAGGTCCCTGGAGCTGTGAAGCAGCAGTGCTAACCACTGTGCTACCGTGCCGCCCTAACCACTGTGCTACCGTGCCGCCCCTGCTGAGATTTTCCAGCATTTCCTGTTTTTATTAGACAAGTCTAATTTTGCAACAATGGCAGGCTGTTTGGTCAACATCGATTGAGAGCGATGGTCCGAAGATGCCTTAGTATATTTAATGAGATTATGGCTGATCTGAGTCCATAGAGCCCACCTTTGCCCCATATCCCTGAATACCATTGGTTAACAAAAATCTATAAATTTAAGATTTAAAGTTTACAAATGATGTAGCATTAACTATGATTTGTGAGATAGAAATTCCAAAATACCATCGTCCCCCGTGTGGAAAAGTGCTTTTTAATTTTACTCCTGAAAAGTCTGGCTCTAATTTCTAGGCTCTGCCTCCGAGACCCAGACTCCCTCGAACAGAGGAGATAGTTTCTACCAGCCCACCATCTTCCCCTAATGACTTGAGAGCGTTGATCAAATCAACCCCTAAACTTCTAAATTCCAGGGCACGCAATCCTGGTTTGTGTAATCTCTCCTCGTAATTTAGCCCTTGGAGTCCAGGTATTATTTTGATGAATCTCTGATGCATCCCCTTCAAAGCCAATCCATCCTTCCTAAGGTGTGGTGCCCCGAATTCTTCATGGTTCTCTGTGAATTAACACAGAGGGAAAAGCATTTACTGTCGAGATAGATATATGAAATGACAGGGTAAATACAATGAAAGTTGTGTTGTTTGCCTCACATCAGTCATGCAGAGCTAAGTACAGTAAATGCTGTGTACTTAACCTTATAAATCGCTTCAGGCTGTTCTCCGTAAATCAGTGACCATCCCACCTTGAAGTGTAAATTCTGTCCTTTGGGGTTTCCTGCAGTCGATTACAAGGATGCAGCTGGACAGCAGAAGATATTCGAGCAGCATATTTTGCTAAATGTTTAAAGAGTGCAATCTGAAAGTAATAACTGAAAGGTTGAATAAACCATTATTGGCAAGAAGCAGAGTGTGGACTTGGCTCAGGTACAGCACATAGATGATGTTAGATATAATGTAACATATTTTCATTCCACATGGAATTGCCAGATTGTTGGGACAACGTACTACGGTCTAGTGTTACAGCTTTATCTTCTTAATTCAAATCGCTAGAATCTTAACAACGAGAGTTGCTGGAATGTTCCCGGTCAAATGTGGCTCAGTGGGTAACAATTGCCTTCAGGTCAGGGTCTGTGTGTTCAATCTGACTCCAGAGATTTGAGCTTTAAAGGCTGACATTCCTCCAGTATTGAGGGAGTGCCGCACTGTCAGAGGGTCAGTACTGAGGGAGTGCTGCACTGTCAGAGGGTCAGTGCTGAGGGAGTGCTGCACTGTCAGAGGGTCAGTGCTGAGGGAGTGCTGCACTGTCAGAGGGTCAGTACTGAGGGAGTGCTGCACTGTCAGAGGGTCAGTGCTGAGGGAGTGCTACACTGTCAGAGGGTCAGTACTGAGGGAGTGCTACACTGTCAGAGGGTCAGTACTGAGGGAGTGTTGCACTGTCAGAGGGTCAGTACTGAGGGAGTGCTGCACTGTCAGAGGGTCAGTACTGAGGGAGTGCTGCACTGTCAGAGGGTCAGTACTGAGGGAGTGCTGCACTGTCAGAGGGTCAGTGCTGAGGGAGTGCCACACTGTCAGAGGGTCAGTACTGAGGGAGTGCTGCACTGTCAGAGGGTCAGTACTGAGGGAGTACTGCACTGTCAGAGGGTCAGTATTGAGGGAGTGCTACACTGTCAGAGGGTCAGTACTGAGGGAGTGCTACACTGTCAGAGGGTCAGTACTGAGGGAGCACCACACTGTCAGAGGGTCAGTACTGAGGGAGTGTTGCACTGTCAGAGGGTCAGTACTGAGGGAGTGCTGCACTGTCAGAGGGTCAGTACTGAGGGAGTGCTGCACTGTCAGAGGGTCAGTACTGAGGGAGTACTGCACTGTCAGAGGGTCAGTGCTGAGGGAGTGTTGCACTGTCAGAGGGTCAGTACTGAGGGAGTGCTGCACTGTCAGAGGGTCAGTACTGAGGGAGTGCTGCACTGTCGGAGGGTCAGTACTGAGGGAGTGCTGCACTGTCAGAGGGTCAGTACTGAGAGAGTACTGCACTGTCGGAGGGTCAGTACTGAGGGAGTGCTGCACTGTCAGAGGGTCAGTACTGAGAGAGTACTGCACTGTCGGAGGGTCAGTACTGAGGGAGTGCTGCACTGTCAGAGGGTCAGTACTGAGGGAGCGCCACACTGTCAGAGGGTCAGTACTGAGGGAGTGCTGCACTGTCAGAGGGTCAGTACTGAGGGAGCACCACACTGTCAGAGGGTCAGTACTGAGGGACCGCCGCACTGTCAGAGGGTCAGTGCTGAGGGAGTGCCGCACTGTCAGAAGGTCAGTGCTGAGGGAGTGCCGCGCTGTCAGAGGGTCAGTGCTGAGGGAGTGCCGCACTGTCAGAGGGTCAGTGCTGAGGGAGTGCCGCACTGTCAGAGGGTCAGTGCTGAGGGAGTGCCGCACTGTCAGAGGGTCAGTACTGAGGGAGCGCCGCACTGTCAGAGGGTCAGTACTGAGGGAGTGCTGCACTGTCAGAGGGTCAGTATTGAGGGAGGGCTGCACTGTCAGAGGGTCAGTGCAGAGGGAGTGCTGCACTGTCAGAGGGTCAGTGCTGAGGGAGTGCCGCACTGTCAGAGGGTCAGTACTGAGGGACCGCCGCACTGTCAGAGGGTCAGTACTGAGGGAGTGCTGCACTGTCAGAGGGACAGTTCTGAGGGAGTGCTGCACTGTCAGAGGGTCAGGACTGAGGGAGTGCCGCACTGTCAGAGGGTCAGGACTGAGGGAGCGCTGCACTGTCAGAGGGACAGTTCTGAGGGAGTGCTGCACTGTCAGAGGGTCAGTACTCAAGGAGTGCTGCACTGTCAGAGGGTCAGTACTGAGGGAGTGCTGCATTGTCAGAGGGACAGTGCTGAAGGAGTGCTGCACTGTCAGAGGGACAGTACTGAGGGAGTGCTGTACTGTCAGAGGGTCAGTGTGGGGGAGTGCTGTACTGCAAGCAGCATTGACAGTTGCTGTGGAGAAGTGCACAGGAAAATGGGAACACAGCAGGGAGACAGTGAGACCTTAAAACAAAGAAAGTGGAATGAGAAGCATAACAAATAAATAATCTGGAATACACAGTGGGCTGAGTTGAGTCAAGCCACGGGGTTTTTCCACCAGTTGGAGAGACAGTGGAAGTCCCTCATAGATTCTATGTGAGAGACCCAACACTATTCAAGCACAGATAATTGGCCAGAGTCGGGTATCTCGTGGGGCCAAGGACGCTGAGGGCTGAAATCCTGCCCCCGACAGCAGTAGGTCAATCAGAGGTCAGCAGCTCGCCATTGCTGACAACCCCACAGTGGACGGTGGTTGCTGCCAGTATTGCTCTGGGAGCCAGCCAGAGGATCAGCACTGGATCCCTGGACAGGTGAGCAGGGCAGAATGGGAGTCATTGGGAGGAGGTTGCCGAGATGGGATTGGGGAGGGGGTTGGTTGATGAGAGGACGTCAGAAACAAGAGCGGGAGGTTGGCTCTCTGCATCTGTGTCTCTTCCTGATGCTGGCTCCCTCAATCTGGCACCGAGTGCCTACAAGCAAGGGACCCCTCCCCCCACACCTCACTGACGAGGCCACAGACAGTGGCCTTCAGGAGAGCTCCCTTCAGGAGCCATGAGAGAGACGTGAGTCCCGTTAATTCCCTGAGACACCACCAAGTTCCAGTGGATTCAAGGATATCTGGGGCTCATTCACAAACCCAATTGACATCCCATCACCAGCAGATGGGATTCTGGGCAGCTAGTGCGGACAGGTTGGGGAGTGGCGGGGAATGAGGAGGACCTCCTCGTGAACCTGCTCCTGGCCTGGCCAGACATGCCATCAACAGGTCCAGGCAGCAAGCGACAGAGAGGCTCATCTAACCTGACTGTCTGCCCTTCTACTGTGCAGTTATTCGAGCAGTTACATTCATGACCGAACGTCCTTGGAGAGGGATAATGCAGAGTCTGCAGGCGCCATTGAGGCCTTTCATGCTTGTTGGACACCGGAGGGACTGGGGTGCATTATCAACCCTCTTAATAACATTTTGATTTCATGTTTTTATTTAGCTTGTGATTTGTTTTTATTTTGGGTGATTCCTCTTTAAGCGACTGCCCTTCCTGCTTTGTTCCTCAGTTTGTTTAATTTAGTTTAATTGGTTTGCACAAAAAAATGGAATTCCTGTGTTGGGCCATTCCTGTCTCTGACTGAATTGGAGACAGGTTTCCCAATACCAGGAATCTGACATGGGTCCCCCTTCACCCCCTCACCATCGTAGTCATCCCTGGCCATCGTGCCCATTCTGGTGGGCTCAACTCAACTCTACCCAGTAAACCTGCCACCATCTGTACAGGAGCAAGGAAGAATAATATTGCAGATGCAGATCCTTTTGACAAACAGGAAAACATCAAACATTCAGGTGCAGCATGTAATCAAGAAGGCTAATGGAATGCTGAACCTTATTACGAGGGGAATTAGAGATAAAACGAATGACAGCATGCTTCAATAATTCTGGCATTGGGAAGGACACGTCTCAAATACCGTGTGAATTTAGGTTTCCTTATTTAAAGAAGGATGTAAATGCTTTGGAGACGGTTCAGAAGAGGTTTACTCGATTGATACCTGGAATGAGTGGGTTGTCTTATGAGAATAAGTTGGAAAGGCTGGGCTTCTTTCCACTGGAGTTCAGAGGAAATCTTAGAATCTTAGAATCCCTACAGCACAGAAAGAGGCCATTCGGCCCATCGAGTCTGCACCGACCACAATCCCACCCAGGCCCTACCCCCATATCCCTACATATTTACCCACTAATCCCTCTAACCTACGCATCCCAGGACATTAAGGGCAATTTTAGCATGGCCAATCAACCTAACCCGCACATCTTTGGACTGTAGGAGGAAACCGGAGCACCCGGAGGAAACCCACGCAGACACGAGGAGAATGTGCAAACTCCACACAGACAGTGACCCAAGCCAGGAATCGAACCCAGGTCCCTGGAGCTGTGAAGCAGCAGTGCTAACCACTGTGCTACCGTGCCGCCCAGGAGTCAGGGGTGACTTGATTGAAGTGTATAAGATCCTGACAAGGTGGACATGGAAAGATTGAGTGAATCCAGAACTAGGAAGCACTGTTTTAAAATTCGGGGTCAGTCTTACAGGACAGAGATGAGGAGATTTTTTTTCTCTGAGGGTTGTGTGACTTTGGCACGCTCTGCCTCAGCAGACGGTAGTGGCAGGTTTATTGAATGTTTTTAAGGCGGAAGTAGATAAATTCTTGTTAGGCAACGGAATCAAAGGTTATCAGGGTTAGATGGGAAGTGGAATTCAAAACACAAACAAATTAGCTTTGGTCTTACTGAATGGTGGAATAGGCTCGAGGGGCCGAATGGTCTATTTGTGCTTCTATTTCCTATGTTTGTC
The DNA here is from genome assembly GCF_964213995.1 of Mustelus asterias. NCBI lineage: Eukaryota > Metazoa > Chordata > Chondrichthyes > Carcharhiniformes > Triakidae > Mustelus > Mustelus asterias. The sequence goes on from NC_135806.1 coordinate 3,110,420, forward strand.
TGTGCCTCTTTTATCTGTACAGATTCTAATAGGGAGATTTCACAGTAACTTCACTGCAGCGTTTATGTAAGCCTTACTTGTGACTAATAAATAAACTTTAATTTATTAGAGTTGTGTATTTCCAACATTCATTATTATTTGTTTTGCTTTTAGAATACCGACATTTTGTAGAATCATAGAATCCCTACAGTGCAAAAGGAGGCCATTTGGCCCATCGAGCCTGCATCAATCACAATCCCACCCAGGCCCCATCCATTTACCCCACTATTTACCCCACTAGCCCCCCCAACACAAAGTTTCCTCTTTGTAATAAACTGAAAAATTCACCCCCCCGCCCCAGTTCACAGGAATGGGAGCTGTGTTTAAAACATAGTTGGCAAAGATAAATCTGTAGATACTTTCGAAACTTAAGCTGTGATTTATTATTTAAGAAGAAAGTGTATCAAATGCATCGTGATAACAAGAGGGAAAAACAAGGCTTCCCATTTGAAAGACTTTCACCCGTGCCCAACGCAATCATGGTAAGTGTTTGCAGATTTTACTGCGTGTTTGCTATGGCAACCCAACTTCTTTGAGGGAAGCCCTTTGTGTGATGATGTCGACAGCAGCTTAATCTGAGTACAGAGTACGTAAGCAGCAAGGGCACGCCCTGTGTGGGAAGCAGACACGCAGGCAATGTAACCTAGGGAATCCTGAGTGTTTTTTGCTGAGGTGAAAGTAAATAAAGGTGCTGATGTCTAAAAATACCGAGCTCAGGAATCTTCTGCGTCAGATTTCAATGAATTCCTCTCAGATAAATCTGGAAGCCTTTTTACATCAGAGATGGATGGGAATGATTGTATTAGTGAATGGCTTAATTCTGCTGCTCCAATTTAAATATCAAATGTAAGAAAAGCTATGAGTAATCATGAATTGAAGGAAGACTCTGAATAATGTCCCCATTCATCGCCATCACAAAGGAGATATTCTATATATTTTTTCACATTGTAAGACTGTAGGCTCCAGCTAATGGATCTGGCAGCATCCCAGCAAATCTTGTCAAACCAGTTCCATTTCCTCAATGTTTTTTGGCAACATTGAGGAATGCTGCCATGTGTTAGCATGTCCAATCTGTCTCCCTTTCCACCTCTCCGATACTGAATCCTGGGATCTCCTTTGTGATGAGCAGGTGGCCACCACTCCAGCTCAAATTTCTTTAATCTGTTTGCTTTGGTTACAAGGATGGGTAGTGGCTGGTCACTGCAGATACTCTACCTGACACCCGTGAAACTGGGATTGAAAACCATTGAAGTCAAAGCTCATTTGGCACATTTCACTGAAATCAAAGAGTTTGCAGCATGAGCAAGAGTGAAAATGAGTACTGTAGTTACACACGGGAGTGTTACACAATGTTAGAAGAGTGTTTATGTTTCTATTTTCTGCTCTTTATTTTCACCACTTTCCTGTGTTGCCCATCTTAGGTTGCTCTCTGGCAAATGGCCTGTTCACCGATAAGATAAAAATGAGATTGAGCAATGGGACAGGTGAAAGGCAACTTTTGGTGCTTTGTGTTGGGAGAAGGTGTATATGTGGGGGCGGGAGTGGCTGTGGATGTGGTCAGGCGGTGGGGTGGGGTGGGGGGGGGAGGGTGGGTACGGATAGAATCTCAATGATAAGGACATCCCCCAGGTAGCAACGAGCAGTGTTGTTTGTCTCCTCCTCAGTCTTGTCTCCTGAGACTTGATGCCTTGTTTGTCCTGTACCCAAACCTCACCGCTGGGCAATGTAATGCCGAGCACACCACAAGCACTCTGGTTAGCATATGGTGAAGGACATCTTCAGCTTTGTCCAGGTACCTGAAGCACGTCTTCAGTTTGCTAATGGCCCAATGACATACCAGGTTGGCACATGGGCGGGAATTCTCCCAGGCTGCCTGCCACTGGAATTTTAACAGCGGGTTGCAGAGAATGTGAAACCCCATTTACAGTCGGGTGGGAATTTCTGGCTTTTAGGCCAGTCCGGCTGAAGAATTCCGCCCGTGATCTTTATTGTATCGATCTTCAAAGTCTTTTTTCCATTCATGATGTGGAGATACCAGCACTGGACTGGGATGGGCACAGGTGATGAAGGAGCAGTGCTCCGAAAGCTCATGCTACCAAATAAACCTGTTGGACTTTGGTCTGGTATTGTGAGACTTCTTACTGTGTCTTTCCATTCACCTAAGCTGCAAGACCTACACAGTAACAACTTTTCCAATCAGCAGCAATCTGGCACTCACTCCAGGTGAGGGCAGCAGAGGTCCAGGTGAGGGCAGCAGAGCAGCGGAGTTGATTGGCTGTTGCAAGTAAGATTTGCATCGGCGGAATCACTGCGACCAGAAGGTGGTTTGTGGAGGAGCTGTTGTAAAGGGACAGTTAAACCCCAAAAACTACTTCAGTGTTTCCCTCCCTACCTCCTGCTCTAACCAAAAAAAAAGATGTCGCTCCTCGGCCTTTTGGCTAAGATCAAGTGTAGTCTGGTGATGCTGCACTTGGTCATGGCCATTGGGTTGCATTTAAGCTTCATTTTCATATGAAGCAATTTTTAAAAGCGGCATCTCGGCCTTTTGGCTGAGATGCAAATGAGATCAAGCCTTGGAGGCGGAGATGTCTGCCTGCTCCAATCAGCTTGATTCATGTAGATCAGGCTCAAGACAGGGTAAAGGGTCGCGTACCCTGTCTTTTCAGCTTGGATCGGAAATGTCTCAACTTGTTGAGACTCTGAATTGGACTTGATTTGATTGAATTGGAAAAGTATTTAAATAAACACAAAAAAAGATGTTGGGAGGGCCACAAGCAAGGGAAAGGTGAGTTGAGATTCTTTTATCCTTTTACCTGTATAAGGGAAGTATAGCAGCTAGGGCAGTGTAAGCTCCTCTTGCCAGATGTGGGTAATTAGGGAGCAATCTGGTCTCTCTGACAACTTTGTCTGTAGGAAGTGTGTCCAGTAGCACCTCACAGACCGCATTGTTCGGTTGGAGCGGCAGGTGGATACACTGCGGAGCATACAGGAGGCATGATGTGGAGATGCTGGCATTGGACTGGGGTAAACACAGTAAGAAGTTTAACCACACCAGGTTAAAGTCCAACAGGTTTATTTGGTAGCAGATGGCATTTGCTACCAAATAAACCTGTTGGACTTTAACCTGGTGTGGTTAAAACTCTTACTGAGCATATAGGAGGCAGAGAGTGTAATAGACACTAGTTACAGGGAGGTTGTCACACCACAGGTTCAGTCAGGAGAGGCAGGCAGGTAGTACAGGAGTCTCCTGTGCCTATTCCCCTTTAAAACAGGTATACCATTTTGGATGCTGTTGAGGGGGACAGCCTGTCAGGGGGGGTACCAGCAGCAGCCAGGCCTGTGGCACCACAGCTGGTTCTGCTGTGGAGCAAGGTAGGAGAAAGAGCAAGCGAGCGATAGGAATAGGGGACTCGCTAGTTAGAGGCACAGACAGGTGTTTCTGTGGCCACAATCGAGACTCCAGGATGGTGTGTTCCCTCCCTGGCGCCAGGGTCAAGGTTGTCTCTGAGCAGTTGGAGGACATTCTTAAGGGGGAGGGGGAGCAGCCAGAGGTCGTTGTACATATAGGTACCAACGACACAGGTAGAAAAAGGGATGAGGTCCTGAAGTGTGCATATAGAGAGTCAGGTAGAAGGCTAAAGTGCAGGACCTCGAAGGTAGTAATTTCTGGACTATTACCAGTGTCACATGCTAGTGAGAGTAGCAATAGGAAGATTGGGCAGATGAATGTGTGGTTTGAGAACTGGTGAAGTGAAGGGGCAGGGATTTAGACTTTTGGTTCATTGGGATCTCTTCTGGGGAAGGGGTGACCTGTTCAAGAGGGACGGGTTACATCTGAACTGGAGGGGGACTAACATCCTGGCGGGGAGATTTGCGAGAGCCACTCGGGAGGATTTAAACTAGTTTGGCAGGGAGGTGGGACCCAAAGCAGTAGGGAGACGGAAGAGAAAGTTGAGGACAGCACAGAAGTTAAAGAGAGCACATTAAGTAGTAAAGGCAGTGTCAGTAATCCTAGTACCAGACAGATCAGGAAAAAGCAGAACAGAGAGCAAGGGAAGTCCAGATTAAACTGTATTTATTTCAATGCAAGAGACCTGACGGGCAAGGCAGATGAACTCAGGGCATGGATGGGGACATGGGACTGGGATATTATAGCAATTACTGAAACATGGCTAAGGGAGGGACAGGACTGGCAGCTCAATGTTCCAGGGTACAGATGCTATAGGAAAGATAGAACAGGAAGTAAGAGAGGAGAGGGAGTTGCACTTTTGATTAGGGAAAACATCATGGCCGTACTGAGAGGGGATATGTCCGAGGGTTCGGCCACTGAGTCTATATGGGTAGAACTGAGAAATAAGAAGGGGGAAATCACTTTGATAGGGTTGTACTATAGGCTCCCAAATATCAGCGGAAAATTGATGAGCAAATATGTAAGGAAATTACAGATAGCTCCAAGAAAAATAGGGTGGTAATAGTATGAGATTTTAACTTTCCCAATATTAACTGGGACAGCCATAGTATTAGAGGGTTGGATGGAGAGAAATTTGTTGAGTGTATTCAGGAGGAATTTCTCATTCAGTATGTGGATGGCCCGACTAGAGAGGGGGCAAAACCTGACCTCCGGAAATAAGGAAGGGCAGGTGACAGAAGTGTTAGTGAGGGATGACTTTGGGACCAGTGACCATAATTCTATTAGTTTTAAGATAGCTATGGAGAATGATAGGTCTGGCCCAAAAGTTTAAATTCTAAGTTGGGGCAAGGCCGATTTTGATGGTATCAGGCAGGAACTTTCAAAAGTTAATTGGGGAGTCTGTGGGAAGGCAAAGGGACGTCTGGTAAGTGGGAGGCTTTCAAAAGTGTGTTAATCAGGGTTCAGGGTAAGCACATTCCTCTTAGAGTGAAGGGCAACGCTGGTAGAAGTAGGGAACCCTGGATGACTCGGGATATTGAGGCCCTGGTCAAGAAGAAGGAGGTCCATGACATGCATAGGCAGCTGGGATCAAGTGAATCCCTTGAAGAGTATAGGGGGTATAGGATTCAGGAGGGCAAAAAGGGGACATGAGATTGTTTTGGCAGATAAGGCAAAGGGGAATCCAAAGAGCTTCTACAAATACATAAAGGCCAAAAGAGTAACGAGGAAGAAAGTAGGGCCTCTTAAGGATCAACAAGGTCATCTATGTGCGGATCCACAAGAGATGGGTGAGATCATAAATGAATATTTCTCATCAGTATTTACTGTTGAGAAAAGCATGGATGTTAGGGAGCTTGGGGACATAAATAGCGATGTCTTGAGGAGTGTACATATTACAGAGAAGGAGGTGCTGGAAGTCTGAAAGAGGTAGATAAATCCCTGGGACCTGATGAAGTGTATCCCAGGACTCTGTGGGAGGCGAAGAAGGAAATTGCAGGTCCCCTAGCAGAGATATTTGAATCATCGGTAGTCACAGGTGAGGTGCCTGAAGATTGGAGGGTGGCAAATGTTGTGCCTTTGTTTAAAAAGGGCTGCAGGGAAAAGCCTGGGAACTACAGGCTGGTGAGTCTCACATCTGTGGTGGGTAAGTTGTTGGAAGGTATTTTGAGAGACAGGATCTACAGGCATTTAGAGATGCAAGGACTGATTAGGGACAGTCAGCATGGCTTTGTGAGTGGAAAATCATGTCTCACAAATTTGATTGAGTTTTTTGAAGGGGTAACCAAGAAGGTAGATGAGGGCATTGCAGTTGATGTTGTCTACATGGACTTTAGCAAGGCCTTTGACAAGATACCGCATGATAGGTTGTTGCATAAGGTTAAATCTCACAGCATCCAGGGTGAGGTAGCTAAATGGATACAAAATTGGCTTGATGACAGAAGCCAGAGGGTGGTTGTAGAGGGATGCTTTCCAAACTGGAGACCTGTGGCCAGCAGTGTGCCTCAGGGATCGGTGCTGAGTCCACTGTTATTTGTCATTTATATTAATGATTTAGATGAGAATATAGGAGGCATGATTAGTAAGTTTGCAGGTGACACCAAGATTGGTGGCATAGTGGACAGTGAAGAAGGTTATCTCAGATTGCAACGGGATCTTGATCAATTGGGCCAGTGGGCTGATGAGTGGCAGAGGGAGTTTAATTTAGATAAATGCGAGGTGATGCATTTTGGTAGATTGAACTAGGGCAGGACTTAATCAGTCAATGGTAGGGCATTGGGGAGAGTTACAGAACAAAGAGATCTAGGGGTACAGGTTCATAGCTCCTTGAAAGTGGAGTCACAGGTGGACAGAGTGGTGAAGAAGGCATTCAGCATGCTTGGTTTCCATAAGACCATAAGACCATAAGACATAGGAGCGGAAGTAAGGCCATTCGGCCCATCGAGTCCACTCCACCATTCAATCATGGTTGATTTCAACTCCATTTACCCGCTCTCTCCCCATAGCCCTTAATTCCTCGAGAAATCAAGAATTTATCAATTTCTGTCTTGAAGACGCTCAACGTCTCGGCCTCCACAGCCCTCTGTGGCAATGAATTCCACAGACCCACCACTCTCTGGCTGAAGAAATTTCTCCTCATCTCTGTTCTAAAGTGACTCCCTTTTATTCTAAGGCTGTGCCCCCGCGTCCTAGTCTCCCCTGTTAATGGAAACAACTTCCCTACGTCCATCCTATCTAAGCCGTTCATTATCTTGTAAGTTTCTATCAGATCTCCCCTCAACCTCCTAAACTCCAATGAATATAATCCCACGATCCTCAGACGTTCATCGTATGTCAGGCCTACCATTCCTGGGATCATCCGTGTGAATCTCCGCTGGACCCGCTCCAGTGCCAGTATGTCCTTCCTGAGGTGTGGGGCCCAAAATTGCTCACAGTACTCCAAATGGGGCCTAACCAGTGCTTTATAAAGCCTCAGAAGTACATCCCTGCTTTTGTATTCCAAGCCTCTTGAGATAAATGACAACATTACATTTGCTTTCTTAATTACGGACTCAACCTGCAAGTTTACCTTTAGAGAATCCTGGACTAGGACTCATTGGATAGAACATTGAATATACGAGTTGGGACATCTTGTTGAAGTTGTACAAGACATTGGTATGGCCACACTTGGAATACTGTGTGCAATTCTGGTCAACCTACTATAGAAAGGATATTCTTAAACTAGAAAGAATGCAGAAGAGATTTATTAGGATGCTACCAGAACTTGATGGTTTGAGTTACAAGGAGAGGTTGGTGATCTTATAGAGGTCTATAAAATAATTAGGGGCCTAGATCAGCTAGATAGTCAATATCTTTTCCTAAAGGTAGGGGAGTCTAAAACTAGAAGGTATAGATTTAAGGTGAGAGGGGAAAGATACAAAAGTGTCCAGAGGGGCAATTTTTTCACACAGAGGGTGGTGAGTGTCTGGAACAAGCTGCCAGAGGGAGTAGTAGAGGTTGGTACAATTTTGTCTTTTAAAAAGCATTTAGACAGTTACATGAGTAAGATGGCTATAGAGGGATATGGGCCAAATATGGGCAATTGGGACTAGCTTAGGAGTTTAAAAATAAGGGCAGCATGGACAGGTTGGGCCAAAGGGCCTGTTTCCATACTGTAAACCTCTATGACTCTATGACACTCTATTTTTACAACCACTCCTATTCAGAAAGATGCCCGTGACGGTGGTCCGTCACAAGCAGGGCAATGTAGGTGACTATCAGGCCTAGCATTGCTGGCAATGTGGGGGAAGCTTGGTCTTTGTCTTGGCCATACCAATGGGGATAACGACCTGCTCTTCCTGATACAGAGCCAGGGCCTCCTGGATAACAGTAGTTGGCTTTAAGTTGTGCGATGTCGCTGCAGTCACCAGTTGCAGCCTGGATGCAGCTTCATATGAAAGGTTGAGGGCCCAGGGTGACCCTGACAGGACTGGCAGCACTGCCCATGCCCTGGTTCCAGGCTTGGTGAGAGCCTCCTTTGTGGAGCTGAGACAGGAGAATTGTTCCACTGGAGGGACAGCCCTCTGCACGGTACCTTTCTTCTCCCTTTCTCTCAGTTTCTCGTGTGTTCTCTTGTCTTCAGCCCTTACCAGACCACCCAAGATAACAGCAAAACGCTTCTGAAAGCAGCCAAAACCACCGAAGCTTCAGCAAAAACATCCTCTCGGAAATCAGTTATAGGATTGAGAAAATAGCTGATAAAATGCTCAGATGTGAACCATCTGGTCACCCTATTATAGAAAGGATATTATTAAACTAGAAAGAGTGTGGAAAAGATTTACTAGGATGCTACCGAGACTTGATGGTTTGAGTTTTAAGGAGAGGCTGGATAGACTGGGACTTTTTTCTCTGGAGCATAGAAGGCTGAGGGGTGATCTTATAGAGGTCTATAAAATAATGAGGGGCTTAGATCAGCTAGATAGTCAACATCTTTTCCCAAAGGTAGGAGAGTCTAAAACTAGAGGGCATAGGTTTAAGGTGAGAGGGGAGAGATACAAAAGGGTCCAGATGGGCAATTTTTTCACTCAGAGGGTGGTGAGTGGAACAAGCTGCCAGAGGTAGTAGTCGACGCAGGTACAATTTTGTTTTTTAAAGAGCATTTAGACAGTTACATGGGTACGATGGGTATAGAGGGATATGGGCCAAATGCAGTCAATTGGGACTAGTTCAGTGGTAAAAACTAGGCGGCATGGACAAGCTGAAGGGTCGTTTTCTATGCTGTAAACCTCTATGACTCTATCAATTTCATAGAACAAAGCAGCAAGTAACCTATTGTAGTGGATGAATCTTTAAGCCATGTTGCTGATGTCCTTGTTACCTTTTAGCACCACCATTATTGGGCGAGTTTCTCACGTGACAAATCTCAGACACTAGAACAGCACAATTCCTAAAAGGGTCCGCACAATAATAATCATTAATTCGAATACTCCAATTACCATTTTCTATACAACAACAAAAAGTTGCATTTAAATGGTGTCTTTATTGTAGTAAAACATCCCAACATTCTTCATAAGAATGATTATCAATGAAAATTTGATGTTCAGTCTGGTTCTGCGTGTGCCTTCCCAGGAAATAAACAGTAAAATGGGGAAACAAGAATACTGGTCCAAAGATGTACGGGTTAGGTGGATTGGCCATGCTAAATTTCCCCCGACTGTCAGGGTGACTAGCAGGGTAAATACATGGGGTTACGGTGAGAGGGCCTGAGTGGGATTATTGTCAATGCAGGTTCAATGGGCTGAATGGCCTCTTTCTGCACTGCAGGGATTCTATGATTCTATGAGCTATTCTTCCCTTTAGGTTGTGTGTATAGAGATGCCCAACCCAAATTGGCATATGGTGTACCTCTGGCATGGGACAGGCACACGGGGACCACCCAACACCTTGGTGGGTTTGGCTGTACATCAGGTGTGGCACCAAAAAGGGCCTTGGTCTAACAGTGTACAGATCAGTAGTTAGATAGTTAATGTCAATGACTTGTCTTTATTAATAAAGCATGCTTTGAAGATCTTAATACATGTGAGTGACTGTCTCTGATTAGAGCTGTCAAAGGTTTATTTGTGAAGTTTGGGTAAACAAGGAGTTTTCTGGAATTGCCTGCCCTTGCCTCTGGGTTGGTTGTACAGCTGTCACCTGGATTGAAGCTGAATAAAGCACCGTGACTTCCGCCTTCGCCTCTACGTTGGACATGGAGTGATTGTGAGATGATAAACCCCTCTGAAATTCAGTGAAAATGTGTAATGCTGCTGGAACCTTGAAACAGAAAATGCTGGAGATAGATACGCTGCAAGCAGCTCAGCTGAAACATTAACATGATCTCCCAATGATGCCATTTGATCTGCTGAGTATTTTCAGCATTCTATTAGAACATAAGAACTCGGAGCAGGAGTAGGCCATCTGGCCCCTCGAGCCTGCCCCGCCATTCAATAAGATCATGGCTGATCTTTTTGTGGACTCAACTCCACTTACCTGCCCGCTCACCATAACCCTTAATTCCTTTACTGTTCAAAAGTCTATCTATCCTTGCCTTAAAAACATTCAATGAGGTAGCTTCAACTGCTTCACTGGGCAGGGAATTCCACAGATTCACAACCCTTTGTGTGAAGAAGTTCCTCCTCAACTCAGTCCTAAATCTGCTCCCCCTTATTTTGAGGCCATGCCCCCTAGTTCTAGTTTCACCCGCCAGTGGAAACAACTTCCCTGCTTCTATCTTATCTATTCCCTTCATAATCTTATATGTTTCTATAAGATCTTCCCTCATTCTTCTGAATTCCAATGAGTATAGCCCCAGTCGACTCAGTCTCTCCTCATAAGCCAGGTGTGGCCTCACCAGCACCCTATACAGCTGCAACATAACCTCGCTGTTTTTAAACTCCATCCCTCTAGCAATGAAGGACAAAATTCCATTTGCCTTCTTAATTACCTGCTGCACCTGCAAACCAACTCCTTGTGATTCTTGTGATTCTTGCGAAAACATAATTATGTGTTAATTATAAGCAAAAAGGAGAGGTAGATATATCCTTCAGCTGTGCCATGTGTAATGGAGTCATTGTCATAGCCAGCTTAGTAAGAGACCTTTCAGCCCAACATGTCTGCACCAGCCATCAAATACCTATCTATTCTAATCCCATTTTCCAGCGCTAGTATGCTGTGGCGTTTCAATCTCAAAATTAAGTAGACAAAGAACAAAGAACAATACAGCACAGAAACAGGCCCTTCGGCCCTCCAAGCCTGCGCCGCTCATGTGCCCAACTCGACCATTCGTTTGTATCCCTCTATTCCCAGTCTGTTCATGTGGCTATCTAGATAAGTCTTAAAAGATCCCAGCGTGTCCGCCTCAATCACCTGGCAGTGCTCCGAAAGCTTATGGTATTTGCTACCAAATAAACCTGTTAGACTTTAACCTGGTGTTGTGAGACTTCTTACTCTACTCTCTCTCCACAGAGGCTGTCACACCTGCTGAGATTTTCCAGCATTTTGCTGTTTTTGTTTCAGATTCCAGCATCCACAGTATTTTGCGTTTATTATAGGGGAGTTCTCTTGTTGTCCTGTGTAGCATTATCACCTACATCACAACAGTGACTAGACTTTCCAATTTCATTAATAAGTTTTGTTTGTCTTTCATTTTTCCAATTAGGAAGAAGGGTCTGAGCTGAAAATATCAACAATCTTTCTCTCCACAGAGACCGGGTGGCCTGCTGTGTGCTTTCAGCTTGTTCTGTTTTTTGTTTCTGGGTTGTATTCGCTCCTCGGCCTTTGGGCTCATTTGGGCGGCACAGTGGTTAGCACTGCTGCCTCACAGCACCAGGGACCCTGGTTTGATTCCTGGCTTGGGTCACTGTCTGTGTGGAGTTTGCATGTTCTCCCCATGTCTGCGTGGGTTTCCTCCAGGTGCTCCGGTATCCTCCCACAGTCTGAAAGATGTGTTGGTTAGATGCATTGACCTGAATAGGCGCCGGAGTGTGGCGACTAGGGGAATTTCACAGTAACTTCATTGCAGTGTTAATGTAAGCCTTACTTGTGACTAATGAATAAACTTTACTTTATTCTATTCTGCTTTTTATATGAATTGGGGATTTCTAGGGATGGGAAATCTAGCCTTTGGAGGTGGTTTTCAGCCAAGCCTTTTCTTAGCAAGCTGACCTGAACAGTAATTTCTGTGGGGGTTCTCCCAATCCGCCATCAATGTGACAGAAATTCAACAGAAAGTGGTTGTTTATACCATCTCTCTCTTTGAATTTCCACAAAATGCAGCAGGAAACTGGAACACCACAAAGACATCCCGGTTCACAATCTTGTCTCCAAAGTGAGTGGCGCAGACAGAGGGGCAGAAAGAGAAATGAGTGTTCTCGTCTGAAACAGGGGAGGAAAAACTGATAGAATTGTCAAAATGGAATTTATTGAGCCAATAGGAGTAAATGTTGTGTTTAAATTTAAATAGGGGATAAGTAGTGAAAAGGTGGAATAAAAGGATTGGAGGAACAGGAATGTAAAGTTTGAATTGTTCTTAGTGTTGTGTGACATTGCTGTTAGTGTTTAATCAGAAATCGCTGAAAGGAAGGAGGATTTGCATTCGTAAAGCAAATCCATTGGATATCTCAAAGCGCTTTATAGCCAATGAACTACTTTTGAATCATTGTTGTAATCTAAACTATTTGCAATGTTTGAATAAGTTTATTTCAGGTGGATTGAGAGGATGTAGTGGAACAATGCTGATATTAAACTACTTTCAGTTTGTTGCGAATCCCCAGACACCTTCTTTACCATCTTCATTAGGATTGAATTCACTATGGCACTACGACTGACACTAGCTATTTGATAAGTTATTTATTGGTTTAGTCACAGGGTCACCATGGCTCAGAAAGAGGCCGTTCAGTTCACCGGGTCTGTGCTGGATATTCCCTGCTCTAGTTGAGGTTTACTGATGTATTTGATCCAACTGGGTTCGGTTAAACAGATTGTCCGGAAGTACTCATCAGATCCACAATTTTCCCATTTCTTTTACCTCTGGGGGAGGGAATTCCAATTGGATGGTAAAATGCTGGAAAGATCTCAACGGGTCTGACAGCATCTGTGGAGAGAGAAAGAGCCAATGTTTCGAGTCTGGGTGACCCCTTGTCCGATTTCTGTGTAGGGTTTGTCTGACGAAGGGTCATCCAGACTCGAAACGTTGGCTCTGTTCTCTCTCCACAGATACTGTCAGACTTGCTGAGATTTTCCAGCATTTTCTGTTTTTGTTTCAGATTCCAGCATCCGCACAGTATTTTGCTTTTATCCAGTTTTTATCACCACTCCACACATGTGTACATGTAAATATGTGCACGCACACAGATTTCCAACAAGAATGTTGGGCAGTAACCATGAGTGCGACCCCTTGCTATCCATGGCCCAGGGATAATGAAGTTACGTGACCCTCCCAGTGACCTGACTGAAACCAAGCAATTCCATTCCATCCTGGTCAGTATATCCTGCTGAATTAAAGGTGCTTTTATATTATGCAAGACCACAAAATTCCCAAAATGTGGGTCCCACATGTGGGATTTGCTCAGGCCCACAGCTCAACGGACTTGCTAAAAACAGGTGTCCCTGGCAGCTGATCCTGGCAGCTTTACACTCTGACTCCAGCCAGCCAGCTGGGTAACTGCACAGTGTGAATCACACAACATTAGCTTGGCTCTTACATAATCCAATCACCTCAACACACTAAACAATCAGTGAGGCTCATTATAAATGTGTAACTCTGACTCACTTTTGGATATCTAGAACCGCTCCTTTTGGGTGTGAGGTTGTTGAACGTTTAAAAAAGTGTTGGAAGCAAACAGGAAAGTCAATGGAGGCAATGACTCATCATGCCTGTAGTCAGTTAACTCTCGGTGCCCGACTAACTTATGAGGTAACATTTCTCGGAGCAAGAGTGATGGCTGAAATCTGCGAAGAATCCAAATAAAAGATTTTTTTTCCTGGCAGCACAGTAGATTAATGGCTGGGTGGCACGGTAGCACAGTGGTTAGCACTGCTGCTTCACAGCTCCAGGGACCTGGGTTCGATTCCCGGTTTGGGTCACTGTCTGTGTGGAGTTTGCACATTCTCCTCGTGTCTGTGTGGGTTTCCTCCGGGTGCTCCGGTTTCCTCCCACAGTCCAAAGATGTGCGGGTTAGGTTGATTGGCCATGCTAAATTGACCCTTAGTGTCCTGGGATGTGTAGATTAGAGAGATTAGTGGGTAAAATATGTAGGGATATGGGAGTAGGGCCTGGGTGGGATTGTGGTCGGTACAGACTCGATGGGCCGAATGGCCTCTTTCTGTACTGTAGGGTTTCTATGATTTCTTTCTTCTATGATAATGGACCGCGTCGCACGATATTATTAAACCACACAAAGCAGGAAGTCCTCAAGGTCACTCTTAGCTGTACAGTAAACCTTCCTCAGAAAGCGAATCTTTGTTGCCATTTCTGAGAGTTTGTGTTAAACCCGCAGCATCATTCTGGTGACGCAATTTAGCCATTGCCCTTAAAGCAGCTTAATAAGGTGGGCTCGAAACCGACTTGTTCACACATTGGTGAATCCCTTGGATTCACATGTGGAATGCGTAAACATAGCAATGTATTTCCAACAGTGCATCGCTGCTGGAAACACATCCAAGAGATGTACAAAGCTGCCACTCACTTAGTAGGTTTGTGAAGATGTCGGGCTTATGAATGTCAGCAACATCCAATAGAATCTGAACTTAGGACTTTGGTTCCTTTCCCAGCACTGGCATTATACATGCCTGAAGGATCAAATGACTGAGTTACAGTCCAACCATTACTTCCAAATGCATCAGCTGTTTATAATTATTTTCCTGATGGTTGAAGCTAACAGACACTGATGTCACGAGAAAGGTATAATTACCTGCTGCGATGTGCAAAATCGGCCACATGATTTCAGAAAGCGTATAATCACATTGTAATCGGTTCTGTGCAGGATACGACACAAAGAAAATAAATGGGTAGTGTGGGAATGATTATAGCTGCAATCTAATTGACGGTTCAAGAACACATGACACCAGCAACAATAAAACCCCCAACAAATTTTATTGAGAAAGTAGAGTTCAAAGAATGCTCTGTACTATATTTACAGTTAACTTGCTGAAGATACGGCCCTGTGTAATCACTCACAGCTATCTGTCAATGGTTATGATCTGTAAGTGTTTCAGCTTTATGTGAGAGTGGTATTTCAGTTATGGGCCATTTGTTCACTGACAGAGGCTTGAGAAGAGATTGGATGATAACTTCCTCTCTGATACCATCTCCTATAAGTGTGGCTTGATGCAGAAGTGACCAGTTGATTAGCAGAGAATGCTGTCACATACTGCACATCATAGCAAGGTCCTATAAAAGCAAATTACTGCGGATGCTGGAATCTGAAACAAAACCAGGGCAATGCTGGAAAATCTCAGCAAATCTGACAGCATCAGTGGAGAGAGAATAGAGGCAATGTTTCGAGTCTGGATGACCCTTCATGGGAGCCAATGGTTTTAGCTGTTGGAATAGCCCAGCAGATTAGCAAGTTAATAATGTAAAGACATATGAATGCCTCTTTCACAGGAATCTGCCAACATGGAGAAAATCCTTTAATATCTGCTGTTTGCGTAACATAGAATCAAATGTCTTGGCGAAGGGTAGGGGTGGAGGTGAGATTTTTTTAAAAGGTAGTTTTTCTCTATTAATTTAATTCTTACCAAAGCCAGGTTTCACAGAATCTTTACCTTGCAAAAGGAGGCCATTCGGCCCATCGAGCTTGCACTAACAACAATCCCACCTAGGCCCTATCCCTGTTACCCAATGTATTTACCCTGCTAGTTCCCTGACACTAAGGGGCAATTTATAGAATCATAGAATCCTTACGGTGCAGAAAGAGTCCATTCGACCCATCGGGTCTGCACCAACGACAATCCCACCCAGGCCCTATCCCTGTAACCCTACGTATTCACCCTGCTAGTCCCCCTGACACTAAGGGGAAATTTATCATGGCCAATCAACCTAACCTGTGCATCTTTGGACTGTGGGGGGAAACCGGAGCACCCGGAGGAAACCCACGCAGACATGGTGAGAATGTGCAAACTCCACACAGACAGTGACCCAAAGCTGGGAATCAAACCCAGGTCCCTGGCACTGTAAGGCAGTAGTGCTAACCACCAAGCCACCGGGCCGCCCCCAAGTCTGCGTATTTCATTATGGAAGTATTAGTTTAGGGAGAAATGACATCCTCCCATTTTGATTGAAGGAATTTCATGTTTAAAACCATAACATGGGTGAGTTTTCAGTAAGCATTTTGCTTACATGAAGCTGCTGTGTTGGGTTTGAAAGGTATTTTTCTTTGATATGCTGCAAGTACTCACATGGCTGCTTTTGCAACATTGAAGTGTAATTTCAGTGCTCTCTCAATCTGCAGATGAAGTGGGAGCTGGTTAAAGAATTAATGCTGGAGTGTTGAAGACCTGTCAAGAACCCACACTCCCTTTGAGTGCAGCTTGAGGCTGGGAGCATGGGATTGCTGAATTGAGCTACCCTGAATGATTTCACTCGATTGCAACATAACAAATAAAGCACAAAGTAGCTCAGAACAAATTTTATCTGAGCTGGAGCCTTGCCAGAATGGATATATGCATAAACCCTCGGATGTATTGTGTGCTTAATAATGGTGACAAAGTAAAACAAGCCTTTGGAGATGTTTACCCTGGAGATTTTCCAACACAGCCAAACTGTGGTTTATCAGCTCACGCTCAGCAGGCCACCGGAACAGGGAATTATCAGGCAGTTGTATTAATTATCTACAACATTAGCATCTACAACATTAGCGCCTGCACTCAGTCCTTCTGATAGGCGGTATCATGGATTCAATTTTTTATATATCATTACCACTGTTTTGCATTGCTGCATCCCATCACTGAGTAAATATTAAGCATTGTTAACTCTTCTCCCAGTGACTAGTGCAGGCCACATGTGGCCCCTGAGGCTTGGAAACTCTCTCTTCAAAGGCCAAGATCATCAGTCCTATTTAGCTCCACCGTTCTTCTTCACTGGCTTGTCCAGTCTACATTCGGCAGCACTGGAGGTTTTGGGAGGCTGGGTATAGCACTTGGGGTGAATGGGATCAAAGGTTATGTGGACAAGGCAGGATTAGGCTATTGAGTTGGACAATCAGCCATGATTGAATGGCAGAGCAGGCTCGAAGGGCCAAATGGCCTCCTCCTAATCCTATTTTCAATGTTTCTATTGGAGGGCTCTTCTTAATATTGCAGCTTCATTGCCAAATGAATGAGATTTTTTGAGTTAAGGTGAGGTAGAGCACCAAGGCTACAGAGTGCGGACCTATGCAGCCCACATGGATAAAGGGTTGAGCATCCCCTGATTAGATGCACTGTGTAGAGAGAACCAGGCAGAGCAGGAGGCCACAGCTTTAACCCTCAGTCTGTGCTGAGGTGGAGTGCTGCAAGCTATTTCAGCATCCTTGGGCTAGGGAGAGGAAAATTGTGGCTGAGTCATTATTACTCCTCCGTGCAGATGTTTGCCAAAGACTCTGATGGTTTTGCTGTGATCCTTACCCCTCCCCCCACCACACCCACACCCCACCCAGTCAGAAACCTGTTTACTTTCACTGTCAAGGTGCATCCAAGAGAATGGCCAATTGAATGAACGGTATCGATGACGCTGAAGGGTGAATGCTACCCATGGAAGCATTGTCTAATTTGTCAGCATCTACAACAGGCAAGGAAGCAAAACTGGACTGAATAGATCATTCTAAAAAAAAGCAATTAGTAAGCTGCAACTCGACTGGTTGTAATGAACCCAGGAACACTAGTTCAGTCGGACTGACCGCTGAAAGTCTCATCCGGCTTCTGGTGGCAATGCCAACAGACAGGAGGAGGCCATTCAGCCCATTGTGTCAGTGCTAGCTCCTTGAGAGAGCTATCAAATGAATTTCACTCCCCCTGCTCTTTTCCCACAGCCCTGCAAACCTCAGCCAGTTGCTCAGTCTCCACTGCACTCGGTCACTGGCAGAGGAGATGCGGGAACCCACTGGGGGAAACACAGATGATTTAGTTGGTTAGGATGCAAAATATTTTTGCATTGTTCATGAATTTTTCTGGCATGTAAGTGGAAAGAAATTTAGCTAAATGTTTTCCTTTTAGCAGCTGCCTCAAGAGGTTTTCTTTTTAAGTAAACACACTATGCAGATACCCTAATCAGAATCAGGATATGTTTTGAATGCTCATGAAAGGACAAGATCACTCAATTGGAAATGATTTTGCACAGACTGATCAGAGAACCCTGCTCAAAGCCTGGCATGCAGATTGCAGCATCAGCCAGCATAACTACCATATGGATTCATATGTCTTTTTTTATAATTTATTTTGGAAGTTAAGTAGTGCTTGATGGTGAAACTTAATTATATTACAAATGCTCGCTGTCTCTCTGACTCCCACTCTCAGAACAAGTGCCATAGATTTGAAGAGACACAGGAACTGCTGAACACGTACACCAGGTGGCACTGCCATAGAAATCTAAGGAGCCAACAGGATGATGCTTGTTACCTGTGTCACTGACATCAAAAATATTGGCCAATGTTTTACGACCTTACTTGGGCAAGACTTGTAAAATCCCACCTGAAGCCAATGGAGAATTCTGTTCTGCTAGACGCGCAATTCCAGGGCGGGCATAGTGGTAAAATTCTGGCAATTGAGTCTGCATTATAGACCAGATCCATTGGACCTGGAGCATGTTAGTGAGGTGGGGAATCATCTATGGAACTGAGGCCCCATGTGCTACCCTGATAACAACTCGCATTTATATGTCTTGTTTTGATTTGACTTGATTTGATTTATTATTGTCACATGTATTAACACACAGTGAAAAGTATTGTTTCTTGCGCACTATACAAACAAAGCATACCATTCATAGAGAAGAAAACGAGAGAGTGCAGAATGTAGTGTTACAGTCATAGCTAGGGTGTAGAGAAATATCAACTTAATGCAAGGTAAGTCCATTCAAAAGTCTGGCAGCAGCAGAGAAGAAGCTGTTCTTGAGTCGGTTGGTACGTGACCTCAGACTTTTGTATCTTTTTCCCGACGGAAGAAGGTGGAAGAGAGAATGTCGGGGGTGCGTGGGGTCCTTAATTATGCTGGCTGCTTTGCCGAGGCAGCGGGAACTGTAGACAGAGTCAATGGATGGGAGGCTGGTTTGTGTAATGGATTGGGCTAACTTCACAACCCTTTGTAGTTCCTTGCAACCTTGGGCAGAGCAGGAGCCATACCAAGCTGTGATACAACCAGAAAGAATGCTTTCTATGGTGTATCTGTAAAGGTTGATGGGAGTCATAGCTGACATGCCAAATTTCCTTAGTTTTCTGAGAAAGTAGAGGCGTTGGTGGGCTTTCTTAACTATAGTGTTGGCATGGGGAGACCAGGAAGGGTTGTTGGTGATCTGGACACCTAAAAACTTGAAGCTCTCGACCCTTTCCACTTCGTCCCTGTTGATGTGAACAGGGGCATATTCTCCTTTACGCTTCCTGAAGTCAATGACTATCTCCTTTGTTTCGCACCTTTAATGTAATAAAATGTGCCCAGGTGCTTAGCAGGGGTATTATGTGACAAAATCTAATAGTGAGACACATAAGAAGATGTTAGAAATGAAAACAGAAAATTCTGGAAATACTCAGCAAATGTGAGTGTACAGCGTTCCTTTCAAAAGTGACTCCGCACTAACTGCCCTGTAAAATCTGAATCTGCTGTCTGACTTTCTCATAAAGGCTAAACTGAACCAGAGAGATGGAGATTGGCAGATCAACACCTATGGAGTCAGAAGCAGAGTTAATGGACAAGATCTGAACTGATTCGAAACCCACTCACTTGCTCCAACTTAAAATTGGGCCCAACCTTCCAGATCAATGACCTTTCGGATCATTGGGGGAATCCAGAACTAGGGGTCATAGTTTGAGGATAAGGGGTAAACCTTTTAGAACAGAGGTGAGGAGAAATTTCTTCACCCAGAGGGTGGTGAATGTATGGAATTCACTACCACAGAAAGTAGTTGAGGCCAAAACGTTGTGTGATTTCAAGAAGGAATTAGATATAGCTCTTGGGGCTAAAGGGGGTCAAGAGATATAGTGGGGCAAGGCGGAATCAGAATTTGACAATCAGCTATGATCATAATGTGTGGCAGGGCAGGCTCGAAGGGCCGAATGGCCTACTCCTGCTTCTAGTTTCTATCGACCAGCAGCACAAGCTCCATTTCTCTTCACAGATACCACCAGAGCTGCTGAGCATTTGCAGCAGTTTCTGTTTCTCATTCAGATTTCCAGCATCTGCAGTGGTTCGCTGCTGTAAGGAGATATTAGGGGAGGTGATTAAGTAGACTCCTTAAAGCCTGTTAATGCCCCACAAGAGGGAGAAAGGAATAGAAGGATAGAGGAGAGATGGGAGGTGGCTTGAATGGAGCATAAACAGAAAATGTTGGAAAATCTCAGCTGGTCGGACAGCGTCTGTGAAGAGAGAATAGAACCAACGTTCCGAGTATGGATGACCCTTCGTCAGAGTTGAAGACTCTTGAGTTGGGCATATCGGGCTCAATGAGCTGTTCTTGTGCTTCTCTGTAAAACACCAGGCATTGGTGCACAAAGTTAGGAGCAGAACGAAGCCTAACTGCTCTTTTCATCTGGTCAGTGCACCAGGAGTAATATCAGTGCTCTGTTGATCTGCCAATCTCCATCTCTCTGTTTCAGTTTAAGCCTTTATGAGAAAGTCAGACAGCAGATTCAGATTTTACAGGGCAGTTAGTGCAGAGTCACTTTTGAAAGAAATGTTGTACACTCACATTATCTCCTGCCCTGTGATAAAAGGGGGTTGAGTTTAATAATAGATGGCAGCTGAAATTTGTTTTTATTCTTTCAGGGGATGTGCGTGTCACTCGCAAGGCCAGCATTTATTGCCCATCCCTAATTGCCCTTCAACCAAGCGCCTTGCTAGGCCATTTCAGAGAGGCAGTTAAGAGTCAACCACATTGCTCTGAGTCTGGAGTCACTTGTAGGTCAGACTGGGTAAGGGTGGCAGATTTCCTTTGTTAAAGGATATCAATGACTTACTCAACATCAGATGATGAAAATTCCAACGAAAAAGATGCACCCCAATTGCTTGCAGTCCAATTTCCAAGCCCTTCCTGAACCTCTTCCAAAGGGAGACTACAGAGCTTCTAAACCTCACAAGGACATGATCAGAAAGAGTTCTAAAACCTCCAGCCTGATTAAACCTATAAAGTCTGACATTTGCGGAGAGGAGGGGGTGATACGCGAACATAAATGTAAAATATATGTGGACAGAGACTTGGGGAGAGAGGTAGGGGACGACCTTATCGACTCGTCACGCTGGTCTATCGGTGGGGCAAGCTGCTAAGATCAGGCAACAGGCGAACAATTGCAATGTTCTGCCGGCGAAATCAACTTTGTATCCATAAAGGGCACAACGCTGATTTCAATATTAATGACCTAATTTAAATGTAATTAGTGAGTCCTGGATGCTCTCGTCCGGGCTTACCTGTCCTTACCTGCTCTTCGGCCAAGGCCGTCACCGGTGAGGGTCAAGTATGGTCCCCCACCAATACAGACTAGACCTGATGGCTTCACCAGTGGGAACGGAGGCCATTGAAGCCCCTGGGTGGTGTGGGGCAGGGCTGGGCAATGCCCCTTTGGCAGTGTCGGCCTGGCACTTCCAGCCTGGCATCCTAGCACTGCCATTGATAGCAGCAGGGCCAGAAGATCCCACCACCAGCGAATGGTGCATCACCTCCTGTCATGGGGAAAACTCTGCAGGGAGCCAGAAAATGCCCCCCTTAGTCTTATAGTTCTCTCGTACATAATCATGTGGGTGGTACTGTTTCTCCAATGCCACACATTAACCCTTTCAACCCTCAGCACCCTAATACGACAGTCCTCACCTTTTAGGTACACACACCTCTCTCTCCAAGGCTGATTGGGCTACGGTTAGGTGTGACTCACCTTGGGTTGAATCAGTAAACTCAATGGTACGTTCAAGAGTAATAATTACAAGGGCCGGAATTTTCTAGCCCTTCACACCAGTGGGAACGTCTGGTCCTGCTGATGTGAATGGAGATTTCAGTGGCTCGTTGGCACCATTGCAGGGAGCTGGAAAATTCCAGCCAAACATATTTTCTTGGATCTATTAGTAATAGTTTAGAAAGAATGAGCGCATGATGCCGTTCAACTACCTTAATTTAAATAGAATAACACCTCTGCAATATATCCTCCAGCCCAACGCACAACTTTCTACCCTTGCAGTCTTTTTTTAAACATCATTCACAGGAAGTGGGTGTCACTGGCAAGGCCAGTATTTATTACCCATCTTGGGGAGAAGGTGGGTGGGGAGCCACCTTCCTGAACCGCTGCAATCCGTGTGGTGCAGGTACACCCACAGTACTGTTAGGGAGGGAGTTCCAGGATTTCAACGCAGCAACAGTGAAGGAACGGTGATATATTTCCAAGTCAGTATGGTGTGTGGCTGGGAGGGGAACGTGCAGATAGTTCTGTTCCCATGTGTTCGCTGCCCTTGTCGTTAGAGGCCACAAGTTTGCGAGATGCTGTTGAAGGAGACTTGGTGAGTTGCTGCTGAGTGCGTGTTCCATGTACTCTTTCCAAACAAAACATGAGTTTTTCTCGTTGTATCTCTCACTTTAATCTCTGTTTCGCAGCCAGAGATCTGAGAGATTTGGAATGCAATGGTGGGAAGTGTTTCTCTAATTACGCAGACAAGGTAACAAGTAATTTATCGTTCAGACTCTGAGATAAAACACCTTCTATATGGTGCACTAACCACCTTGCATCTTTAAAAAAACATATTGTGAATACAATGATTAAAAAGGTTGATGTTATGAATTAGATAGCATGGCTCCAGATTGGATAGATCCACTGTAGAACTTTCTAGAGAGTATGTGGCAGCTTATAGGCTCTTTAAGGGAGCTGTTGATTTTCACTTTAAAAAAGTTGCTGTTATATTTGACGGGAGTGGACTGTTTGAACCACCAATACTCAAAGATTCAGCATCAGTCATGTTAACCTACTGCCCAGTCATCACTCAGAAACATCAGGAACTGGTAGTACCAAGACTACACTGGGGTCGGTATAAAACAGCCCATAGAAACCTGACAGTGCAGAAGGAGGCCATTCAGCCCATCGAGTCTGCACTGACAACAACCCCACCCAGGCCTATCCTCATCCCAGGTATTTACCCTGTTAACCCCTCTAACCTACGTATCCCAGGACACCAAAGGGCAATTGAGCATGGCCAATCAACCTAACCCGAACATCTTTGGAGCGTGGGAAGAAATTGGAGCACCCGGAGGAAACCCACGCAGACACGGGGAGAATGTGCAAACTCCACACAGACAGTGACCCAAGCCGGGAATAATCATAGAAATCATAGAAACCCTACATTGCAGAAGGAGGCCATTCGGCCCATCGAGTCTGCACCGACCACAATCCCACCCAGGCCCTACCCCCACATATTTACCCGCTAATCCCACTAACCTACGCATCTCAGGACTCTAAGGGGCAATTTGTAACCTGGCCAATCAACCTAACCCGCACATCTTTGGATTGTGGGAGGAAACCGGAGCACCCAGAGGAAACCCACGCAGACACGAGGAGAATGTGCAAACTCCACACAAACAGTGACCCAAGCTGGAATTGAACCCAATCCCCTGGTGCTGTGAGGCAGCCATGCTAACCACTGTGCCACCGTGACGCACCTATTAATAGACACTGGCAAATACTCATGGTTGTGTGTTGATTAAGGGATCATTTTGCTGATCACCATGACTGAACACTCTAGTTATGATACCAGCTGTCAGAATATAAAATGTTCTGACCACATAGAACCAGACAGAATCCATAAACAATTGATTTTCTCAGACTGACACACCTCTGAATCATCCCCATCTAGCATTCTGGAGCGATTATAGCTTTGCTTTTTACTGAAGATGCTTACTTTATATGTTGGAGGAATATGATTTTAAGCAGTTTTATTTGCCGGATTAAGAAGTCTGGTTCCCCCAGCAACCACAGCCTAATGCCACTATTTC
Source organism: Mustelus asterias (assembly GCF_964213995.1). Classification (NCBI taxonomy): domain Eukaryota; kingdom Metazoa; phylum Chordata; class Chondrichthyes; order Carcharhiniformes; family Triakidae; genus Mustelus; species Mustelus asterias. Next base: position 3,134,035 of record NC_135806.1, read on the forward strand.
CTTCTTTCATTGATGGACTCTGTGGAGTTGGGAGGGGGGAGAGCTGGAGTTGTAACCAGGCTTCCTATTCCTTATTAGAACTTTTGACAGTAATCTATTTAATGAGGGGAAACGCCCCCATCTGAGATCTTCCTGCATTGGACGCAAACTCCATTGGCCGCAGAAGGCTGTGGCGGCCAGGTCATTGTGTGTCAGAGATAGATAGGTTCTTGATTAATAAGGGGATCAGGGATTATGGCGAAAAGGCAGGAGAATGGGGATGAGAAAAAATCAGCCATGATTGAATGGCGGAGCAGATTCGATGGGCCGAGTGGCCTAATTCTGCTCCTATGTCTGATGGTCTTATGGCCCTGAAATCAGCCGCTGGGTTGGGTGGCTGGAAATAGAATGCAGAATGCTCACTTAGGGATGGGCATTTGAGGCATACTCTGAAATACTGAGGAATCCCATATGTGGAACAAAGAACATCTGTCAGGAAGAGACCATTCAGCCCCTTGAGCAGTGCAGGATTTAGGCATAAGCTAAACAAGCTACAGCTTAGGGCCTCACAATCCGCAGGGGCCTCATAAAATTTCAGAAGGTTTACAATGAAGAGAACATTTAAGAGCGGATACCAGGAAAGAAAAAGAAAGCACCAGCTTGAAGAGCAACTCAAAAAATTACCAAAAGTTGACAGTTACTTTACTCCAGAAACAGATAAGGATCCACAAACCCAAGGTGATCAGCAAAGTCCAAAACAACCACAACCTAGTGCCTCTGCTACTGAGACAACAGAGTCTGGAATCTCAGCTGAGGAAAACACTGGAAGTGATGTGAATGTGAGCGTTGCAGAGCCGACATCCACAGTTGAAACAACAAATTGTGGCGACCCAAGGTCCTGTTTCGGTACGCACCTTTGTGAGACCTTTTGGTGTAACTTTTGAACAAGGGGCCTCTAAGCTTTATATAGCTTAGGGCCTCACCAAGTCTAAATCCGGCACTGCCCTTGAGCCTGTTCTGCCATTCAGTAAGATCATGACTGATCTGTGATGTACCCACCACATGCCTATATCCCTCACGACCTTCACAGAAATCTATCAATCTCAGATTTAAAATTAACTATTAATCTTGCTTCAATTGCCATTTGTGGAAGAGAGTTTCGCATTTCCACTCCACTTTGCTTGGAGAAGTGTTTCCGAATTTCACTCCTGAATGATCTGGGATGGCATATAGTTTACATCCCTGAACTCCCACCCACCTGACAAAGGAACAGCCAGTTCCGAAAGCTAGTGGTGTTTGCTACAAATAAACCTGTTGGACTTTAACCTGGTGTTGTGAGACTTCTTACTGTCTAAACTCTCTAACCTGTGGAAAGAGATTTTCTCTGTCTAATCTCTCTGTCTCCTTTAACATTTTGAAAAGCCTGAACAAATTCCAGAGAATGCAAACCCATTTTATATAATCACCCTTCATAATATAACCCTTAAGAGACAGCTGGAAGAAGCAATGTCCACTTTCCAAAAGATTTTGCCACACAAATGATGGATTTAGGATGAATAATGTCCAGATAGATCTACCCCTGGAATGCAATCATAACATCCTTACAGTGCAGAAGGAGGCCAGTCAGCCCATCGAGTCTGCACCAACTCTCCGACAGAGCATTTTACCCCAGCACACAGTCCCAACCTATCCCCTACCCACATATTTACCCCACTAATCTCCTTAACCTACACATCTTGGGACACCGAAGGGAAATTTAGCATGGCCAATCCATCTAGCTCACACATCCTTGGACTGTTGGAGGAAACCGGAGAACCCGGAGGGAACTCCACACAGACAGTCACCCAAGGTCAGAATTGAACCTGGGTCCCTGGCACTGTGAGGCAGCAGTGCTAACCACTGTGCCACCGTGTCGTAAATGGCAGTACTAATGGAATCTGATGATGAAGTGGACTTTATTTGACAAAGATTTACTGCGGAGATAAAACCCAATGTTTTTTTTTTGTTTCCTTTGCTAATCTTGGAGGAATGTTATCTGTCCTCCTCTTTGCAGCTTCCATATTCTTGGGAAGTCCATCGGTACGGGACAATCACTGGGTAATTTCCTTGTGGCAATTCCATTGATCACACCATAAATATTAGAGGGAAAAAAAGAGGTTTCAGCATGGGAATGTCAGAGAATGGTGGACAAGTCTCCATGGCAGAATGCTGCGGCAATGATGTTCTTTCTTCAATCAGTCTGTGATATATCTTCGCAGGATGCATTTCAGCCCCAATGCCCTGCAAGAGCTTTACATCCTTCATACAGTGCCTTCCAGAATTGTAGAACAAGTTAGAGGCTCACAGCCAAGTGCCCTCAGTTAGTGGTGTCAACCCTCCCCCCAGGATCGGCCTAGCGTCTCCAGGAGTTGGAGATCAATCTCCATGACACTGCTGTGTGCGACCCTGGAGAAAGATCATCCAGATGTTCAAAAAGATTGTGGCTGGAATTCTCTGACCGTTCATGCCGGTGGGATTCTCCGGTCCTGCCGGCAGTGCATCCCTGCCTGTGGGTTTTCCGCCAGTGTGGGGTGACAGCAGTGGGAATTCCCATTGACAGCGGCGGGACCAGAAAATCCCGCTGCTTCCAAACAAGGCACCACCTACCACTGGCGGGAAACATGTGGCTGAGAGGGTGGAGAGTCCCGCCCAGTTTTTTTGTTGTCATTTTCTTTGAACGTTTCTCCTTTCCAGATATAAAAATATCGACAATGGAAGAGAGGCTGTTTGGCTGCCAATCAAGCATTATCCAACTGGGCAATGAGTCTTTCTGCTTTCCAATTGGTGTGGGAAGGCAACGCATCACAAGGATGGGTGTGCTGGTCGACAAATGGATGGAACTTGGACAAGTCATGTGATGAAACCTCCAGGAATACATTTAATCACAGTTGGTAACCCTGCCTCAATCAATCTCACTTTGTGTACTTTTTGACAGGGGTTAATTGAGAATTATTACGCTGTGTTGCATTGAACTTACAGCTCAGAAACAGAGCATTTCATTGGGTCTTTCTGCTCTACGCGAACTTCCTCCCACCCCCTCTTCATCTCATCCTGTCAACCTCCCCTTCTATTCCTTTCTCCCTCTTGTGTTTCTCTAGCTTCCCCTTGAACGTGCAAGGTAGCGAGTTCCACATTTTGCCACTCTCTGGATAAAGAAGTTTTTCCTGAATTCCATATTGGATTTATTGGTGACTCACACTGACGGCCTCTCATTCTGGTCTCCCCCACATCTTCCCCAAGCCTACCCTATCAAATCCTTTTATAATTTTGAAAACTTTAGCTTCAGTCTTACCCCCTCTAGAGGAAAGAACTCCAACCTGATCAATCTTTTCTGATAGGTAGGACCTTTCAGTTTTGATATCACAGGATCATGAGTAGGAGTCCTAACTGACTCTTCCTTTCTCTACCCTCATAATACTGAGGACAATTGTAGTAATTTCCAATAGCCATACTCTTGATTAATTCTGCCACAAGCGAATCACTGCTAGTTACAAGTTGTATTGTGGGTTCTCCTGGACTGTGTGTCTCAGCACTGGATCAGGCTTTTCAATTATCCACTAACGCACTTTGGAGGCCCTTGAGTTTAATTCTGATCTTTAAAATTAAGCAGTAGCATTCACAAAGCAGATATTGGCCTTGAAATCTCGATGGGTAAAAGTCTGGGAGGCTGGGTTCACTTCACTCACTGCCCTCCAACATTTCACCACCATTGGAGCATGTGGGGTTAACGTTTGGGTATCTCAGTTGCGCGAAGTCACTGGGTATAATCGTCACTTTGGACCAATAGATGCCACAGGTCTGGCACCTGCTCAATGCGCATTGAAAATTTGACCAGATATGGTCGCACTTCCCTACTTTGAACAATCCTTAGGTGTGTGAATACTCTTGGGAACGTCAATATATCAAAGGGACCCGGGTTCGATTCCAGCCTTGGGTTACTATCTATGTGGAGTCTGCATGTTCTCCCCGGGTCTGCATGGGTTTCCTTTGGGTGATCCAGTTTCCTCCCACAGTCCAAAGATGTGCTGGATAGGTGGATTGGAGTGAATGTGGGGTTATGGGGATAGGACATGGGTAAGATCCTCTTTCAAAGAGTCAGTGCAGACTCGATGGGCCAAACGGCCTCCTTCTGCACTGTAGGGAGTCTATGATTCTATGAAAAAAGGGAGCATGAATTAGGTTCAACCCGATATACAACAGTTCAGCAACCAATCCTTTAATAATTCCACTGTGGGAAGCAATGTAAGAATGAGAATATTCTGCCTGTGTGAAGAGTTGCATTAATAATTTCCTTCAGGCGTTGAACAGGAAAGTGATTGTTTTTCACTGATTAATTTGTGAATGGGATATCGCGCTGTGACTTGTCCACCAGTCAAGATGCTGCGGTTTTTTTAACACTGTTGTTGGGGCCAAACAGAAAGGCATTTTCTCCACATTCAGTTCTGAGTGGGAGGTTTTAAGCGATGCAGTTTTATACCAACACTGTTCGCCTTCCACAAATGATTTAAATTCTATTTGAGACTAATTGTAAAATTGTTCCATTTACTGCACGGATTGAAGATTTTATCATAAAAATATATCGCTGAAGTAATTCCCAGCATCAAAACACCTTCAGCAATCTTCCTGCTTGAGTTGTTGATCCTCACACTGGTGGAGATTTGATTTGATTTGATTTATTATTGTCACATGTATTGGTATACAGTGAAAAGTAATGTTTCTTGCGCGCTGTACAGACAAAGCATACTGTTCATAGAGAAGGAAAGGAGAGAGTGCAGAATGTAGTGTTACAGTCATAGCTCGGGTGTAGAGAAAGATCAACTTAATGCGAAGTAGGTCCATTCAAAAGTCTGACAGCAGCAGGGAAGAAGCTGTCCTTGAGTCGATTGGTATGTGACCTCAGACTTTTGTATCTTTTTCCCGACGGAAGAAGGTGGAAGAGAGAATGTCCAGGGTGCGTGGGGTCCTTAATTATGCTGGCTGTTTTGCCAAGGCAGCGGGAACTGTAGACAGAGTCAATGGATGGGAGGCTGGTTTGCGTGATGGCTTGGGCTGCATTCACGACCGTTTGATATTCCTTGCGGTCTTGGGCAGAGCAAGAGCCATACCAAACTGTGATACAACCAGAAAGAATGTTTTCTATGGTGTATCTGTAAAAGTTGGTGAGAATCGTAGCTGACATGCCAAATTTCCTTAGTCTTCTGAGAAAGTAGAGGCGTTGGTGGGCTTTCTTAACTATAGTGTCAGCATGGGGAGACAGGACAGGTTGTAGGTGATCTGGACACCTAAGAACTTGAAGCTTTTGACCATTTCTACTTCATTCCCATCGATGTAGACAGGGGCATGTTCTCCTTTACGCTTCCTGAAGTCGATGACCATCTCCTCCGTTTTGTTGACGTTGAGGGAGAGATTATTGTTGACCCACCAGTTCACCAGATTCTCTATTTCATTCCTGTACTCTGTATCATTATTGTTTGAGATCCGACCCACAATGATGGTGTCATCAACAAACTTGAGAATAGAGTTGGAGGGGAATTTGGCCACACAGTCATAGGTGTATAAGGAGTATAGTAGGGGGCTGAGAACACAGCCTTGTGGGGCACCGGTGTTGAGGATGAGCGTGGAGGACGTGTTGTTGCCTATCCTTACTGATTATGGTCTGTGGGTTAGGAAGTTCAGGATCCAGCTGCAGAGGGAGAAGCCGAGGCTCTGCGCTCTCAAGACCAACCGCAACATTGTCATCAAACCAGCAGACAAAGGAGGGGCCATCGTCACACTGAACAGAACGGATTACTGCAAAGAAGTGTACCGACAACTGAACAACGGGGAACACTACAGACAGTTACCCGCAGATCCGACCAAAGAACACACCCGTCAACTCAACAGACTAATCAAGACCTTTGATCCGGAGACGTGCCGGATCATCGACACGGATGCCATCATCTCACGTGAGAACACCATCCACCAGGTACACGGTACATACTCTTGCAAATCGGCCAACATTGTCTACCTGATACGCTGCAGGAAAGGATGTCCCGAGGCATGGTACATTGGGGAGACCATGCAGACGCTATGACAATGGATGAATGAACACCGCTCGACAATCACCAGGCAAGACTGTTCCCTTCCTGTTGGGGAACACTTCAGCGGTCAGGGGCATTCGGCCTCTGATCTTTGGGTAAGCGTTCTCCAAGGCGGCCTTCACGACACACGACAACGCAGAGTCGCTGAGCAGAGACTGATAGCCAAGTTCTGCACACATGAGGATAGCCTCAACCGGGATCCATGTCACACTATCTGTAACCCCCACGACTTGCCTGGGCTTGCAAAATCTCACTAACTGTCCTGTCTGGAGACAATACACATCTCTTTAACCTGTGCTTAACGCTCTCTCCACTCACATTGTCTGTACCTTTAAGACTTGATTACCTGTAAAGACTCGCATTCCAATCATTATTTTGTAAATTGAGTTTGTGTCTTTATATGCCCTGTTTGTGAACAGAACTCCCACTCACCTGACGAAGGGGCAGCGCTCCGAAAGCTAGTGGTTTTTGCTACCAAATAAACCTGTTGGACTTTAACCTGGTGTTGTGAGACTTCTTATTGTGTTTACCCCAGTCCAACGCCGGCATCTCCACATCATCACATTTAACAAATCAGGTAGATCCAAATGTGTTTGAGTGAAATTCAGAAGTTAGGATGAGAATGATAGAAATTATATAAACAATAAAATGAATCAATATAGAAGAAGGCCATTCTGGAATAAAATCATTTCGCGTTGGTAAACTGACCTCTGTGGATAATTTGACAAACCTGAACATAATGGCTGAAAGGACGCCCCACATGTGCATCAATGTTTATCTCCATTTCCATATCTGTGTTGTTGCCTTTCTACCTTTGTCTGTATCTTTGACTCTCTGAGGCAGGAGCAGGATACAGACTGGTGTCTTCAAGACAGAAATTGATAAATTCTTGATTTCTCGAGGAATTAAGGGCTATGGGGAGAGAGCGGGTAAATGGAGTTGAAATCAACCATGATTGAATGGTGGAGTGGACTCGATGGGCCGAATGGCCTTACTTCCGCTCCTATGTCTTATGGTCTTATGGTCTTATGGTGTCCTGTGTTATACCCTCTCTCATTCCTATTTCCACTGAAGCCAATAATATGCTACTGCATTGATACCCCTAATCTGACTTTGAGCATAACCTTCTTTCTGCCTCTGTGTACTTATGGTGTTTGCTCTGTTCTTGTGATCACCTGAGGTTCTTTTTTATTAATTGTATCCCTGGTTCTTACCTTTTGTCTTCTCACTTTTCCAATCTTTGCTTCTCCCTTTGTTCCTTGTGCACTTTCTGTCTCTCTGCTGTCACTACCTCTCTCGTTCACCCCCTCTCTCGTGGCTTGTATCTGTCCCTGTGTACCTGTCTCACTCTTTGGGCATTTTCTCTGTTTTTCTCTCTCCACTTATGTATCTGTGGTGAGGAACCTGGATCGCTGAATGGCCTTCCACTTTTTCCTGTTTTAGCAGGAACATTGATCTTCTGTGTCCCCTCAATAGAGTATTGTGGAATATTACCTCACCAAAACAGGCCATTCAGCCCATCAAATCCCCACTGACATTTTTCTTCACTAGTTTAATCCCATTTTCTTCCTTGGTTCTCCTATATAGAATATTCATCTTTTTAAACTGTAATTTAATTTCCTTTTAAATTACTACATGGATTCTGCTTTTGCATCAGTTTGTGGTGAAGAGTTCAGCATTATAATTACCTGCTGTGTAAAGACATTTTTTATAACGTCACCTTTAAAACTTTTGGTGATTATCTAAAATGTGCATCCTCCAGTCATCATACCAGCTCCTAGTGGTAGGAAATCTATTACTACATAGCTCTAGGAAAAGGCTGGTACCTCTTTTCAGAGGTGAAATGACTTGTAGTTGGTAATACATTAGTGAACAAAGCAGAAATGTCCACCATCAAAATCCATGTCATGATAACGTTTTCAAACAGAAGATGGACACACATTCAATAAGCATCAAGCCTCAAGGAAAGCTTATTATTCATATTTGCAAAGAGTTCCCAACACTTTGACGTGTACTGGACAATGGGTACCATTGTACAGGTGCGTACAGTACTGAGGCACCAATAGCTAGCTACTGGAGTTGATTTGCCTGAATTTGTTGAGTGAAGACTACTTCCTAGATTTTGCATGGTCAATTTTCTGAAATCACTTCTGTGTGTTCCCTGCATTCCTTTCCCAAGTACATAGAGTATTGCTTTTTTTAATTCATTCGTGGAGCATGGGCGTCACTGGCTGACCAGCATTTATTGTCCCTCCCTTGTCGCCCTTGGGAGGGCAATTGAGAGCTAACTACATTGCTGTGGCTCTGGAGCCACGTGTAGGCCAGACCAGGTAAGGACAGCAGATTTCCTTCCCTAAAGACGTTAGTGAACCAGATGGGTTTTCTGACAATTGACAATGGTTTCATGGTCATCAGTTGATTCTTAATTCCAGAATTTTTGAAAAACTGAATTCAAATTCCACCATCTGCCATGGGCGGGATTCGAACCCTGGTCCACAGAACATTAGCTGAGTTTCTGGATTAATAGTCTAGCGATGATACCGCGAGGCCAGGGCCTCCCCATTTGGTTCCAGTTCAGCTGCCTATGAACAGGAACCAAAGTCTCATATCTGGAGTCAGTGTTGGGTGAGTGCAATTTAGGAATGTAAGTAATAGAGGCTAGTGTGGGTTATTGGCCCTTTGAGCATGTTCTACTGCTCAACAAGATCACGACTGATCTTCTAGCTCAACTTCACCTTCCTACGCTGTCCTCATATCCAGTCATTCCAAACATCGATGTATCTCGCATTTACTCCATGACCAAATATCCACAGCTCCCTGGAATTGAGAATTCCAAAGATTCACAAGCCTCTGAGTGAAGACTTTTCTCCTCACCTCCTAAATGACCAACCTCTTATTTTGAGACAGTTACCCCGTGTTCCAGATTCCCCAGCCAAGGGAAATATTTTGTCAGCATCTGCCCTTAAAATATTATTAGGAGATTTTCCTTCTTCTAAGCTTGAGGAAATACAGGAGTGTACTCACTCTCTCTTCATAGGACAATCCTAGAATTAGCTCTTAGGTCCTTTGATATTGAGGATGGATATGGAGTTATCACTCGCTCCAAATGCTCTGCAGCTCTGCCCAAACATTTTTGCTCACCTGTACAAATAAGGTAGCAGAACTGGTGGCGTCCTTTAACATTCTGACAAGGGGAGCAAGCAGGGTTCTCAAAGGATGTCACAATGAGTTTGTGCTCAGTCATGAGTTTAGCTCAGTACGCAGCCCACATCCAACATCAATCTGTGGGTTCTGCAGCTGCTGGCTGTCTGACCTACTCTCCCTTCCTCTGGTTACTGCTCATCTGGTGCCACCTACATCCTCTGGAATTCCCCGTCCTCCTCCCAATCCAGCACACTCATTGGCAGGCCGAATGGAATTCCTATGGTCAGTGCAGCTCAGGGAAACTGCCGTGGTAAGCATCAAGCGAAGGAGTGCTGAACTCACAACTACCAGATTCTGTCAAAGTCTGTTACCCTTTTCATGGGGCAGGAACCATTCTCAATTTTAATATTGCAAAGGAATCTAAAATATTGAAGCATGTGCAAAATAATTTTCAACAGGTGACCCTGGAGGTTTATAATTCCATATAACCAGTAAAACAGCCGGAATCAATAAAAAATAGCTCTGATTGTAGCAAAGCTGACTTTTTCCACTGTCTAAATCCGCTTGTTCGGTAAATCAAATAAATCATTTATATTCATTATATTAAACAATATGTAAAACTTGCATTCCGCTGCCTAGGAAAAGCAGCCAGCTTAATCAAGGATCCCACGCATCCCAGACATTCTCTCTTCCATCTTCTTCCATCGGGAAAATTATACAAAAGTCTGAGGTCACGTACCAACTGACTCAAGAACAGCTTCTTCCCTGCTGCTGTCAGACTTTTGAATGGACCTACCTCGCATTAAGTTGATCTTTCTCTACACCCTAGCTATGACTGTAACACTACATTCTGCACTCTCTCCTTTCCTTCTCTGTGAACGGTATGTTTTGTCTGTATAGCGCGCAAGAAACAATACTTTTCACTGTATACTAATACGTGACAATAATAAATCAAAATTAAAATAAACTTCTAATTTATGTAGATATAAATACATATCTTAATTCACTTAATTCAAAAAATATATTCCTTTCTCTGAGTCACAAAGTCAATGTGCAGAGTAAACAGGGCCTTAATTCATCTCCTTGCTTGCTCCAAAAAATACTTCAAATTCAGATGGAGTGCTTATACTTCAATGCAAGGAGCGTAGCAGGTAAAACAGACGAACTTGGGGCCTTAATGCGCACGAGGAATTTGGATGTGGTTGCGGTGACAGAGACATGGTTGAAAGAGGGACAGGACTGGCAGCTGAATATTCCGGGGTACAAGTGTTTTAGGCGAGACAGAGGAGGGGCCAAAAGAGGTGGGGGAGTAGCGGTATTGGTTGGAGAGCATATTACAGCGGTGCAGAGGGAGGACAATTCGGAGGAGTCGTGTAGCGAGTCACTCTGGGTGGAGCTTAGAAACAGGAAAGGCGCAGTCACTATGTTGGGGGTGTACTACAGGCCCCCCAACAGCCCAAGGGAAGTGGAAGAATGGATATGTCAGGAGATACTGGATAGGTGCAGGAAATATAGGGTTGTTGTAGTGGGAGACTTCAATTTCCCTGGTATAGACTGGAAATCGCTGAGGGCAGGGACTCTGGATGGGGAGGAATTTGTAAAATGTGTACAGGAGGGTTCGTTGGAACAATATGTGGACAACCCAACTAGAGAGGGGGCTATACTGGACCTGGTACTGGGGAATGAGCCCGGTCAGGTCTTCAAAGTTTTGGTTGGGGAACATGTGGCAAATAGTGACCACAATTCTGTTAGCTTTAGGATAGTGATGGAAAAGGATGAGTGGTGTCCCAAGGGTAAGGTGTTGGATTGGGGGAAGGCTAACTTTATTGGGATAACGCAGAAATTGGCAGCTCTTGATTGGGAGAGGCTGTTTGAGGGTAAATCCACATCTGGTATGTGGCAGTCTTTTAAGGAACGGTTGTTAGGGCTACAGGACAAGCATGTGCCTGTAAAAAAGAAGGATAGGAAGGGTAGGATTAGGGAACCGTGGATAACCAGGGAAATTGAGGGACTGGTCAAAAGGAAAAGAGAGGCGTATGTTAGGTCCAATCAGCTAAAAACGGAGGGAGCTCTGGAGGAGTACAATGAAAGTAGGAAAATACTCAAACGGGGAATTAGAAGAGCAAAAAGGGGTCACGAAATGTTCTTGGCAGACAGGATTAGGGAGAATCCCAAGGCATTTTATTCATACGTTAGGAACAAAAGGGTTGTTAGGGAAAAAATCGGATCTCTCAGGGACAAAAGTGGGGACTTATGCTTGGAGCCCAAAGAGGTAGGGGAGATCCTAAATGAATACTTTGTGTCGGTATTCACAAAGGAGAGGGATGTGTTGACTGGGAGTGTCTCGGAGGGGAGTGTTGAACCGTTGGAGAAAATCTCCATTACAAAGGAGGAAGTGTTAGGTTTGTTAGAGAATATAAAGACTGACAAATCCCCAGGGCCTGATGGAATCTATCCAAGGCTGCTCAGGGAGACGAGAGGTGAAATCGTTGGGCCTCTGACGCAAATCTTTGTCTCGTCACTGGACACAGGTGAGGTCCCAGAGGATTGGAGGATAGCCAATGTGGTCCCGTTATTTAAGAAGGGTAGGAAGGATAACCCGGGTAATTATAGGCCGGTGAGCTTGACGTCCGTGGTGGGGAAGTTGTTGGAGAAGATTCTTAAAGATAGGATGTATGCGCATTTAGAAAGGAATAAACTCATTAACGATAGTCAACATGGTTTTGTGAGAGGGAGGTCATGCCTCACTAACCTGGTGGTGTTTTTTGAAGAAGTGACCAAAATGGTTGACGAAGGAAGGGCCGTGGATGTTGTCTATATGGACTTTAATAAAGCGTTTGACAAAGTCCCTCATGGTAGGCTAGTGAAAAAGGTTGGATCCCATGGGATAAAGGGGGAGGTGGCTAGATGGGTGGAGAACTGGCTTGTTCATAGAAGACAGAGGGTGGTAGTGGAAGGGTCTTTTTCCGGCTGGAGGCCTGTGACTAGTGGTGTACCGCAGGGCTATGTATTGGGACCTCTGCTGTTTGTGATTTATATAAATGATCTGGAAGAAGGAGTAACTGGGGTGATCAGTAAGTTTGCGGACGACACAAAACTGGCAGGACTTGCAGATAGTGAGGAACATTGTCAGAGGCTACAGAAGGATATAGATAGGCTGGAAATTTGGGCAAGGAAATGGCAGATGGAGTTCAATCCTGATAAATGCGAAGTGATGCATTTTGGTGGGAATAATGTAAGGAGGAGCTACACGATAAATGGAAGAACCATAAAGGGTGTAGAGACGCAGAGGGACCTGGGTGTGCAAGTCCACAGATCTTTGAAGGTGACGTCACAGGTGGAGAAGGTGGTGAAGAAGGCATATGGCATGCTTGCCTTTATAGGATGGGGCATAGAGTATAAAAGTTGGGGTCTGATGTTGCAGATGTATAGAACGTTGGTTCGGCCGCATTTGGAATACTGCGTCCAGTTCTGGTCGCCACACTACCAGAAGGACGTGGAGGCTTTGGAGAGAGTACAGAAGAGGTTTACCAGGATGTTGCCTGGTATGGAGGGGCTTGGTTATGAGGAGAGATTGGGAAACTGGGGTTGTTCTCCTTGGAAAGACGGAGGATGAGGGGAGACTTAATAGAGGTGTATAAAATTATGAAAGGCATAGATAGGGTGAACAGTGGGAAGCTTTTCCCCGGGTCGGTGGTGACGTTCACGAGGGGTCATAGGTTCAAGGTGAAGGGGGGGAGGTTTAACACAGATATCAGAAGGACATATTTCACACAGAGGGTCGTGGGGGCCTGGAATGTGTTGCCGGGCAAGGTGGTGGAGGCGGACACACTGGGAATGTTTAAGACTTATCTAGACAGCTATATGAACGGAGTGGGAATGGAGGGATACAAAAGAGTGGTCTAGTTTGGACCAGGGAGCGGCGCGGGCTAATTGTTCCTTGTTTCTCGTGGAAGTGGAAATGACTAGGGTTGGGAAGCATTTTCCGATCAGGGCCATTGTGATCTCCTGGACTCGTTTCGATCGCCTCAGGGGGTCGGAGAGGAATTTCCCAGATTTTTTTTTCCCCATATTGGCCCTGGGGTTTTTCACTCTGGGTTTTCGCCTCTCCCTGGAGATCACATGGTCTGGAATGGGGGGGTGGGGGTGAGTTAATAGGTTGTAATGAACAAAGCATCGTAGCTGTGGGGGACAGCTCGGTGGATAGGATATTGGTATGTAGATAGGCTGGAAAATTGGGCGGGGATCCTGGATTCAGGATTCAATCCTGGACCGGGGAGCGGCGCGGGCTTGGAGGGCCGAAGGGCCTGTTCCTGTGCTGTATTGTTCTTTGTTCTTTGTTTGTTCAGATTGAATCCAATTCATGGTCCCCACAAGAGGGACATACTGGATCCAAGCTGACAAGGTCTGGCATTATACCCGGCCTAGGGCTTGATCTTAGCTAAATGTTGGAGAAGCTTTTCTTAAAATGCTTAGTCACAGAGCATCTTGTGTTCAATCAAATTGGGCTCACTGTGTGTTTTTTTCTCTGCCCCAATGCACATTTTGGAAAATCTTGATATGATCTTGGTTTTCGATTGTTCTGTAATGACAGTCACCTTATCTGTTGGTGATCCTTATCTCGGCAGCCAGGAAATGTGAGACTGGTGATAAATAGCATCCCACCAATCCTGCCTCTTTCTACAATTGCAATGGAACTAGTGGGGATAAGGCTTTGGGTGTGATCTTACCGGCCATTCATGCCATGCTCCCGCTGGCACAGTGGTTAGCACTGCTGCCTCACAGCTCCAGGGACTCAGGTTCGATTCCCTGCTTGGGTCACTGTCTGTGCGGAGTTTGCACCTTCTCCCTGCATCTGCGTGGGTTTCCTCCGGGTGCTCAAGTTTCCTCCCACAGTCCAAAGAGGTGCTGGTTAGGTGGATTGGCCATGCTAAATTGCCCCTTAGTGTAGCCGAACAGGAGACTAGGGGAATTTCACAGTAACTTCAATGCAGTGTTAATGTAAGCCTACTTGTGATGAATAAATAAATTTTTAAAGATGGAGAATTTGACACCAAGCCAAATCTCCAGTCACTGCAGCAGGGTGGGAAAATCCCGCTGGCGTGAACAATTGGAAAATTCTGGCCCAAGGATTTTGCCCCAAATTCCTTCCCCTCCTCACTGCTCCCCCTTCCATTTCAGCAAGTATTTTTCACACTCCAAGACTAGAATTAGCTGTCGACTTTGGCCGTGTTAATCATTTTTTGTCTTTACTGATTGATATTTTTGCTTGAGCAAATTATTACTTGGTGAAGTGGTTTGTTTTGCACTCCAGACTGATGGTATGAAGAAGCTGAAGGAAGATGCAAACTCGCATGACAAGCTTGCTGAAATACCCCGGCTAATGCCTGTGGCTGAATTGTCCTGTGTGTGGGCATGATAGCTCTTTCAGTAATAATTAGGGCTAACCATGATCGTTACTGCAGAACTGTAAGAATGTCGGCTGCTGCACGCTAATTTGCTAATTTTAACATCAATGGTAGATTAAGCCATGAATGGAATGGAATGTGCAACAACGCAAATTAAAATTCTTAAGCTTGGTGATTTTTAATGAGTCTCGTTTTGGTGTACCTTGGTGGAAGATTTCAGGATACAGCAGTTTCCAGTTTTATTGAAACAATTCCTGTAGAGACAGAAAATAACATAAGGAATTGGAGCTGGAATCAGCTACACTGTTCCAGGTGCCTTGCGTACAACAGCACCCAAATAAACAGACCTCTAATGATAAAGTGAATGTAATTTTTCTAGCTCTCCGACAGATGGTGCACAATTTGCTGGGAATGTAATTTTAGTTAGAACACAAGATCATGAGAACTAGGAGCAGGAGTAGGCCATTCAGCCCCTCGAGCCTGCTCTGCCAATCAATAAGATCATGGCTGATCTGACTGTAACCTCAACTCCACATTCCGTCCACCCCCTTCGATCCTCTTGTAGATCAAGAATGTTTCTAACTCAGCTATGAATATATTCAATGACCCAGCCTCCAACTCAGAGAAAATAAATTCCTCCTGATCTCAGTCTTAAATGGGAGACTCCTTATTGCAAAACTGTGACCTCTTGTTTTAGGTTCCCCCCTGAGGAGAAACATCCTCCCAGCATCCACCCAGCCAAGCCCCCTCAGAATTTTATTCTTTTTCACAGTTTGTGCATGCTGCCTGCTAGGCCAGTAACTACTGCCCATCCCTAATTGCCTTTGGGAAGGTGGTGGTGAGCAGCCTTCCTGAAGTGCTGTAGTCCCTGTGGCGTAGGTACACCCAGAGTGCTATTAAAGTTTAAAGTTTATTTATTAGTGTCACAAGTAGGCTTACATTAACACTGCAATGAAGTTACTGTGAAATTCCCCCAGTCGCCACACTCCAGCGGCTGATCAGGTACACTGAGGGAGAATTTAGCATGGCCAATGCACCTAACCAACATGTTTTTCGGACTGTGGGAGGAAACCGGAGCATGCGGTGGAAACCCACGCAGACACGGGGAAAATGTGCAGACTCCGCACAGTGATCCAAGCCGGGAATTGAACCCGGGTCCCTGACGCTGGGAGGCAGCAGTGCTAACCACTGTACCATCGTGCTGCCCTTTCGTGTTAGGGAGGAGTTCCAGGATTTTGATTCAGCGACAGACAAGGAACGATGATACATTGCCAAGTCAGGATGGTGAGTCACTTGGAGGGGAACCGCCAGGTGTTGGTGTTGCCATGTGCAGCATGGCTGTTACGATGTCTTGGGTGGACAGTGATTGAATGCAGACCCCTGTGAGTGTAAGTGCTCAGAAGGACAATCTCCTGAGATAAACACAACCCCCTGAGCATTCCTGAGCAAATAGACAGTGATTGGTCAGTGCCTGTCCTGTGAGTACATGACTGAGAGCCTAATCAGTGCCAGATAAAAGGGAGAGACAAAGAAGCATCAGGACCAACAAATTGGAGGGAAATCCATCGTATAGAAACATCGTTCAGAAAGGACATCGGAACTCACCGAGAGGGAGAGAGTCATCACCTCACCTCGAGTTAGGTCCATGCCTTGAGTTTTGATATCTTTTGTATCTTCTCACAGGACTGCAAAAATTTTAGATGCCCACATGTTTACAGAGGGTAAAATGTGCGAGTCTAACCGGGAGTGGGTTGGAATAATTAAGTATATGGATTCACCAAGGGAGTAGGAACCTCACCATTACAGCGGATGGAAGTTTCACTGAACATTCTGTCCCTTAGACACTTCGTAGCATCTGTAAACTTTGAACTAGTTTATCTCTCAGCTGCGTTGCTCTCAATCAAGAATGAAGTGCTACTCACTGAACTGTCACTGGCACTGCATTCTGCTCTGGCTTTACCAAAGCGAAAAAAAACCTCAAAATCAAAGTGAGCGTAAAATCATCGCTGAAAAAAGCCATGGCAATGTAAATGGAAAAAAAATTACCAATTGATATACGATTTCCTACAGTGTTGAGATGTGCGTGGATGCAGCTGGGGTAAAAACTGTATAGGAATGTGACATGGCTGAGATAAGAGATGTGAAGGATCTCTGGATTGCCTTCCCTGGTCAAGAATGGTCAGGCAAATCTCCCTGCTAGCTCCTACACTTGGTGCAACTTCAGTGGGGTGTGGAGCCCTCTACTCACCCCATTCCTGGATGACTGGCCTTGGATCTGTAGTCATCTCGACATTTTCAATGGGCTCCTGGTGAAGCTGCCTGTGTGAGGGGGAGAGTGGCCCACCCTAGTTCAAAGCAGCCTGCGGTAAAGTAGCCTAATTAACTGCCTTAAGGTCAGACGAAGAACGTTTATGATTTTGAAATCGAAGCTAAGATGGTGTAATCAATGATCATACCAACAATTGCACCACTTAGGGGATTGACTATAATTTAAATCCTGCTCTGCACAGTATAATACCCGACATATCCAAACATGTTGTCTTTAAGAACAAAGTTTTGCTGACAACGTTTTGCAACCAGATTGCTTTTCTGTGCATCAGAATGGAAAGAGCCAGAAAAACTCATCAGGTGTGGCAGCATCTGTGGAGAGAGAAACAGAGTTAATGTTCTGGGTCTAACTTGGCCCTTTGGGTTCTGATATTGGATTCAAAACATCTGTTTCTCTCTCTCCACAGATGCTGCCAGACCTGCTGAGATTTTCCAGCATTTTCTGCTTTTATTTCAGATTTATTTTTGCTCCCTCTTATCTGTGCATCAGATATTGTTTGCAGTTTGAGATTAAAATAAATGAGTTTGGCTATTAATTTGTTTCTTTTTACTATATAAAGTATTAATATTCACAGTACAGTAGCAATGATAAAGTGTCTGGATCAGTGCTTTGATCCCTTATTCATGGCAGATGGTGAAATTTGAATTCAATAAAAATCTGGAATTCAAAGTCCAATAATAACCATGAAACCATTGTCGCTTGTTGTAAAAACCCATCTGGTTCACTAATGTCCTTTAGGGAAGGAAATCTGCCGTTCATAACCTGGTCTGGCCTACATGTGGCTCCAGACCCACGACAATGTGGTTGACTCTTAAATGGCCCAGCAAGGCACTCAACTCAAGGGCAATTAGGGATGGACAACAAATGCTGGCCCAGCCAGCGACACCCATGTCCCATGAATGAATTTTAAAAAGTTCAGTAAACCTGATCTCCATTTCCAGTTAATATTTAAGAAATGATGAAGGATTGGCTGCACATTCTGCAATTCTTTGTACTGAATTTCCTCATCCCCATCTGTTCTGGCGAAGAGGCCTTGTCTCTCTGTTACTCTGGGTTCATAATGCAGACATTTAATTCAGGAAAATCCAATTAATGGGGCTGTTTTCTTTATATTTATTTAATGCTAGTAATCGCAAACGGTTTAAAGCATATAGGTCGGTGTCCGATGTTACAAATACCCTGGAGATAGTCGGGGTTAATGTATTCCTGTGAGTCACATCTGATTTGTATTTAGTGGAAATCTTATGGAAAATTTGTGACTAATCATGACTGTAAGGAGCATTAAATCCTGCATTGGATGCTGATAGTACACATCGTGACTACATAAAAAATGCATAAAGTGGCAGCCGAGCTTATTTGGTCAGCGCCACTCCTGATTAGCGACTTAATTGGTGTCCTCACTACCACGGCCTAATCCATTGCAACTGGGTTTAATTCAATGTGGAGAGTTCAGACCAGCAGCAACTGCGGGCTGAAATTTGCCACGTAGGCAGGGATGGGTTTAGAGGCCGGTTGCTGTACAAAAAGACAATGTGTCACTCACTCCACATGTTGCTTCTTCCAGGTGATTTTCCTGGAGGTGGTTTCTCAGGAATAAAGAACTAAGAAAAGTCCAGCACAGGAACAGGCCCTTCGGCCCTCCAAGCCTGTGCTGATCATGATGCCCTAACTAAACTAACAAAAACCTTCAGCCCTTACTCGGTCCGTATCCCTCTATTCCCTCCCTATTCATGTACCCATCCAGATGCCTCTTAAATGTTGCTAATATGCCTGCTTCCACACCTCCTCTGGCAGCGCGTTCCAGGCACCCACCACTCTCTGCGTGAAAAACCTCCCCCACACATCTCCCTTAAACTTTCCCCCTCTCACCTTGAACCTGTGCCCACTTTTAATTGACATTCCCACCTGGGAAAAAGCCTCTGACTATCCACCCTGTCTAAGTCGCTCATAACTTGTAGACCATCAGGTCTCCCCTCAGCCTCTGTCTTTCCAGTGAAAACAATCCTAGTTTATTCAACCTCTCCTCATGGCCAACACCCTCGAGACCAGGCAACATCCTGGTGAACCTTCTTTGCACTCTCTCCAAAGCTTCCACAGTGGTGGTCAACTGCCTGGAAGTGGTGGACACTTGGGTGATTAAGCAGGCAATTGAGAGGTATTTTGCCGCAGAGTTACAATTTGGTCGGAGGTGCACAGGCCCCACGTTGTGTCAACACTTGGTCCAATCAGATGGGGTTGCTGCGTAGCGGGATGCCATTAACTAAAGAAATAGCCATTGAATTCTTTCTATAAATGGGGGAACCAGTAAAGAAGAACCCCAACATTTCCACTGATATGCCAGGGTGATCGCAGAGCTCTCAGATTGTGAGGACTGAAAGAGAGGTGGGGGAGAGTGCAGGCAAATTTTGTAACTGAGGTAGATTTAATAGAGGCTAACTCTGGAAATGCACCAAACCTCTCCCACCCCCACCCCCCACCCCTACCCCTCACCGCACCTCCACCCCCCACACACACCAGCTCCCCACCCCTACACCCCCCATCCCCACCCCCGCCCCCACCCCCACCTCGTCCCATCTCCTCGTCCCATCTCCTCAATGCACCTGCTGTTCCTAATTGGGACAGCGATTATGGAGGCAACCCATTACTCGTCCCCCTCCCAACGATTCCGCTGTGTGCCGACCTCTAGTCAGGTCCAGTTCTGAAAATGGACCCAATGTCAGGATTCGAACCTCTCAGGAAAATGCAGCCCTGTGTTGGAGAAGTATTGCCTTTCAATGGTAGTTAATGTGTAGAAAAATTAGGTGATCAGTTCAAATGCAACTTCCAACCAAATTACTCTCCCTATTTTATTCCCCCGGTGATCCACATTGTCGGGGAGGCAATGGCCTTGTGGTATTGTCACTGGACTAATAATCCAAAGATCTCTGGGGACCTGGGTTCATATCCCACCATGGCAGATGGTAAAATTTGAATTCAATACAAATCTGGAATTAAAAGTCTAATGATGACCATGAAACCATTGTCAATTGTCATAAAAATCCATCTGGTTCACTAATGTCCTTTAGGGAAAGAAATCTGCTGTCCTTACCCGGTCTGGCCTACATGTGACTCCAGATCCACAGCAATGTGGTTGACTCTTCAATGCCCTCAGGGATGGGCAATAAATGTTAGCCAAGCCAGCGACGCCCACATCCCATGAATGAATAAATAAAAAAATGAAATGAACCAAAATGGAGCCCAATACAAAAATACAGCAAGTGGCAAAAGGATATTTTGGTTGATCAGAGGTATTTGCAATTGCTTGATTTTTAAAACAAGTGCAGATTGTAACACTCCTTCAGTCCTGTTTGCTTTGAGTCCATCAACTTCCCTCCATTGTAAATTAGCCACCAATTCAAATAAAGGTGGACAGTATAAATTTCTCAGCATCATTGACTCTGATCAAACACCTTTCATGCTAACAAACAGCTCAGAAAATAGTCAATGTGAATTAGATGCTGAGTAGTGAGGATTTCTCAGCTGCAAGCAGCAAGTGAACACTACTCCAAGTCACGCTCTGTGTAATGTATACCAGTAAGAATGTTAGGACCTTCTGATCCATCTTGATCCTCAGTGTAAACTGGATCATAATCCACACTGATGCTACTGATGAAAGAGAATCATGTTGGCAATCCACTGTCAATATCTGGAAGAGCTATCTTAACATAACCCAACCCCAGGATGAGGGGGTTAGATTAAAATCACCACCAAAACGTTAAAGCAGAACCTCAGAGTGAAGTCTTCTGTATCTGGAGGCTAACCTATCTTATTTTGGTATTTTCCAGTCTTCATAGTTTTTCATTCCATAGCCTGCTACTGTATTGGTGAACTGCCTTTTAAAGACATAGACCATTTTGGAGTCTCAAAGAGCAGGGGCTGTTTCACACTACGGGACTAAGGATTCATTGTAACAGAACTCAGCATCTCAGAAAGTGCAGTTGCTTGAGTTGTTCACAACAGATAGTATTACACTGGTATTATGGTTAAGAACCCGTCTGTTTTTAATGAGGGAGATCAAGTACATGATGAAAGCTCCATTCACTTAATCCCATGAGTTTTAAAATAGAGCAGAGTTCTGAGCACGGTGCCAACTTATTCCTCTGTCATCTCTGATTGGTTGGCTGTCATTTTTAATGTCATGGGGGCCATTGTTGAAAGTTGCGAAGAATAGCACAGCTAGAGGAATAATGACCGCTGATAGGCATTATCCAGACATTGATTGAGAAAAGGTCATCTATAAATTTCCTTGTGGCAGATTTATATGACTGTTTTCTGGAAAGGAACAGTCCGTGAATGCAAAACTCCCATAAATTACCAGATTCCAAAATAGGAGCTTGTATGTGAATTTCTGTCAGATGTGGGCACGGAGAGTGAGGAGGGAGCAAGGACTCTTTTGCACATTCTTCCCAAAAGCGAATCATTCATTGATGCAGGTTAAATACATGTTTGCAAATTGAAAATAAAATTAACTAAAAAGGCATTTGCCTTGAAATTAAATTTTTGGACAATGAGATATAAACACATTCCTCTAAAATTTCTCTCCACTTTAATACCTCAATCAAAGTAGGGGAGAGAGGAATTCCATGCAGATATTTTAATGAGCATTGCAGAATGTTTCTATTGAACTGTATCAGACAAGGATTGCATTTAGTCCTGACAGCAAAAAAGTGAAAACTTTCTTTGACATCACTCCTTTCATATACACAGGAGTTTCAAGGTTTAAGTTTATTTATTAGTGTCACAAGTAGGCTTACATTAACACTGCAATGAAGTTACTGTGAAAATTCCCTAGTCGCCACACTGCGACGCCTGTTCAGGTACACTGCGGGAGAATTAAGCATGGCCAATGCACCCTAACCAGCACGTCTTTCAGACTGTGGGAGGGAACCGGAGCACCCGGAGGAAACCCACGCAGACACGGGGAGAGCGTGCAGACTCCGCACAGACAGTGACCCAAGCTGGAAATCGAACCCGAGGCCTGGCGCTGTGAGCCAGCAGTGCTAACCACTGTGCCACTGTGCTGCAGTTATGTATTAATGAATTATTTTCACTTCTTTGAATTGTGGCTGGGGATCTTTTGCATCTTCTTAAATTAACAGCTTAAATCTCGGTTATAGCTTTCCGTCACAGAGGGACTGCATCTGACCGTGCCATACTCCCTCAGTGTTACTTTAAAATGCCCTGCTAGGTGATGTGCTTGGCTACAGTATTGCTTGAACCAGTAACCTTTTGGCTTAATGGAGAGTTCCACCTTTGAACCCAATTCACAGTAAAAGATATTTGTGATCCAATTGAATGTCTCACTATTTTTCATAGACTAGCATTGCTGAATCGTATTACTGTCAATCTTAGTGAGAATGACAGTCTTTATGACAAGCCCAAAAGTTAGAACATAGAACATTACAGCGCAGTACAGGCCCTTCGGCCCTCGATGTTGCGCCGACCAGTGGTACCAATCTAAAGCCCCTCTAACCTACACTATTCCAATATCATCCATATGTTTATTCAATAACCACTTGAACGCTCTCAACGTTGACAAGTCCACCACTGCTGCAGGCAGGGCATTCCACGCCCTTACTACTCTCTGAGTAAAGAACCTACCTCTAACATCTGTCCTATATCTCTCACCCCTCAATTTAAAGCTATGTCCCCTCGTGCTAGCCACACCATCCGAGGAAAAAGGCTCTCACTATCCACCAAAAGTTGATTTTTAAAAAGCCCTTAGCTTATATTAGCTGTCGCTCTAACTCGTACACCGTTCCTATCGGGATGTTCTTGGTATGCTTCAGTAAGCATCTTCTAAAGGGACTTGGATATGTTCACAGAAGGAAAAATGTGCAAGGCTGTGAGGGAAGAATAGGAGAGTGGGACTAGGTAGATTATTCTTTCAAAGGTGCAATGGGCTGAATGGTCTCTTTCTGTGCAGTGCGATTCTGTGGCGATTCTTTGCAATCAGATTAGTTACTGTCCGCTGGCCAGCTAATTAATAGTTCTATTTGAGTTAACTATTCTTCAGTTGTAGATATACTAGGCCAAAGGTAGGGGCAATATAAATGTTCTCAGTGCTCCTGCCCAGGGAGGTTAAAATTGTCCCTCGCTGTTACCCATGACTACTTAATTTTCTCTCATGCGAAAAAGGCTGATTCTGGCAAGGAAGGGGAGATTGGACAAGGAGGATTACATTTCTGTCGGTGAATCCTGTTACTTCACACATTTACAATATGCAATCCTCCTTTCCCTAGAATCATAGAATCCCTACAGTGCAGAAGGAGGCCATTCAGCCCATCGAGACAACACTGACTCTCTGGCAGACCACCTTACCTAGGTCCACCCCCCCCCCCCCCGCCCTATCACTGTAACCTCACGCATATCCCGCTCCTCCCACCCCCAAATTGGCCCTTAATGTCCCCTAACTAAGGGGCAATTTAGCATGGTCAATCCACCTAACCTGCACACCTTTGGACTGTGGGAGAAAATCCACACAGACATGAGGAGAATGTACAAACTCCACACAGACAGTGACCCAAGGCCGGAATTGAACCTCAGTGACTGGAGCTGTGAGGCAGTGGTGCTATCCACTGTGCCACCCCCTCGGAGCTCTGCACAGATGATAGTTCATACACAGGGTAAAGAGATTTACCCCAGTTCCTTTGGGAGAGGATGGGGAGCGGGAAGAAACTGTTAGTGGATAAATCTCACTTATTGCTACTGAGTAGTTCTGACTGCAAAGCGTGTGTGTGTGGATAGTTGGTGAGGGCGAGATCCCTTCAGGTTAACAACAACAACTGTGGGTATTTCTGCTGTGAAGTTGCCGGCGTTGGACTGGGGTAGGCACAGTAAGAAGTCTTTTTTTTGCTGACTCCCCTGTCATCACCAGTCTGTTTGGCCATTCTCATGAACACGATGGTGATGGAATAGGGCTGATTTCCCACTGCTCCCTCCCCTGAGCTGTTGATGGAGGGAATGAGGGTGGTAGTGAGTGAGAGGACTATGATGGCGGGAGGTTGGAGTATTGTCCATACAGAGATGGTGGCTTCCCCCATCTATTCAAATGCTCGGATTGTGTGGCTGCTCCACATCATGCTGGAGGTTAGTCAGAGTCACTCCAGCATTTACCGCCAAAAAAAATAAATTGCCTCTTTCCTCTTTAACTCTCATTCTGTCTCTGTCGGCTTCCTGTCCGAGTCAAGCACCAGAACTTGTCTCTCCCCTCCAGAGGTGGAGTCCCTCTGAGGAACGGAAAGTCCCAACATCCTTCAGACTGCGATACTGTTCTTAATGGAAACATGCCACGTCATGACATGTTACAGTGAAGGTTTCTAACTGCTAAGGACAGACCCAGACATATGGAGAGTGTCTACTGGAATATTGCTGGAAACATTTGGTTTACCACTGAGTGGGTGTGATAAGCTCTATGTAGGATTTATAATTATGCATTCAATTTAAATCTTTTCATCTTTTGTACAGATGGAGAATAAATGAGCCACTTTCGACATATCCTCCCACTTCTCACCTAGAGACTCTTTCGCAGTTCTGTGTCAATCATGGTGACAGCTATATACACACTATTAAAGACATGGTCCCACATTATGCACCATACCACTTACGCATGGGTGTGAGCCAAGCTATTCACCACTGAGTAGAAGCATGAGTGAAGAAAGATTTCGTTATAAATTGTATCTTTGAGGATATTTTATTTATATCAAGTCTGATCTACAAATGGAAGCTTTGTACATCCTCAGAGTGAACAACTAAATTATCTATCAAATGGATCCCTCCAGAATGATGTCCTAAAGGTACCAGATGTAGAGCTGAGACCGTGAGCGGGATTTTCCGGCCGCTCATCCCAAGACCTCGGCACGGTCCGTGTCCCACCCGCTACAATTCCCATGGCAGGCAGGACGGGAAAATTCCACCCTCTGACAGCGGGATCAGGGTATTCATTGAATCATAGAATCTTTACAGTGCAGAAAGAGGCCATTCAGCCCATCTAACCTGCACTGACAACAATCCCACCCAGGCCCTATCCCTGTAGCCCCACCCTGTTAATCCCCCTGACACTAAGAAGCAATTTAGCATGCCCAATCCACCTAAACTGCACAGTTTTGCACTGTGGGAGGAAACCCACGCAGACATGGAGGGAATGTCCAAACTCTACATAGTGATTCAAGGCCGGAATCGAACCCATGTTCCTGGCACTGTGAAGCAGCAGGGCTAATGAAGGTGCCTCGCATATTGAATTTGATGCCAAAAGGAGAAATGTGGAAAATCTCAGCAGGTCTGGCAGCATCTGTAAGGAGAGAAAAGAGCTGATGTTTTGAATCCAGATGACCCTTTGTCAAAGCCTTGTCAAAGCTTTGACAAAGGGTCATCTGGACTGGAAACATCAGCTTTTTTCTCTCATTATGGATGCTGCCAGACCTGCTGAGATTTTCCAGCATTTTCCCTTTTGGTTTCAGATCCCAGCATCCGAAGTAATTTGCTTTTATTGAATTTGATGATCAGCCATGATCAAAATGAATGGTGGAGCAGGCTCGATGGGCCGAATGGCCTACTCCTGCTTTTATTTTCTATGTTTCTACGTTTCAGGATGGGACAGATGTGAGTCAAAGTCCTGGCAGAGATCTTACACTTTTGGGATTCAGCAAGAGGGTGGTATTGCCTGAAACACGCTGCCCGAAGAGATGGTGGAGGCAGGTGTACAATAGCAACGTTTAAGAGGCTTCTTGACAGATGCATGAATAGGCAGGGAATAGAGGGATACGGACTGTGTAGAGGCAAAAGGTCTTTAGTTTAGAAAGGCGTCATGTGTCGGTGCAGAATTGATGGGCCGAAGGGCCTGTTCCTGTGCTGTACTGTACTTTGTTCTTAGATGTTGAGTGTATAAGAGGTTGGAACCAAATGAATGGAGAGGTCTGTGGAGGGTTAAATGAGGTTCCAGTGATGGGGTGAGGCAAGGTCATCAAGAGATTTAAAATTTTAAAGTGTAAATGTTGGCGGAACAGGTGGCACCGTAGGTCAGTGGGGTGAAGGGTGACAGATGAATGGGATGCAGTGTGGGTAGCTGAGTAATAAATGATCTGAAGTTTACAGAGAATGGGGACTGGAAGGTCAGCCAAGAGAGCGTTGGAATAGCCCAGTGTGTGGAGCTGACAAGGATTGAGGTAGGTTTCAACAGCAGATCCAAAAGTAATAGCCAAAGCTCAGCCTTAGTATCACACCAGATTGTATTTGAACTCTTGGTGCATCAGAGGAACTCTCCACTGCCTTTCTCTCAATCTGCCCAGTGGGTGGCACAGTGGCACTGCTGCCTCACAGCACCACTGCTGCCTCACAGCGCCAGGGACCCGGGTTCGATTCCCAGCTTGGGTCACTGTCTGTGTGGAGACTGCACGTTCTCCCCGTGTCCACGTGGGTTTCCTCTGGGGTGCTCTGGTTTCCTCCCACAATCCAAAAGAGGTGCATTGGCCATGCTAAATTCTCCCTCAGTGTACCCGAACAGGTGCCGGAGTGTGGCAACTAGGGAATTTTTACAGTAACTTCATTGCAATGTTACTGTAAGCTGACTTGTGATACTAATAAATAAAAAAAAAGGACATCATGTTGTCCACACACTCCTGAACTGTCCTTGGCTGAATCTGACCAGATCTCCAGCTTCAACTGATTTCAATTTGAATATACCAGGTGGGAGGATTGCCTGATAAACATCAGTTTCTGCAAATCGAAGAAGGGAAGTTATAAGTTGCTGTCAGACTTAAAAACCGAGTGTGGATTGCCAGCACTTCCTTGGTCTGTTATCATCTGTCAGAAACAGCAGATTAACAGCCTTCAAGCAAACTTTGAAGCCTTTGAAATAAGTCGAAGTCAGTCGCTGTCCTTTATGGATGCTCAGAACTCAAGGGTCTATTCTGATTCCCAGCCTGCTGCTAAATATTAAACTAAACAATACCTTTCTTGATAATAGGTTTACTCACAGAATGCAGCATTACATACTTCATCTTCCCACCTACCAAACTAGTGTCCCGGCAGTTTCTCTTTACAAGTGCTCTAAGTGCTTAAACTTAACAACATAATGAAATGGCTGCATTATGTGCCAATGCTGTATGTGTGTGCACTTGTGCTGATGGTAGGTTCAAGTTAGCGGCTGCCATCCTTATAGGGGGGAACATGCAACATGAACCTTCTTTGTACCGTACTGTTTCTATCACTCTCCCCGATACCCCTGCCAGCCTGATTCCAGGCCTTCCAAAAGACCAGAGTCTACAATCGATCCTCACTCAATGCTAAATGCCCCATAAGGTAATGAAATCCCCTTCCCTATACCTGCTAGGCCGAATGAACTCAGTGCAACATTGCAGCAGCTTTCTTTCTTGTCTTGGCTGACTGTTTCGGATCACTGAATATTTAGCAACATTTGTTTAAAGTATTTGTAAATTGCGAGAAAACAGGAATCATTAAAGTGAGTTGAAGCATTGGCGTTCAGTAACAATTCTGGATTATTCCTGTTGCTCCTCGTAAAATACCATAATGCTTCCTCCAAGTGTCAGTAAAATGTTTGTGAGCTAGATATTCCAAGCAACCTGCTGACTAATTGATGTGTGGGAGTCATTGAATCCACAAACTGAGGAAACATTACAAGTTAGAAAGCAAAATGAGTGCTGGGTAAACTGACTTGTGTACGTCATTGGATTTCTGTGTGTACATGGACCAATGCACACGGACAGAGGGCTATCAGTGGCCATCTTGTATGGCCATATTGCCTTGACAGGAGACACAGTGAATTAAGATACCATTAGCTGTACGGCCACCTCTACTGCTGAGTTTACCTGAGCAATATTATTGTGGGAAGTGTCTGTTCAGTGGAATCCCAATGGAATGATGTGGGATGCATTGTAGAATTCCCATACTGTTTGTTTAAGAGTTAAACAATCCTATTTCCATCAGATGATTGGTCCTTCTCTCTCATCCTAGGGGTAACACACGAAATATCCAGTAAGTATAAAGTGGGGACCCAGTTTTAGGGGCCTCTGCCTCTCCTTTACATTCCAGGAACTTCAAGAGAACAATAATTAATTAAGAACATCAGTTTATATAGTGCCTTTAACATAGTGAAATGTAACAAGTCTTTTAATGTCTATTCCATGAATCTTTCTACATGGCATATTTTGTCTGTAACTGAAGCTACACAATATAGAAGATGGAAACATAGGAGTAGGCCATTCAGCCCTTTGAGCCTGCTTTGCCATTTAACCAGCTCATGGCTGATCTTTTACCTACTATCCCTGTGTGCTGCAATGTCATTGGTACCTAGAAATCTATCGATCTCTGCTTTGAACGTACTATGATTGAGCCTGTACAGCTTTTTGAGGTAAAGAATTCTGAAGATTTTCCACCCACTGAGTGGAGAAATTTCTTCTTACCTCGGTCCTAAATGGCCCACCCCTTATCCTGAGACTGTCTCCTGGTTCTGGTCCCCTCACCCCAGCCAGGCGAAATATCCTTTCTGCATCCATCCTGTTGAGCCCTGGAAGAATTTTGTACACTTCAGTGAGATGAAAGGATATAATGAAAATAGCCAGATAACGCACTAAGAAGGTGCTTATGTGTAAATGGTGGACTGTTTTCCAAATCTACCATATAATTTTGGAAATGCAATGATGGCTTTGAGGAAAGTTTCAACAACTGGGTGCATAATCGATTATTGATTCATTTGCATTTGTCAACTAGATGGAAAGGCAACAGCATTCTGTAACTATTGCACACATCTTTTCACAGGTACACTTTGAAAACAACGCCATTCGGTGAATGATGGTTGCTCATTGAAATAGTTCGAATTGTCTTTTCACTTCCCTGAAAATTAATCCTGCAGTTCCAATGTGTGAGCAACCACAGATATTTTCAAAATGAATATCAATGGAACTGACAAACAAAAGTTATGTAATTTTTCATAATTATAGACTGGAATGTACCACTCTCTCAATTATTTGTTTGATATGGCAATCAGGTTCTAAACTTGTTTTAACAAGGAAACACGTCTAAGATGTTTTGGTTGTGCTATCACACCAGGAAACGTTGGTGTTCATTGCAACTCCAATGTCCACACTGATTTGAACAAAGAACAAAGAACAAAGAAAATTACAGCCCTCCAAGCCTGCACCGACCATGCTGCCCGACTGAACTAAAACTCACAACCCTTCCAGGGACCATATCCCTCTATTCCCATCCTATTCATGTATTTGTCCAGAAGCCCCTTAAAACTCACTATTATACCTGCTTCCACTACCTCCCCCGGCAGCGAGTTCCAGGCACCCCACCCACCACCCTCTGTGTAAAAAGCTTGCCTCGTACATCTCCTTTAAACCTTGACCCTCGCACCTTAAACCTATGCCTCTAGTAATTGACTCTTCCACCCTGGGAAAAAATTTCTGATTATCCACTCTGTCCATGCCCCTCATAATCTTGTAGACTTCTATCAGGTCGCCCCTCAACCTCCATCGTTCCAGTGAGAACAAACCAAGTTTCTCCAACCTTTCCTTGTAGCTAATGCCCTCCATACCAGGCAACATCCTGGTAAATCTTTTCTGTACCCCCTCCAACACCTCCATATCTTTCTGGTAGTGTGGCGACCAGAATTGAACACTATATTCCAAGTGCGGCCTAACTAAGGTTCTATAAAGTTGCAACATGACTTGCCAATTTTTAAACTCAATGCCCCGGCTGATGAAGGCAAGCATGCCGTGTGCCTTCTTGACTACCTTCACCACCTGCGTTGCCACTTTCAGTGACCCGTGTACCTGTACACCCAGCTCCCTCTGCCTATCAATACTCTTAAGGGTTCTGCCATTTACTGTATATTTCCTATCTGTATTAGACCTTCCAAAATGCATCACCTCACATTTGATTTATTATTGTCACATGCATTAGTATACAGTGAAAAGTATTGTTTCTTGTGCGCTATACAGACAAAGCATACCGTTCATAGAGAAGGAAAGGAGAGAGTGCAGATTGTAGTGTTACAGTCATAGCTAGGGTATAGAGAAATGCGAAATAGGCCCATTCAAAAATCTGATGGCAACAGGGAAGAAGCTGTTCTTGAGTCGGTTGGTGATCTTAGATTTTTGTATCTTTTTCCCGATGGAAGAGAGAATGTCCGGGGTGCGTGGGATCCTTGATTATGCCGGCTGCTTTTCCGAGGCAGCAGGAAGTGTAGACAGTGTCAAGTCATTGTGTGACTTGCCCTCACCTACTCGCTGTTACTCCTGACGAGGTTTTTGATTGCTCCCGCCCACCTCCTGCTCTCCCATCGCTCTTTCAGAGGGTTGGTTAATTTCAGTCACTGTCCACCATTTGGCTACCTCTCGGTTAGACAGTGGATTTTGCATCAGGATAGGGATCAAACTGCAAGATTATGATGCAGATTAACACCCAAAGTTCACCCTCACTACAGCCAGAGCCAAGCACAGGGAGAAGGCAGGGCATTTCTCTGGGGGCAGAGTGGTATGTACAGTCACCTTGGGCTACTTGGCTCAGGGATTTTACATGGTCCTTGTACACCTATAAAGGGTGAATGAGGAGAAGAATACTAAGCGCTTTGGAATACAAAGAACAAAAAACAAAGAGTAGTACAGCACAGGAAACAGGCCCTTCGACCCTCCAAGTCTGTGCCGCTCATTGGTCCAACTAGACCATTCGTTTGTATCCCTCCATTCCCAGACTGCTCATGTGACTATCCAGGTAAGTCTTGGAATGGAAGCAATGGTTACTGGACTAGTAATCCAGACACCTGCATGGTGGGGTATTGTTAGGGGGAATCCTTCAGTTTATTTGATACAGAGCACACGCTCTGCCCAGCCGAATCCTAAAACTGCGAATTAGCCTCTGAGGATCATCATCGTACTCTGATTTCCACATTTAGAAAACACCCTTCTGGCTCGAGAACTCTTTGGTCCTTGGGGAAATAGTGTCGATTAGACTATCAGTGGGAATAGGGGTACAGGATATAGAAGTCACACCCTGAAACCCTCTCTCTCCCCCCCCCCCTCCCCCCATTTCTGCAGGGATTATTTCTACCAATGGAGACGTGTTAAACCCCCCCCGCCCCAGGAGAGAAACAGCTCGTGTCAGAAACATTTATACTGGAGCGGGAAGCAGGGCAGACTGGTTAGATTCCCTCTCTGATCATTTCCAAGGCTTCCTGTTCACCAGCATCTGAAAACCAAAACTAGTCTGCACAACGCACTCCTGTAATAATTTAGTTGGGAAGTGGCTGGGGACTAACTTGTTTTTTATCGAGCTGCCACCAAGTCTGTTGTAAGCATACTTGTGAAAGAAGCACAGACAATGGTGTGAACTGTTGGTTAGAATCCAGACAGCTTCACATTCCAAGAATAAGAGTCCAAATTGCTGACTTTGCAAGCAGGGCGCAGAGTATAAACTTGGCAACATCAACAATTATAGTTTATCATCGATTTTAATTATAATAGTTGTAAAATGCAGAGAGAGCCCAACGGGAAAGATCTTGTATAACATTCAATGCAGCAGAGTTTTGGCATCACAGTACAGCGCTGTTGGAAAGTCACTCTTGTCTGCCATTAGTAAATTTTCAGCGGGGCTTAATTCAACCGTCTCCCCTTGAGATGAGGCCAGACAGCGCAATGGAACAGTCGCTCACCCAGCATCAGTCTCAAATGTTCCCAGCCTGAGACTCGAAGCAGAATAGGTTCTTCTCACACTGCCCGTACTCCTGATGTCATCTCCAGTCTCATAGCTGAATTTCTGGCACCCTCCCAGCTTGGAAGTGGGGCCCAAAAATACGGGTGCTGATTGGCCCGATGGCTTTGAGAACCCACCCACCAACTTTAATTGGACAGCTGTCTCCATCCGTGGAAATCCCCAAGAGTGACCATTCCCCCTCCCCACTCCCCCACCAAGGGCTAGTTTGAGATTCTGAAACATTCCCAGCTCCTGTTTCGTACATTCGCAGCAAAATTCCAGCTCTCAGGAAGTGAAGCAATGGCTGAGTGGTATTATCGCTAGATGGCACGGTGGCACAGTGGTTAGCACTGCTGCCTCACAGTGCCAGGGACCCAGGTTCAATTCCCAGCTCAGGTCACTGTCTGTGTGGAGTTTGCACATTCTCCTTGTGTCTGCGTGGGTTTCCTCCGGGTGCTCCGGTTTCCTCCCACAGTCCAAAGATGTGCAGGTTGGGTGGATTGGCCATTCTAAATTAACCCTAGTGTCAGGGGGACAAGTTATGGTAAATGCATGGGGTTATGGGGATAAGGCCTGGGTGGGATTGTAGTCGGTGCTGACTCGATGGGCCGAGTGGCCTCCTTCTGCACTGTAGGGATTATATATTAATCCAGAAACTCAGCTAATGTTCTGGGGACCTGGGTTCGAATCCCGCCACGGCAGATGATGGAATTTAAATTCTATTAAAAAAATCTGGAATTAAGAATCTACAAGTGACCATGAAACCATTGTCGATTGTGAGAAAAACCCATCTGGTTCACTAATGTCCCTTAGAGAAGTAAATCTGCTATCCTTACCTGGTCTGGCCTACATGTGACTCCAAACCCACAGCAATGTGGTTGGCTCTCAGCTGCCCTCTGAACAAGGGCAACTAGGGATGGGCAATAAATGCTGGCCAGCCAGTGACGCCCATGTCCCATGAGTGAATTTAAAAAGTCTGTACCGTTGTGACAATTAACATAAATACATTAAGTCATAAGAAATAGGAGCAGGACTAAACATATGATGCCATGATTCCATCTAGCACACGTGCTTTGCCATTCAACAAGAACATGGCTAATCTGTTACCTCGACTCCTGTTCCCCATAACCCTTGACTCCCCTATCGTTCAAGAATTTCCCTATCCCAGGTTTAATGATGGGTCAGGATTTTCCTTGCCTGGTCAGGGTGGGCGTGTTTGGCGGCATGACTGGAAAATGACACGAGAAGGCCCTCCACCCGTTTCCCAGCAATGTGGATGCAGAACGCCATCGTCCTCTCCCACCAAGATCCCAATCAAGAAAGTGGCTCCTTTATTCAGGGAGGGGTCACAAGCGAGACTCCATAGCAGCTTCTTTGTGGTTGCCTTGTGGTGCCGTGGCACAGTGAATTCTGCAGGCGAGAAGGGAGGCAAGGGAACCTCAGCATACAGGGAACAGCGTGGGAGTGTGGGCTAGTTGGGGGGGGGGCGGTGCAGGGCGGGGGGGTTGTTCAAGGCAGCGCAGAATGATGTTTGCACACAAGCACACAGATTGGTGGAGGTGGGAGGGTTGAAGACAAAAGCCAGGAAAATGCAAACAAATGTCAAAGATGATCACCCTATCACAGCTGAGATTGTTTAGCTTGAGCTCAATTGACATGCTTGGAGTCAGACTAGTAAAGAAATTGTGCCCATTCAAGCAGCACCAAGTCTGAGAGTGCCAATGATTGCTGCTCTACATTTAACCCTTCATGCGCAGACTTCCAAATCCAATGAGTGCTATGATTCAGCAAAGCCATTGGGGGACTGGGCAAACTTGAGGATCCCACTGGAAAGTTGGCCATGGCACACTGACCAAGGGATGCGCTCCTAATCCCTTGCTTTATGTTAAAGTTCACATTGACAAGTGCCTCTTGTGGTCCAAGCAAAGTGCAAGGTCTTGGAATGCAGGTCAGGACAATGACTGTGCCTCGGAGCTCAGGGTGCAGTCGAGTGGTCGAAGCTGCCACAACTAGGGTGGTATGGTGGCACAGTGGTTAGCACTGCTGCCTCACAATGTCAGGGTTCGATTCCCAGCTTGGGTCACTGGCTGTGTGGAGTTTCACGTTCTCCTCTTGTCTGCGTGGGTTTTCTCCGGGTGCTCTGCTTTCCCCTTACAGTCCAAAGATGTGCGGGTTAGGTGGATTGGCCATGCTAAATCGACCCTTAGTGTCAGTAGGACTAGCTAGGGTAAATGCATGGAGTTATGGGGGTAGGGCCTGAGTGGGATTGTGGTCGGTGCAGACTCGATGGGTCGAATGGCCTCTTTCTGCACTGTAGGATTCTATGATTTTATGATTCACTCGGTGATGTGGTGTGGGGCAGTGATTGGGGAACCAAACACCAAGACTCCATGTGTTGGCCAAGAATCTCCACAATGCATAAAGGAGCTTTGAGAAGCAGCTGTAAGCATTGACTTGACAAAGAGCAGTCTTTAGCGGATAAATGGTGACCATTGCGACTCTCTCGTTGATACTATCAGGAA
This sequence comes from Mustelus asterias, assembly GCF_964213995.1. NCBI lineage: Eukaryota > Metazoa > Chordata > Chondrichthyes > Carcharhiniformes > Triakidae > Mustelus > Mustelus asterias. The sequence continues at coordinate 3,168,287 of NC_135806.1, forward strand.
GATGAAGTGTGGTGATCACACTGTCAGCCTCATTGTTTACAGGCAGGCGAGAAGACAGAGAAGAATGTGACGGTGGCGTGTGGCCCGTCAAAGGCAGGAGCAGATTTCTCAACTGCCATCTGCTACAGGATTTGGTGCCACAGGGACTTGGAGGGCATCCACTGCCAGTGTCACTGAAAGTGACTGCGGCACACAATTTATATGCCAGTGGCTGCTTCCAGATCTCCACAGGATCCTGCAAGCCTCCACACAGATGTGCATCCAGATGGTCATCGTCACGAGGGCACACAACTTATGCATTTTGACCAGAATCAAGCTAGCCAGGAAACAAGAACGCTGGGATTGGTGCAGATCTCTGGTTTCCCACAGGTGCAGGATGCCATCAGCTGCACTCATGTAGCACTCAGAGCTCCAGGCAACAAGTAGTCAGCTACATCAAGGGCTTCCACTCGTCAAGTGCTCAGCTGGTCTGCAACCAAAGCAAACACATCCTGCAGGTCTGTGCACAATTCCCAGCCAATGTCCATGACTCCTACATTCTGAGCTGCATTCAGAACTCTCAGGTCTTCAGGGTCCACAGAGGCTGCAGGGTTGGCCCCTTAGGAACAAGGGATACTCACTGGGGAGGTAAGAAGTCTCACAACACCAGGTTAAAGTCCAGCAGGTTTATTTGGAATCACGAGTTAACAGAGCGCTGCTCCTTCATCAGGTGAGTGAGTGTCCAATCACCTGATGAAGGAGCAACGTTCCAAAAGCACGTGATACCAAATAAACCTGTTGGATTTTAACCTGATGTCGTGAGACTTCTTACCGTGCCCACCCCAGTCCAATGCTGGCATCTCCACACTGAGGAGGTGGCTGATGAAGCCTGTGTGGAGACCACAGACTGCCGCAGGGAGAAGCAACAGCCAGGTTCATGCTGCAACTCTCTCTTTGGTGGAGCAGACCTTAGAGATGCTGAAAATTGGGTTCCGGTGCCTGGACCGGTTCAGTGGAACCAGAATCCACATCGTGGTCACCTGCTGTATCCTGCACTACCTGGAACTGCAACAAGGTGAGGAACTGTCTGAGGAGGAGATGGAGGAGCTGTACGTCTCCTACAATGAGGAGGATGTCAATGGAGATTAGGGTGAGGAGGTCCTGGAAGGGGAGGATGACATGATGAGAACATCAGAGTGAAGTGATTTCTCTTTATCTCAGTCCTGAATAATCGACCCCTTATCCTGAGGCTGCTCATCCTTGTTCTCACTTCCCCAGCCAGGGAAACAACCTCTCAGTGTCCAACCTGTCAAACCCTTTCAAAATCCTGGGTGTTCCACTGAGATTGCCTCTCATTCTTCTAAACTCTAGAGAGTGTAGGCCTTATTTACTCAGCCTCTCATCATAGGACAACCCACCCACCCCTGCCCCCACCCCCCCGCCAATCCATGAACCAGTTAGCGAACCCTCAATTTCCATTTCCAAGATGATTTTACAATACACTCCCAATGCTGAGGGCATCACTTCAGTCTTCAGTCCCAGAGGGGAAAGGATGATTCTGAGTCTCTTCTGTCACCCAGGGAAAATGTTAAATTGTTTTCCAATTGATCAAGTATGTCAGCAATTAGATGATGCCAATACTACCACTGGTTACATCATTACTCTCTCTTGTCTGAGTGCTAACCTCATCAACATTCTTACTGGAGAATTTACACAATATTATACACCTCTCAGTTAGAAGATGGAAACTCAATCAAAAGGTTGAGATGATATTTGTGGTACACCAGAATTTCCTGATATTAATTACCATCTGAGATTATCAGGAAATACCTAATAATTTTTAAACAGACACCAAATAGGGAATTACTCATTAAAATACACTTCCCATTGTTTTCGTTAACATACTTTTACAGATGCACTACAGAAAGCATTCTTTCTGGTTGTATCACAGATTGGTATGGCTCCTGTTCTGCCCAAGACCGCAAGGAACTACAAAAGCCCAATCCATCACGCAAACCAGCCTCCCATCCATTGACTCTGTCTACACTTCCCGCTGCCTCGGCAAAGCAGCCATCATAATTAAGGACGCCACGCACCCCGGACATTCTCTCTTCCACCTTCTTCCTTCGGGAAAAAGATACAAAAGTTTGAGGTCACGTACCAACCGACTCAAGAACAGCTTCTTCCCTGCTACTGTCAGGCTTTTAAATGGAACTACCTCGCATTAAGTTGATCTTTCTCTATACCCTAGCTATGACTGTAACACTACATTCTGCACTCTCTCATTTCCTTCTCTATGAACGGTATGTTTTGTCTGTATGGCACGCAAGAAACAATACTTTTCACTGTATATTAATACATGTGACAATAATAAATCAAATCAAATCGGTTGAAAGTTTTGTACATTATTTAATTCCACAGTGTATAATTTTTACCTTGAAGCCAAGTCAGACCTGAAAGATTTTCCGATGGTGAGATTTGGACGTGCTGGATGATGAGGAACATTTTCATCTTCCCGAGCTCCTTTGGAGATTTGGGGAATCGGCCCCTGAAATTTCCTCCTCACCTTCTCCCTCTCCGTCCCTTTCCGTCCCTCTCCCTTCCTTTAAGCCGCTTCTTATAAACAACCTCAATAATCAAGCTTTTGGTCATGCCCTGATATCTCCTTACCTGTTCAGTGTCACATTTTGTTGGATGCTATTTTGGTGAGGCACCTTGAGCTGTTTTTGCTGCATTATAGGTGCTATAGAAATGCCAGTGGTTGTTGTTGTGCGAGTGCCTGGCTATTAAAATTAACAAATTCGACGGGACCTGCTGACCTTTGCACCCCACCCTTCCAATCCCCAGTACGCTGTCCGGGTAACAAACCTTTACACTGGCAGCACAAATTCATAAAACTGTTCCACAAATTAAAATTTAGCCAGAAGAGATATTTCTCTCAGCACATGCTGTCAGCAATGGGAAATAACATGTGAAGCAAAATCTGGAGACAATCTTAGATTACGATGAATATTTAATCTCCTGATAATGTTAACCCTTCTTGAGTCAGAAATAACTCTGCCTGTTACATATGAGCAAAAGTGGAGTAGGTTTCTATTTTGGGTTTGTTCTAATCATATTATTTACATACACAACAACAAGCAGTGCGTTTTAGACAGTGTGGAATTGAAATGTGAAGCCCAATTTTAACCCTGTGGCTCGGGTTGAGAACAAGTTGGGCAGATGGTGCGGTAGTGGTATTGTTACTGGACTAGTAATCCAGAAACCCATGTTCGAATGGTGAAATATGAATTCAGTAAAAATCTGGAATTATAAGTCTAATGATGACCATGAAACCATTGTCGATTGTCATAAAAACCCACCTGGCTCACCAATGTCCTTTAGGGAAGGAAATCTGCCGTCCTTACCTGGTCTGGCCTACATGTGACTCCAGATCCACAGCAATGTGGTTGACTCTGAAATGGCCTAGTCGGCATTTAGGGAAAGGCAATAAATGCTGGCCCAGCATTGCCCACATCCTGAGGTCACTGACATGGTTTTGGACATTGATAAACCAGGTGGAATTGTACAACAGTATGACATCTTAGGGTGGTGAATCTCTGGAATTCTCTGCCCCAATGGAGAGGTGGAGGTCGGATCATTAGAAGTATTTAAAGTGGAGGTGGATAAATATTTGATGGATCAAGGAATAGAGGGCGATGGGGAAATAACACAGAAAAGGAGCTGAGGCCGGCATAGATCAGCCACAATTGTATTGATTTACTTTGATTTGATTTATTATTGTCACATGTATTAGCATACAGTGGAAAGTATTGTTTCTTGTGCCCTATACAGCCAAAGCATACTGTTCAGAGAGAAGGAAAGGAGAGAGTGCAGAATGTAGTGTTACAATCATAGCTAGGGTGTAGAGAAAGATCAACTTAGTGCGAGGTAGGTCCATTCAAAAATCTGATGGCAGCAGGGAAGAAGCTGTTCTTGAGTTGGTTGGTACGTGACCTCAGACTTTTGTATCTTTTTCCTGACGGAAGGAGGTGGAAGAGAGAATGTCCGGGGTGCATGGGGTCCTTAATTATGCTGGCTGCTTTGCCGGGGCAGCGGGAAGTGTAACAGAGACAATTGATGGGGCAGGCTTGAAGGGTCTGGTGACCGACTCCTGTTTCTATTTCTTGCGTTCTGGTCATTTTTACTGAAACCAGCCTTCTACCTTTCCAAATTTTTGAAAACAGAATAAAAATCCTGAAATTGCCGTGATGAGATTTGAACTCACATTCACTGGCTTATTAGTCCTGGCTTCTGGATTACTTGTACAGTAACATGATCATTCCAATGCCGTACCCATGGATAATAACTATCTGGCTGGCATCAGGAGAACAACCACTGCCTTTTGAACCATTTCACAGAGAAAGACAGGAGAGATTTGCGCTAGAATTGCCATTTATAAAGTAATCTTTGCTAAATAGACTTGTTGGACAAAGGTAAAGGATTTGGGAGATGAATAGTCTTTTTCCATTCCATCAATTCCCATTTGTCTAATTCTCAGAGAGCTGCTTGGACATAAAGACCATAAGGAACAACTATTCCACTGAAATGCATCATCGGGTGACAACCTCAATGAAAACCCATTGCCTTTCTCTTCTGTCTCAGGAGCTGCAGATTGTACCATCTACAAGATACACTGCAGAAACTCACCAAAGATCTTTAGACAGCACCTTCCAAACCTACGACCACTTCCATCTAAAAGGATAAGGGCAGCAGATACATGGAAACACCACCATCTGTAAATTCCCCATCAAGCCACTCACCATCCTGACTTGGAAATATATCGCCGTTCCTTCGCAGTCGCTGGGTCAAAATCCTGGAATTCCCTCGCTAACGGCATTGTGGGTCAACCCACAGCACATGGACTGCAGCGATTCAAGAAGGCAGCTCACCACCACCTTCTCTAGGGCAACTAGGGATGGGCAATAAATGCTGGCCAGCCAGTGACGCCCATGTCCCACGAATGAATGAAAAATACAAAACAAATGTATTGAAATTATATTTTGATGGAGGAGTCTGTAGTCCTTTAACTAAGGTGATAATGTGGAGGCTGTGTGGAGAGCAAGTGATAAGGAATGAATCAAATTAAAAGGCCCAGTTGGCAGTTTCACGCTGCCCTATTTCAATGGATTCCTGTTGACTAGAAGGATCAGGCTGAGGCTTCCATCTATTTGATCTTGTGTCATAATATCTCCTAAAAGGTTTAAAATAATTAATAGCTTCTGGCAATTGACTATATTACTGCTTACTTGATGGCAATTTGAATTCCTTTCTCAGTCCTAGAATACAACATCACAGAATAAATTCTGACTCAAAGCTTGGAAATTGCAAGCCTCAGCTTGCTGGGATTCTTTCTTTGTAAGAAAGGGAAACCTTTATTAATTAGAACCTTCTCCACCAGATTAAAGGCAGATTGGATACATTACTTACACGATGAAGTTCCTCTGTGACCTGGCAATGATAGACGGAATAATAATGACATTACCATTATTTCATTGTGAAGTATTAAGTACAGCAAGTTGCACCGAGAGACAGGACATTAATAGATCTCTTTCGTAACAGTCGTGTCCATGATTGATGTGTACTGCAGGAGAGAGAACGTTACAAAAGCTCCAGGCAAAAATGTCACAATTCTGCTTTTTATTGTAAAGGCGGGAGGGGGGAGGAGTGGGTGATGGAGCGTGTTTCCCATTGTGGAGGTCAATGGGAACTTGCACCATGTCATGTGGTGCCAGCCTCATTAATTATGCAGTGGAGGGATTTCTGACGTTTTTCATGGTGAGATAGACTGGGTGGTTCACCCCTCACTATCGTATCTGGCTGCCATATATGAAAGGAGCCTGACATCAACTGACCCACCATAGGAGACGGAAGATGGACCTCCTGGAACACCCTGTGAGGGAAAGGTGATAATGAAAGATGATCTTGATCAATAAGGGGATCAGGGGTTATGGGGAAAAGGCAGGAGAATGGGGATGAGAAAAATATCAGCCATGATTGAATGGCGGAGCAGACTCGATGGGCCGAGTGGCCTAATTCTGCTCCTATGACTTATGGTCTTATGGAAAGGTGGCCTGCCATGGCGGGCAGGCGCACAAGTTCCCAGCTTTGATAAAGGGTCATCTGGACTTGAAACGTCAGCTCTTTTCTCTCCTTACAGATGCTGCCAGACCTGCCGAGATTTTTCAGCATTTTCTCTTTTGGTTTCAGATTCCAGCCTCCGCAGTAATTTGTTTTTTTCCCACCATTATTTAACGTCGGCAGGAATTCGGTTTTCCAGATCCCGCCACAATGTCCACTCTCTCTGCAGATGCCGCCAGACTTGCTGAGTTTATCCAGCATTTCCTGTTAATTTCCTGGTTAATAAATGTGGCCGAGGCTCACACTTGAGTAGCTCTCAGTTGGGCAAAGGGATAGAGGCTGCCTGCTGCTAATGGCTTCATATCTTTTGAAGGGAAGGGTAAAAGAGAAAGAGAAGAATTGACGAGGGTTGCATGCTGATTGTGGACAGGAATTTATAATGATTTGGCAAAGTCTAAGGCTGACCTCAAATTCTTTCAAATGGGTTCACAGCTTTCAGCATAAGGGTATGAAACATCTGTAAACTGTAGTGTTATAGATTTCACACAGAGACTTCAATACTTCTTGTTCTGTTGTACATACGTGTTCATTTTGATGCCAGATCTGTTCTTTCAAACAACAGAACAAATCTTTACCTAAAATATATATACTTTTCAGTCTCTAACCTGCTCTCTGGATCTTTCCCTCCTCTCCTTTCAAAAGGAGATTAGATTGTGTTGGGGAGTGTGGGAGGGGTGGGGCACAGTGGTTCGCACTGCTGCCTCACAGCACCAGGGGCCTGGGTTCAATTCCCGGCTTGGGTCACTGTCTGTGTGGAGTCTGCACGTTCTCTCCGTGTCTGTGTGGGTTTCCTCCGGGTGCTCCGGTTTCCTCCCACACTCCAAAGATGTGCGGGTTTGGTTGATTGACCGTGCTAAATTGCCCCTTACTGTCAGGAGGACTAGCAGGGTAAATACATGGGGTTACAGGGATAGAACTTGGATAGGACTGTTGGCAGTGCAGTCTCGATGGGCTGAATGGCGTGCTCCTGCACTGTAGGGATTCTATGGCTGGAACACTACCATCTCGCCCACCACAGAATCGGCACGAGTGAGGGTCCGACAACGGAAATCTCTGTTGACCTCGGACGGGAATTTCCGGTTTCGCTCGAGCGAGGTCATAAAATCCCACCCTATGATTCTATTCTATGATTCTATGCACTTGTAATAATACTGGACAGAGGCTCAGTGACATGGGACAGGATTTTTCAGATGGTGGGGTTGTCCCAGAATGGCTCAGTGCTAGAATTAATTACACAGCAAGGTTTATTGCTGGGCCTCCTGAGGGTGCTCTGCTCTGGCGGTTGGACACCCCAAGCATCGAGGCTCCCAAAGAAATCTGACAAAGTGCCAGAGGATATTGCAGAGTTATGGAAGATTGAGAAATCTTCCTGTCAAAAAATCTGGAACAAAGACCAGGAAAAATAAACAAACTGTCAAACGTCCAGCTCGCAGACACCGACATTTACAGAGATATTACCACAATCTGATTTTCATAGCAGAGCAGCATTTAGTGTTTGAAAAAACCTTGGGCACACATTGTGGGTTTTCTTTCCATTTATGTCAGGGGGAAGAAGATGTATAATTCTGCCTGTTCCTCTGTGTGATCTCTTCCCCATTGGAAATGTTAGAATCAATCTTTAAAGTCCGCTCTTGTATAAGCCCCATGTAAAACAAACAGCTCACCTCACTCCAACATTGACTTCCTGTCAGCCCAGGACGATCATGACTGAACCCTCCATATTTGTGACTAAACACACAACACATTCTCCTCAAGAGGAATCAGAGAACTGTCCATTGCTAATTAACATAATTTTACAATGGATCTCTGGTGATTTGTGCACAAGAATATTTTTAATTGATTTGAAAGACATCGCAAAAGATCACTGCTAGTACACACTGGAAGCAGATCTCTATCTGATCACTCACCTCTGACCTCTCACTCTTCTCCAATGTTGCAGCCCTTGGCTACCAGCAAACACACAACACTCCAACGACAGGGGACAGATAGCAGCAGGCTGACACCAGCCTGAGTGCAAGCCACTGCTGTACGAGATTGAGGGAAAACAAAGCCAATGTTCGTAAAGAGGAACAAGATTTTCTCAGCTTTTGTGATTCATGTGGCTTTGTAACTACAGCCAGAAACTTCTCTACAGGAAAATGCCTCTGTCAGTTGTTTGTCAGGGGGGGCAATAGACTGAAGTTTAGCAGGAAGATAGTTACAACACTGAACTATCTGCTTTCAGATGCTGTACAATCAAACTTGAACACAGGGATCAACAAATAGCTGTTGAAGTGCCCCAGAAATTAATCTTTTCTCTCTCTGGATTCTTGAGGTGACTGCAAGAGCCAACATTCTGCCACTGTCCACTGTCGAACAATGTTAACCACTGTCCAACAATATCCGTCACTGTCCACTGACTAACAATATTAACCACTGTCCAACAATATCCATCACTGCCCAGCAATGTCCGTCACTGTCCACTGACTAACAATATCCATCACTGCCCAGCAATATCCGTCACTGTCCACTGTCGAACAATATTAACCACTGTCCAACAATATCCATCACTGCCCAGCAATATCCGTCACTGTCCACTGTCGAACAATATTAACCACTGTCCAACAATATCCATCACTGCCCAGCAATGTCCGTCACTGTCCACTGTCGAACAATATTAACCACTGTCCAACAATATCCATCACTGCCCAGCAATGTCCGTCACTGTCCAACAATATCCATCACTGCCCAGCAATGTCCGTCACTGTCCACTGACTAACAATATTAACCACTGTCCAACAATATCCATCACTGCCCAGCAATGTCCGTCACTGTCCACTGACTAACAATATTAACCACTGTCCAACAATATCCATCACTGCCCAGCAATGTCCGTCACTGTCCAACAATATCCATCACTGCCCAGCAATGTCCGTCACTGTCCACTGACTAACAATATTAACCACTGTCCAACAATATCCATCACTGTCCAGCAATGTCCGTCACTGTCCACTGTTGTGTCAAACAAGAAACAGTTGTTTTGCTGAGCAGGTACCACCCCTTCATTCTCCTTTCACAGGTTTTCATTCCTCCACATCTGTCTTACTCAAACACCAGCACAGAGACAGAAGGAAGTAAAAAATGAGTCAAAAGACTGTTTTTGACCAGGTGAAAGACTGTGTATCTGTGAATTGAAAAGGTTGGAGTATTAGAGAAAGAATGATCTGAGGAGCCTTGGTATCCAGATCTCAGAGTCTGAATCCTCCACATAGTTTGGAGGAAGGGACATCAATCTCACGCACAGAATATGGAGATGATTTCCCTGCATTTTGTTGATATTTTGGACAATTTGTGAGAATCCCAGCTCCATGCGCCTTGCACATTGCAGGAACTTTCTCACGACTTGCTGTGCACTCTGGAGAGTTACTACCCTGGATGGTTCCTGCAGCCTCAAGGCTGATGAAGACATCAGTGACTTCTAGTATGGCCCCTATCATTACTTTATAAAGATGTCCTGAGCTTCAGTCTGAATGTCACCTGCACGTGTTACTGAGGCCTGGTCGAGCCTATTCGTGTCGTTCATGACAGTGACCAGTAGCATCGCTTGGGTTGTACTCAGCACCAATGGGCTCCTGTCTCTCTGGAGAGTCATGATGTGGAGATGCCGGCGTTGGACTGGGGTAAGCACAGTAAGAAGTCTCACAACACCAGGTTAAAGTCCAACAGGTTTATTTGATAGCAAATACCATAAGCTTTCGGAGCAATGCTCCTTCGTCAGATGGAGTGGATAGCTGTTCTCAAACAGGGCACAGACACAGAAATCAAATTACAGAATACTGATTAGAATGCAAATCTCTACAGCCAGCCAGGTCTTAAATGTACAGACAATGTGGGTGGAGGGAGCATTCAACACAGGTTAAAGAGATGTGTATTGTCTCCAGACAGTACAGCTTGTGAAATTGTGCAAGTTCAGGAGGCAAGCTGTGGGGGTTACTGATAATGTGACATAAATCCAACATCCCGGTTTAGACCTCCTCATGTGTGCGGAACTTGGCTATCAGTTTCTGCTCAGCGACTCTGCGCTGTCGTGTGTCGTGAAGGCCGCCTTGGAGAACGCTTACCTGAAGATCCAAGGCTGAATGCCCGTGACTGCTGAAGTGCTCCCCCACAGGAAGAGAACAGTCTTGCCTGGTGATTGTCGAGCGGTGTTCATTCATCCATTGTCGTAGCGTCTGCATGGTTTCCCCAATGTACCATGCCTCGGGACATCCTTTCTTGCAGCGTATCAGGTAGACAACGTTGGCCGAGTTGCAAGAGTAGGTACCGTGTACCTGGTAGATGGTGTTCTCACGTGAGATGATGGCATCCGTGTTGATGATCCGGCACGTCTTGCAGAGGTTGCTGTGGCAGGGTTGTGTGGTGTCGTGGTCACTGTTCTCCTGAAGGCTGGGTAGTTTGCTGCGGACAATGGTCTGTTTGAGGTTGCGTGGTTGTTTGAAGGCAAGAAGTGGGGGTATGGGGATGGCCTTGGCGAGATGTTTGTCTTCATCAATGACATGTTGAAGGCTCCGGAGGAGATGCCGTAGCTTCTCCGCTCCGGGAAAGTACTGGACGACGAAGGGTACTCTGTCCACCGTGTCCCGTGTTTGTCTTCTGAGGAGGTCGGTGCGGTTTTTCGCTGTGGCGCGTCGGAACTGTTGATCGATGAGTCGAGCGCCATATCCTGTTCTTATGAGGGCATCTTTTAGCGTCTGGAGGTGTCTGTTGCGATCCTCCTCATCCGAGCAGATCCTGTGTATTCGGAGGGCTTGTCCGTAGGGGATGGCTTCTTTTACGTGTTTAGGGTGGAAGCTGGAGAAGTGGAGCATCATGAGGTTATCCGTGGGCTTGCGGTACAGTGAGGTGCTGAGGTGACCGTCCTTAATGGAGATGCGTGTGTCCAAGAATGCAACCGATTCCGGAGAGTAGTCCATGGTGAGTCTGATTATGGGATGGAACTTGTTGATGTCATCATATAGTTGTTTCAGTGATTGCTCACCATGACTCCAAAGGAAGAAAATGTCATCGATGTATCTAGTGTATAGCATCGGTTGAAGGTCCTGTGCGGTGAAGAAGTCTTGTTCGAACCTGTGCATGAAGATGTTGGCATATTGAGGTGCGAATTTTGTCCCCATGGCTGTTCCGAGTGTCTGGATGAAGAACTGGCTGTTGAAGATAAAGATATTGTGATCCAGGATGAAGCGGATGAGTTGTAAAATTGCATCTGGAAACTGGCAGTTGACGGCATTGAGTACTGAGGCCGTTGCAGCAATGCCATCATCGTGGGGGATGCTGGTGTAGAGTGCCGAGACATCCATTGTGACGAGGAGTGCTCCTGGTTCAACTGCTCCATGTGTGTTGAGTTTCTGTAGGAAGTCCGTAGTGTCGCGACAAAAGCTGGGGGTTCTTTGTACAATGGGTTTCAAGATGCCCTCGACATAGCCGGAGAGGTTCTCGCACAGGGTTCTGTTTCCTGAAACGATGGGACGGCCGGGTGTGTTTGCCTTGTGTATTTTTGGGAGGCAGTAGAGATCTCCAACGCGTGGAGTACGTGGGATGAGAGCTCTGAAGGTCTGGATCAGAGTGTTGAGTTGACGGGTGTGTTCTTTGGTCAGATCTGTGGGTAACTGTCTGTAGTATTCCTCGTTGTTCAGTTGTTGTTACACTTCTTTGCAGTAATCCGAAGTTCAATACTTACACAATACTCACAGGCTTTCCGGCCTGGCTGTCTGCCCTGCTTGTTGCACAGCGATCCTTCAGTATTGGTCTCCTTTTCTGAGGAAGGATGTTCTTGCTCTCGAGGGAGTGCAGCAAAGGTTTACCAGGCTGATTCCGGAGATGGGGGCACTGATGTATGAGGAGAGATTGACCAGGTTAGGATTGTTTTTGCTGGAGTTCAGACAAATGGGGTGGATCTCATAGAGACTTATAAAATTCTAACAGGACTAGACAGGGTAGATGCAGGGAGGATGTTCCCAATGGTGGGGGTGTCCAGAACCAGGGGTCACAGTCTGAGGATTCAGAGTAGACCATTTAGGACAGAGGTGAGGAGACATTTCTTCACCCAAAGAGTGGTGAGCCTGTGGAATTCATTACCACAGGAAGTAGTTGATGCCAAAACATTGAATGTATTCAAGAGGTGGCTGGATATAGCACTTGGGGCGAATGGGATCAAAGGTTATGGGGAGAAAGCAGGATTAGGCTATTGAGTTGGATGATCAGCCATGATAGTGATGAATGGCGGAGCAGGCTTGAAGGGCCGAATGGCCTCCTCCTGCTACTATCTTCTTTCTTTCTATGCAGATCAGGTCTCTCAGTGACAGCATTTTGCCTTTCTTAGACGTTTTAGAATACCTGACAAATGTTTGCACAAATTTAGCACTAGAACGAGCCTGTGTATGAGTTTGAGGCAGGTTGTCGCGATGCTAACTTGGTCGAGTCTCAGCCCACTCTAACATCCAGCATTACATCATCAAAAGAGATCGCTTGCAATTGGAAAGCCTCCATTTGAATGCAATTTCACTGTCCACATTCCATGGGTCGTTTTCCATGTGGAAATGTAACACCTTGAATGGCTGCTGAAGCCATTTATTTACAGCTTAGCTGCCAACGATCGCTCCATTCATTAGCCAATGTAGGGCAGCAGCTCCATAACTTTGCTTTAACGGAAGGCAGTGAATGATCAGGTGAGTATAATCCAGCAGAGACTCTGTTAAAACCGGGATTGGGCAGTTACAGAAACTTCCTGACTCCGGCGTCCAGAGTTGCTTCTTGTTTTGGCTTCATTCGGTCGGTGAAAGTCATCGCAATTATCCAGAGTGAGGCCGACATGTAGAGCCTCTGATCTTCAATGCTGATGCCAAAACTGATGTTGTTTGATATGGAGTAGGTGTCGGAGGCCCAGCCAAGAATGTGTGTGCCAACTTCCTCTGTGATGCAATGCCTCACCTATGACTGAGACATCCGACTGACTTCATTAACTGGTTCAAAGAGTCAACTCAGAAATGGGGCTATGGAATGATTGGCTCACCTTCTATCCCTCTGCCAGAAGCACTTTTGTTTTATTGAAGAATGTCATTCATAAATCTTTACTTTCCTAGATATTAACTGCTACTCTGTGAGCTGCTAATATCCAATTTCTGACAATGGAAAACAGGAAGGTTTGACTTCAAAGAACAGGCCCAAGATAATGAGCAGTGAGGCTTTACTGAATTCTTTGTGTACAAATGTATTGAGAGGATGAACTGTCAGTGGGAATTCTGACAAACATTTCACATCTTACACAGCTTCAGTTTAAACGTTTCAGTAACTCCACTACAGGGCCCAGTTCAGGCAATCACTTGGCAACATCCTGTGTAAGGTCTTCCCCTCAGTAAGGTGCAGCCTGGGTTATCCTCGACAGTATCCCTGTCCAATCCGCTGGCCGGATTGTCGCCTGCGAAACAATCATTCAAAATGCCGGTAAAGTGTGTGAGCCTATCAGCAGCAAACATGGACAAGAAATGAGCTGTGATTGGAGCAGCAGTGAGGCTGGCAGCGGCGATTATGTGGAGATGGACAGCGTCTGTGGAGTGAGGAGAGCGTTCTCTCCCCATACTCTCCCCCCGGCTCAAGCCACTCTTGTCCGGCTCCCTATGCTTTCCCCCGGCTCCAGCTGCTTTAACCAGCTCTCGGTGCCCTCCCCTTGGCGAGAACCCACGTTCAGGCACTGCTGGGCCTCAGGCCTCGCTCCAATTCTCCCCCTTCTGCTTTCATCGCACCTACACCCTCCATCTCCCCTGTGCCAATTTAGTGAGTGAGTGAGAGTAATTGAATGCGGGGGGGGGGGGGGGGGGGGGGGTGGTGAGTGAATGAGGATGAGGGAGGGAGGGAGGGGGGTGAGTGAGAAATGGAGGATGGTGAATGAGTATGTGAGGGTGGATGGGTGAGTGAGTGAGGGAGTAAGGGAGGGAGAGAGAGTGAGGGAGGGAGTGAGGGTGGATGGGTGAGGGAGTGAGGGTGGGTGGATTGGTGAGTGAGTGAGGGAGTAAGGGAGGGAGAGAGTGAGGGAGGGAGTGAGGGTGGATGGGTGAGGGAGGACATATTTCACACAGAGGGTCGTGGGGGCCTGGAATGTGTTGCCGGGCAAGGTGGTGGAGGCGGACACACTGGGAACGTTTAAGACTTATCTAGACAGCTATATGAACGGAGTGGGAATGGAGGGATACAAAAGAGTGGTCTAGTTTGGACCAGGGAGCGGCGCGGGCTAATTGTTCCTTGTTTCTCATTTCAAGGCTTCATTCTATGATCATCTTGCTGGTGCCAGTACAGAGCGAGACTGCGGATAGTTGGGAACCTGTCTCGGGGGCAGGGAATTCATATGGTGTTCGTGGAAGTGGAAATGACTAGGGTTGGGAAGCATTTTCCGATCAGGGCCATTGTGATCTCCTGGACTCGTTTCGATCGCCTCAGGGGGTCGGAGAGGAATTTCCCAGATTTTTTTTCCCCATATTGGCCCTGGGGTTTTTCACTCTGGGTTTTCGCCTCTCCCTGGAGATCACATGGTCTGGAATGGGGGGATGGGGGTGAGTTAATAGGTTGTAATGAACAAAGCATCGTAGCTGTGAGGGACAGCTCGGTGGATAGGATATTGGTATGTAGATAGGCTGGAAAATTGGGCGGGGATCTTGGATTCAGGATTCAATCCTGGACCGGGGAGCGGCGCGGGCTTGGAGGGCCGAAGGGCCTGTTCCTGTGCTGTATTGTTCTTTGTTCTTTGTTGTTGAGTGAGGGTGGATGGGTGAGGGAGGGAGGGAGGGAGGGAGGGAGGGGGTTTTAGATACAGACAACGTCCCGGAACATGCAGTCGGCAGATTTTCAATCAAGATTGTCTGTCACAGCAAAACCCAAACCTCCACCCACGTGGATTAGTGACATCACTTTTCCTGTAAATATCCAGATACCAGACTGGCCGAACACTTACTGTTACTGCCCATCCAAATACAGCACGGAGCACTCTATAATAAGCAGTGTGTGTGTGTGTGTGTGTGGGGGGGTGGGGGGGTGGGATGGGGGGGCGGGGTGGAGGGAGGGGGGGGTAGTCAGGGAGCTTGAGAGAAAGAAGGGGATGAGAGGGAGGGGAGTGTAAGTGTCCAGCTCACCCCCAGTCTCAGGACTCTCATTCATCCTCACCCCCACAGATGTTTCTTTTCATGCACCAGCCTTTTCTTTTCCATGTTTAGTGCTATGATGTTGCAGGAGGATTTGAAGTGTACAAACTTCTAGCAGGATAAAAACAAATTACTGCGGATGCTGGCGTCTGAAACAAAAATATAAAAAGCTGGAAAATCTCAGCAGGTCCGACAGCCTCTGTGGAGAGTAGAGGCAACATTTTGAGTCTAAATGACCCTTTGTCAGAAATTCTAATAGGGTTCAACAGAATTTTTCTCCTGGCTGGGAAATCTTGGAGACACAATCTCAGACTGAGAGGTAGGAGATTTTGCAATGAAATGAGGAGGAATTTCTCAGAGGGTGGTGAATTTTTGGAATTGCCGGTATCAAATGGTTGTGGAGGTTCAGGCATTGAGGGCAGTACAGTGGCACAGTGGTTAGCATTGCTGCTTCACAGGGCCAGGGACCCGGGTTCAATTCCAGCCTCGGGTCACTGTTTGTGTGAAGTTTACACGTTCTCCCCGTGTCTGCGTGGGTTTCCACCGGGCGCTCCAGTTTCCTCCCACACTCCAAAGATGTGTGGGTTAGGTTGATTGGCCATGCTAAATTGGCCCCGGTGTCAGGGGATTAGCAGGGTAAATGCGTGGGGTTACGGGATTAGAGCCTGGTTGGGATTGTGGTCGGTACAGACTCGATGGGCTGAATGGCCTCCTTCTGCACTGTAGGGTTTCTATGATGTTCAAGACAGATCAATAGATTTCTAAATGTCTTGGCCAGAATTCTCCAAACTCATCCGCGGCTGGGATTCTCCAGCCCTGCTGCAGGGAATTAGAATTGGCTGAGCACCAATTTTTCTATTCTCGCTGACAGTGGTAGCAGGGTGTATGAGACTGGAAAATTCCATATCTTATGGTTGAAAACATTGAGTCATTCTCAGTCATCGAAAAATGTCAATATCTTGCAAGTAGTGTGACATCCAGTTTATTTGCAGAACAAAATTTAACTGAAAAGTTTCTTGGACACAAGTTACAGTTATTTCATTCAGTAAATATCTCTTGATCTCATATCCCATTGTCCATAAAGTGCCTCAGGTTACGTATCATTGAGGAAAGGCACAATTATATATATCAACAGCACAACTTTGCAGATGGACAGGACAATTATTGCAATATTCTGAACAGAATTAGTTGCAATCTGACACTTTTCACATGTGTGTGTATTAAAAGAAGCTGTTACAGTAATAATTCTGTACATTTTGACTCTCCAAAATAGCAAAGCAATCAAGCTTCATGTTCACTTTCTGTTAATCAATCTTGTCTGGTGCAGTGATGTCATTAGAGGCACATTTGCTACAGCTTCAATCACACTGAGCAATTTCACCAACAAGTAGCACTTGTTGAAGGACATAGAGAGCATTGGATGTGTCAGAAGGAATTTTCTGCTCAGGCTGTCCAGCACATGGGCTGATATATTGTCATGATATGCAAATGATGTTTATATATATTATTATCCAGTGCTGTGCTGTGCCACCGACATACCCTGACATATGAGTGATCAATACATAGATTAAGGCACCAAAAAGTCAAGAAGGGCCTTTTTGTTATTCATTCGTGAGACATGGGCGTCGCTGGCAGCCAGCATTTATTGCCCATCCCTAGTTACCCTTGAGAAGGTGGTGGTGAGCTGCCTTGTTGAATCGCAACGGAGTGGCTTGCTAGGCTTTGAGGGCAGTTGAGGGTCAACCACATTGCTGTGGCTGTGGAATCGCATATAGGCCAGACCAGGTAAGGACGGCAGATTTACCTCCCTAAAGGTCATCAGTGAACCAGATGGGTTTTTCCAACAATCGACAATGGTTTCATGGTCATCGGTAGATTCTTAATTCCAGATATTTTTTATTTATTGAATTCAAAATCCACCACCTGCTGTGGTGGGATTCGAAGCCGGGACCCAGAGCAGTAGCTGAGTTTCTGGATTAATAGTCGAGTGATAATACCACTAGGTCATCGCTTTAAGATCTATTTACTGCTCAGAGTAAAACATTGAGACCGACATGTGCTTAATGCTGCAGCAGAGGTCCAAGGATTCAACCCGAACCCCACACAGCAGCCCAGAGAACCCCCGCTTGGAAAATAGGACAGAGGCAGGATTGGGAACTGAGGTAGGAGGACACACACAGGATCCAATTCCTGGGGGTTCAGGTAGTAATTAACAATTTGTTTTTCACAAAGAATTACCGCTGAAAAATATTCACGGAACCTATGAGAATAATCAAACAACAACTATGAACTCACTTGTGAAGTCAAGCACTTTTATTTCTGTTATTTGTTTCTCGTTGTTCCTGAGCTAAGAATGGTTTTGGATTTTTTAAATTCTAGTCTCAGGATGTTGTCACCATGGGCAAGGCCAACAGCCATTGCTCATCTCTAACTGCCCCACCAGAGGTTGTTGGCGAACCTCCAAATCATTCAGGAGAATGAGGAGTTTATAGATGGTAGCTTCAGGGAGGCAGTTACGCCAAAGGCACAGGTAATTGGGTTACCGTCAAGCGAGGGAAAGGGCAGGCAGAGCAGGGTTTCCCTGTGGCCATTCCCCTTCACAACAAGTATACCAATTTGGATACTGTTGTGGGGGATGCCTTACCTGGGACAAGCTGTGGCAGCCGGATCTCTGGCACTGAGTCTGGTTCTGCAGCGCAGAAGGGAGGGTGGAAGAAGAGGAGAGCGGTAGTGATAGGGGACTCGATAGTCAGAGGTACAGACAGGAGGTTCTGTGGTCGCGAGACTCCCGGATGGTTTGTTGCCTCCCGGGTGCCAGGGTCAGCGATGTCTCTGATCGCGTGCACAGCGTTCTGAAGTGGGAGGGTGATCAGCCAGATGTCATGGTACACATCGGTACCAATGACGTAGGAAGGAAGAGAGAGGAGGTCCTGAAGAGTGAGTATAGAGAGCTTGGTAGGAAGTTAAAAAGCAGGACCCCGAGGGTAGTAATCTCAGGATTGCTACCTGTGCCACGTGCCAGTGAGGGTAAGAGTAGGATGCTCGGGTGGATGAACACGGGGCTGAGGAACTGGTGTCGGGGGCAGGGTTTCAGATTTCTAGATCATTGGGACCTCTTCTGGGGCAGGTGGGACCTGTACAAGAGAGACGGGTTACAACCTGAACTACAAGGGGACCAATATACTTGCAGGGAGGTTTGCTAGTTATTGGGGAGGGTTTAAACTAGATTTGCAGGGGGATGGGAACCAGAGTGCCAGAGCAGATAGTGGAGCGGGGGTGAAAATAAATGATGTTAATAGTTCATGCAAAATCACAAATAGAAGGGTTGTGTGTGGTGGCAATAATCTTCTGAGGTGTGTCTATTTCAGTGCCAGGAGTATTGTGGGGAAGGCAGACGAGCTGAGGGCGTGGATCGACACATGGAATTATGACATGATAGCCATTAGTGAAACTTGGCTACAGGAGGGGCAGGATTGGCAGCTCAATGTTCCAGGGTTCCGATGTTTCAGACATGATAGAGGCAGAGGGATGAAGCGTGGGGGGGTGGCATTGCTAGTCAGGGAAAATGTTACAGCAGTGCTCAGGCAGGACAGATTAGAGGGCTTGTCTACCGAGGCCATATGGGTGGAGCTGAGAAACAGGAAAGGTATGACCACATTAATGGGGTTGTATTATAGATGACCCAATAGTCAGCGAGAATTGGAGGAGCAAATCCGCAGAGAGATAGCAGACAACTGCAGGAAACATAAAGTTGTGATAGTAGGGGATTTTAATTTTCCACATATAGATTGGGACTCCCATACTGTTAAAGGTCTAGATCGGTTAGAGTTTGTAAAATGTGATCAGGAAAATTTTCTAAATCAATATATAGAGGTACCAACTAGAGAGGATGCAATATTAGATCTCCTATTAGGAAACGAGTTAGGACAAGTGACAGAAGTGTGTGTAGGGGAACACTTTGGTTCCAGTGATCATAACGCCATTAGTTTCAACTTGATCATGGATAAAAATAGATCTGGTCCTCGGGTTGAGGTTCTAAACTGGAAAAAGGCCAAATTTGAAGAAATGAGAAAGGATCTAAAAAGCGTGGATTGGGACAGGCTGTTCCCTGACAAGGATGTGATTGGTAAGTGGGAGGCCTTCAAAGGAGAAATTTTGAGAGTGAAGAGTTTGTATGTTCCTGTCAGGATTAAAGGCAAAGTGAATAAGAATAAGGAACCTTGGTTCTCGAGGGATATTGGAACTCTGATAAAGAAGAAGAGAGAGATGTATGACATGTATAGGCAACAAGGAGCAAATAAGATGCTTAAGGAGTATAAAAAGTGCAAGAAACTACTTAAGAAAGAAATCAGGAGGGCTAAAAGAAGACATGGGGTTGCTTTGGCAGACAAGGTGAAGGATAATCCTAAGAGCTTCTACAGGTATATTAAGAGCAAAAGGATAGTAAGAGATAAAATTGATCCTCTTGAAGATCAGAGTGGTCGGCTATGTATGGAACCAAAAGAAATGGGGGAGATATTAAATGGGTTTTTTGCATCCGTATTTACTAAGGAAACTGGCATGGAGTCTATGGAAATAAGGCAAACAAGTAGGGAGGTCATGGAACCTATACAGATTAAAGGGGAGGAGGTGCTTGCTGTCTTGAGGCAAATCAGAGTAGATAAATCCCCAGGACCGGACAGGGTATTCCCTTGGACCTTGAAGGAGACTAGTGTTGAAATTGCAGGGGCCCTGGCAGATATATTTAAAATGTCGGTATCCACGGGTGAGGTGCCGGATGATTGGAGGAGAGCTCATGTTGTTCCGTTGTTTAAAAAGAGATAATGATGCAGCTTTATAAGACCCTCGTCAGACCCCACTTGGAGTACTGTGCTCAGTTCTGGTCGCCTCATTACAGGAGGGATGTGGAAATGATTGAAAGGGTGCAGAGAAGATTTACAAGAATGTTGCCTGGATTGGTTGGCATGCCTTATGAGGATAGGCTGAGGGAGCTCGGCCTTTTCTCCTTGGAGAGACGACGGATGAGAGGTGACCTGATAGAGGTGTACAAGATGTTGAGAGGTATAGATCGGGTGGATTCTCGGAGGCTTTTTCCCAGGGCTGAAATGGCTGCTACGAGAGGACACAGGTTTAAGGTGCTGGGGAGTAGGTACAGAGGAGATGTCAGGGGTAAGTTTTTCACTCAGGGGGTGGTGGGTGAGTGGAATCGGCTGGCGTCAGTGGTGGTGGAGGCAAACTCGATAGGGTCTTTTAAGAGACTTCTGGATGAGTACATGGGACTTAATGGGATTGAGGATTATAGGTAGGCCTATATATAGGCCTAGGTAGGTAGGGACATGACCGGCGCAACTTGTGGGCCGAAGGGCCTGTTTGTGCTGTATTTTTTCTATGTTCTATGTCTATGTTCCTCGGGTGGATGGAGCTATTACAAGGGGGCATAACTATAGGGTTCATGGTGGGAGATATAGGAAGGATATCAGAGGTAGGTTCTTCACGCAGAGAGTGGTTGGGGTGTGGAATGGACTGCCTGCAGTGATAGTGGAGTTAGACACTTTAGGAACATTTAAGCGGTTATTGGATAGGCACATGGAGCACACCAGGATGGTAGGGAGTGGGATAGCTTGATCTTGGTTTCAGATGAAGGTCGGCACAACATCGTGGGCCGAAGGGCCTGTTCTGTGCTGTACTGTTCTATGTTCTATGTTCTAATTACAGGAAAGATATTAATAAGGTTGAAAGAGTGCAGAGAAGGTTTACAAGGATGTTGCCGGGACTTGAGAAACTGAGTTACAGAGAAAGGTCGAATAGGTTAGGACTTTATTCCCTGGAGCGTAGAAGAATGAGGGGAGATTTGATAGAGGTGTATAAAATTATGATGGGTATGGATAGAGTGAATGCAAGCAGGCTTTTTCCACTGAGGCTAGGGGAGAAAATAACTAGAGGACATGGGTTAAGGGTGAGGGGGGAAAAGTTTAAAGGGAATATTAGGGGGGGCTTCTTCACACAGAGAGTGGTGGGAGTTTGGAATGAGCTGCCAGATGAGGTGGTGAATGCGGGCTCACTTTTAACATTTAAGAAAAACTTGGACGGGTTCATGGATGAGAGGTGTGTGGAGGGATATGGTCCAGGTGCAGGTCAGTGGGACTAGGCACAAAAATGGTTCGGCACAGGCAAGAAGGGCCAAAAGGCCTGTTTCTGTGCTGAAATGTTCTATGGTTCTATGGTTCTAACCATGTGGTGAAGGTATACCCACAGTGCTGTTCAGGAGGGACATCCAGGATTTGGACCCAGCAACAGTGAAGGATTGTTGGTGATCTGGACACCTAGAAACTTGAACCTTTTCCTGTATACTGTATACTTTATACTTTAATTTATGTTTTAATGTACTATTGAAGATTAGAAGTAAGGAGAATATTGTTCTTTATTTCATGAATACTTGCAATTTAGTTCATGCTACAAGTATTGCGTTGTATTCCATCGGTAAATGGAACTTGCTGTTAACCAGCATTTTTGACTAACCAACGCCACCACACTCGCTAATAAAAATTTTATATATTCCCACACACCTGCTGCTCTTACTCTCCTGAATAGGAGAGGGCGCAGGTTTCGAATGTGCTGTTGAAGAAATGCATTCTGTCGGTATCACACTTCACAGCTGCATTACACAGTGGATGGTTATGTACCAGGGCAGAGAGTGGAGAAGTGTTAATGTCACTGGACTCATAATGTTCCGGGGGCATGGGTTCAAATCACAGATAGAGTCATAGAATCATAGAGGTTTACAGCATGGAAACAGGGCCTTTGGCCCAAATTGTCCATGCCGCCCTTTTTTTTAAACCCTTAAGCTAATCCCATTTGCCCGCATTTGGCCCATATCCCTCTATACCCATCTTATCTATGTAACTGTCTAAATGCTTTTTAAAAGACAAGATTGTACCCACCTCTACTACTACCTCTGGCAGCTCGTTCCAGATAGTCACCACGCTCTATGTGAAAAAATTGCCCCTCTGGACACTTTTGTATCTCTCCCCTCTCACCTCAAACCTATGCCCTCTAGTTTTAGAGTCCCCTACTTTTGCGAAAAGATATTGACTATCTAGCTGATCTGTGCCCGCCACCACCTCCCACCCCCCCACCCCCTGCCCACCATCTGTGCTGATGGTGGAATATAAAGTGGTTAATAAAATCTGAAATGGAAATCAGGCCCCAGTAATGGCAGCCATGAAGTCAACATTGTAACAAACCTATCTGATTCACGAATGCCCTTTAGGGAAGGAAATCTGCTGTTCTTGCCTGGTCTGGCCGACATATAACTCCAGAGCCACAGCCCTGGGGCGTGATTTCAATCAAATGCCAGCCAGCATGCAACTTGCTCTGTGAAGTGCTGAGCACTGCCAGGGAGGCAGGAAGAGGGAGGGAGGGGGGGTGGGGGGAGGGAAGGGGTGGAGGGGTGGGAGGGGGTGGAGGGGAGGGAGGGGGTGGAGGGGAGGGAGGGGGTGGAGGGGAAGGAGGGGGTGGAGGGAAGGAGGGGGTGGAGGGAAGGAGGGGTCAGAGGGAAGGGAGGAGTCGGAGGGGAGGGAGAGGGCAGAGTGGAGGGAGGGGGCAGAGGGGAGGGAGGGGGCGGAAGGGAGGGAAGGGGCGGCGGTAGGGAGGGGGTGGAGGGGAGGGAGGGGGCGGCGGAGAGGGAGGGGGTGGAGGGGAGGGAGGGGGCGGAGTGGTGGTGGAAGGGGGCGGGGAGAGGGAGGGGGCGGAGGGGAGGGAGGGGGCCGGGGGGAGGGAGGGGGCACAGGGGAGGAGGGGGCAGAGGGGAGGGAGAGGGCGGGGGGGGCGGAAGGGAGCGGGGTTGAAGGGGAGGGGGCGGAGGGGAGGGAGGGGGCGGGGAGGGAGGGGGCACAGGGGAGGAGGGGGCGGCGGGGAGGGAGAGGGCGGGGGGGCGGAGTGGAGCGGGGTTGGAGGGGAGGGAGGAGGCGGAGGGGAGGGAGGGGGCGGGGGGGCACAGGGCAGCAGGGTTGGAGGGGAGGGAGGGGGCGGAGGGGAGGGAGGGGGCGGCGTGGTGGTGGAAGGGGGCGGGGAGAGGGAGGGGGCAGAGGGGAGGGAGGGGGCAGAGTGGTGGTGGAAGGGGGCCGGGGGGAGGGAGGGGGCGCAGGAGAGGAGGGGGCGGCGGGGAGGGAGAGGGCGGGAGGGGCGGAGGGGAGCGGGGTTGGAGGGGAGGGGGGCGGAGGGGAGGGAGGGGGTGGAGGGGAGGGAAGGGGCTGAGGGGAGGGAGGGGCAGTGGGGAGGGAGGGGGCAGAGGAGAGGAGGGGACGGAGGGGAGGGAGAGGGCGGAGAGGGGTGGAGGGGATGGAGGGGAGGGGGGCGGAGGGAGGGGGCGGGGAGGGAGGGGGCGGAAGGGAGGGAGAGGTCAGTGGGGAGGAGGGTGTGAATAAAGGGAGGGTGCAGACTGGCATTTCCAACATGCTCCATCAGGGGGCAGCAGTGGCAGAGGTTCCTCGGGGAGCTCCTGTCCCGCGAGAAATGAATGTCAGCGATAAAACTCTGCCACAGGTTACTGATGCGCATCAATTGGACACGAGGCACAAAGCTTCGGTAAAAGAAGGCTTTTATTAACTAACAATGGAACTATCAGAACTTTAACACACTATCCCAGACTGAAGAGGTCCCGCCCGAGCAGGGGGTCTTATACCTCTCCCAGGAGGCGGAGCCCGACTGGGATGTGCCACAACAGTAACAACCACAGGTGTATCAATCCCACCCTAGCCCAACAACAACATTAGAACAATCCCACAGTGGGAACCAACGATGGTTCACCACATTCACCCCTCCTTTGAGAACAAAGGCTGGCGGGGTACGAAAACAGACTTAAATGTCAACAGATTATAAGTCCAGACGGTCTGGAGGACCGCACCGTCGTTGTGACCTCCTCAATACCGGCGGTGACACCGGAGTAGGCACTTGCGGTGGCGTTCTCCCCAAAACAGCGTCCAGCTGTTCTCCCACGGACTCACAGGCCGGTTGACCCTGATGAAGCGGTAGTGCAGGGGATCCTGACACATTCTGCGGTGGCGACGATCTTCGGGACTCAGGCAAGCTGTGCATTGGAGTAAAACTGTTAAGCACTGGTCCCGATGCTGTCCGCGCCACGTCCGGGGGAGAAATAAGGGATAAGGGATTCGTCACTGGGGGTATGGGAGCGACAGGAGTTGCTACGTCCCCTGCGGGCGCCAGGTCTCGGATCGAGACTGTGTCCTCTCGCCCGTCAGGATATGCCACATAGACCAAGGGGTCGGACTTGCGGGCCCTTACATGTCGCCGCAGGAGGACGGGTCCTGGGTACGTCAACCAGGCTGGTAAAGATATCCCCGAGGACGACTTCCGAGGGAATGAGAACATCCTCTCGTGGGGAGTAGCATTGGTTGCCGTACACAGGAGGGAGCGAATGGAGTGAAGCGCATCAGGGAGGACCTCCTGCCAACGGGAGACTGGAAGGCCTTTGGACTTCAACGCCAATAGGACAGCCTTCCAGACTGTAGCATTCTCTCGTTTCACCTGTCCGTTACCCCTAGGGTTGTAACTCGTGGTCCTACTAGAGGCAATCCCGTATGAGAGCAGGAATTGCCTCAAGTCATTACTCATGAACGACGAGCCCCTGTCACTATGGATATAGCTGGGGTACCCGAACAGGTTAAAAAGATCACGGAATGCCTTGATCACCATGGCAGCCGACGTGTCCGCGCAGGGGACAACAAACGGGAACCGGGAGTACTCATCTATTATGTTCAGAAAGTACACGTTCCGATCTGTTGAGGGAAGGGGGCCCTTAAAATCCACACTCAGCCTCTCGAAGGGGCGAGTGGCCTTGACCAAATGTGCCCGGTCAGGTCGGTAAAAGTGCGGTTTGCATTCCGCGCAAATCCGACAGCTCCTTGTCACCGACCTGACATCCTCCACCGAGTAGGGCAGGTTGCGGGCTTTGACAAAGTGGTAGAGCCGAGTGACCCCAGGATGGCACAGGTCATTATGGAGGACGTTCAAGCGATCCTCCTGTGTAGTAGCGCATGTTCCGCGCGAGAGGGCATCCGAGGGCTCATTGAGTTTCCCTGGACGATACATGATATCGTAGTTATAGGTGGAGAGTTCAATGCTCCACCGCAAGATCTTATCATTCTTGATCTTGCCCCTCTGCGTGTTGTTGAACATGAACGCCACGGACTGCTGGTCCGTGATCAGGGTGAACCGCTTTCCCGCCAGGTAATGGCGCCAGTGTCTGACAGCCTCCACAATGACCTGGGCCTCCTTTTCCACCGCTGAATGTCGAATTTCGGGGCCTTGGAGGGTGCGGGAAAAAAACGCGATGGGCCTGCCCGCCTGGTTTAGTGTGGCGGCCAGGGCGAAATCAGATGCATCGCTTTCCACCTGAAAAGGGATGGATTCGTCTACCGCGTGCATCGTGGCTTTCGCGATGTCGTCTTTCAATTCCTTGAAGGCCAATTGGGCCTCTGGCGTGAGTGGAAAAGTCGTGGACTTAATAAGCGGACGGGCTTTGTCCGCGTAGTTGGGGACCCACTGCGCATAATAGGAGAAGAAGCCGAGGCATCTTCTCAGTGCTTGCGCTAGCGGGCAAGGGAAGTTCAGCAAGGGGGCGCATACGGTCTGGATCAGGGCCAATGACCCCGTTTTCCACCACGTATCCCAGGATGGCTAACCGGCGCGTACGGAATACACACTTCTCCCTGTTGTAGGTCAAATTCAGGCGAGATGCAGTGCGTAAAAAGTTCTGGAGATATGTGTCATGGTCCTGCTGATCACGGCCGCAGATGGTGACATTATCCAGGTACGGAAAGGTAGCCCGCAGCCTGTTCTGGTCCACCATTCGGTCCATAGCACGCTGGAAGACCGAGACCCCATTGGTGACACCAAATGGAACCCTAAGGAAATGATACAGACGACCATCCGCCTCAAAGGCCGTGTACTGTCGGTCCTCTGGGCGGATGGGGAGTTGGTGGTAGGCGGACTTAAGGTTTATGGTGGAGAACACCCGGTACTGCGCAATCTGATTGACCATATCAGATATGCGCGGGAGGGGATACGCATCCAGCTGTGTATATCGATTAATGGTCTGACTGTAATCAATGACCATCCGGGGTTTGTTCCCGCTCTTGACCACCACAACCTGTGCTCTCCACGGACTAACACTGGGCTGTATGATCCCTTCTTTGAGGAGTCGCTGAACCTCAGATCTGATGAAGATCCGATCTTCAGTGCTGTAACGCCTACTTTTAGTAGCGATGGGCTTGCAGCCTGGTACCAGATTCTGAAATAAGGAGGGTGTGGTGATTTTTAACGTAGAAAGATTGCAGGCGGGGCGCTTTGGACAATTTGGAGACTGCAGCTGTTCCCCCACTGTCAGCGAAGGGAGTGGCCCACCGTACTGTAGGATCACACTCTTCATGTGGACCATAAAGTTTAGTCCGAGGAGAATTGGTGCGCAAAGATGCGGCAACACAAGGAGCCTGAATCGCTCGTAAATTGTGCCTTGCACTTTCAAAGTTACCACACAACGTCCTAGCACAGCGACAGACTGGGACCTTGATGCCATAGAGATTGTCTGTTTGGCAGGTTGAATCTGGAGTCCACACCTCTTCACAGTGTCAGGGTGAATAAAGCTCTCAGTGCTCCCGCTGTCAAACAGACAATAAATTGCACGACCATTTACCTGTATATCCATCATCGAACAGTCAAGCCTGTGATGCTTAGCCTGGTTCAGGGTGATCGACGCCACCGTTGGTCCGTGAACGTCACTGCAGGCAGCTGAGGTCGATGCTGAGGACCCCTGCTGGTCGCTCATGGTCATCGTCGACCAAAATGGCCGCCCCCATGAATCGCACATGGGTGAGGGCGCCAAACGTAGCGACTCCTGGTGGTCATCCTCCTCCGACTCCGTCGACCGCAATGGCGTCGTCCTGGACTCGCACGTGGACGAACCCCGTGAGTACTTCGACGACGATGGTGATGATCCCCGTTCCGAAGGGTCACAGGCCACACTGCCGTTCTTGGGCTTCGATCTGCACACCTTCGCATAATGCCCCTTTTTACCGCATGAGGTACAGACTACCGCTTTAGCGGGACACTTCTGTCGTGGATGTTTGGCTCCTCCGCAGAAGTAGCACCGCGGGCCGCATGGGGCTGCAGCCGTCGTCTGGTCCACATGGGAGCACGCCATAACACTGCACTTCGAGCCTGTGGGGCGAGGAGGGATTTGCGACTGCTCCTGCCACGTTGTCTCCACGTGGTCCTCCGGATACAGGACCAAGCTCTTCGAAGCCGCCTCAAGCATTTCAGCTAATTCCATAGCTTGGGTCAGGTTGAGATTTCCCTTTTCTAGCAGCTTGAGACGGATGTATGAAGACCCGACCCCGGCCACAAACGCATCTCGGGCGAGGTCGTACATGTACTGCTCAGCCGACACAGCTTTGCAGTCACAGCCCCTGGCAAGCTGCAAGAGCTCATTGGCGTAGTCCTCCATAGTTTTGCCCGACTGCCGACGTCGTGTAGCGAGGAGGTAACGAGCGTGGATCTCGTTAGGAGGTTTCGTATAGCGCTTTTTTAAAAGCTCGAGGGCCCTCGGGTAAGTGGTGGCCGCACGGATCGCGAGGTAGACTGTGTCGCTTACCCTCGCATGGAGGACCCGGAGTCTGTCATCATCTGTGGTGACCGCTGCGGAGGCTGCTAGGTAATCTTCAAAACACTTCAGCCAGTGGTCGAAGGTGTTAGATGCGCCCACCGCACGTGGATCTAGCGTCAGACGTTCTGGCTTTAGGATTTGCTCCATACTCTCCTTTCTTTTTTTTCTTCCGTCGAGAGTTTAATGTTAGTTAATAAAATTGATGTGCATCAATTGGACACGAGGCACAAAGCTTCGGTAAAAGAAGGCTTTTATTAACTAACAATGGAACTATCAGAACTTTAACACACTATCCCAGACTGAAGAGGTCCCGCCCGAGCAGGGAGTCTTATACCTCTCCCAGGAGGCGGAGCCCGACTGGGATGTGCCACAACAGTAACAACCACAGGTGTATCAATCCCACCCTAGCCCAACAACAACATTAGAACAATCCCACAGTGGGAACCAACGATGGTTCACCACAGTTACTGGGCAGCACAATCATACCCAGACCTCAGTCCCCAGGCACGTGATGATGTTATTTGAACCCTGACCTTTCATCCCACCCAGGATCAAGGTTGCATCAGAAACGTGAAGGCAACCTGGCCAATTGGTATGCCCGCTGACCGTAAAGGCAGAGACGGGCAATGTCAAGTCCCGGTCAGTTGGTGTTAAGTTAATTTACACTGGCTTCTTGATTGTTGATGGACGCACATCCGATTTGTGCACTTGCCCTTTGACCTCGAATTCATGTGCGTGTCATTTGACCAAATCTCATGTCTGGCTGAATCGATCATATATCTGACTCCCAAGAGTAAAACTCTGGCCTGTGCGATGGGGGTGACGCAGCCTCCAAAACATTCAGTATGGTGGACAGGAAGGCATCCCGGTAAAGACTAAAAAACCAGCATCTAGTGGCGTGCCTGAACCCAGCATTCGACCCTCAGAATGTGTCTAATTTCCTCACAGGGCTGGTTGGTCAAGGTGACGTGATTTGAAACATTATTAATGTCATTATCCAAACTTACACCAAGCAAATGGGAGGATGGAATAAGCACTTGCATGTTTCATTCTTCTGAAAATAAGCACTCCCTGTTCCTGCCTTAAAAGAAAATTAAATCAAAACTTGTCTCAGAAAACTAACCACATCTCCTTTACCTGCCGACAGCTTTTTCTCTTAATTGCTTCAAAGGTGTCTCTTAGCAACACAGAACATACGCTGTTAAAAGATAAAAGAAAACTTCTCCTGCTTCATCCTGAAAATAACAACATAAACTTCAAGATACCAGATGTAAAATGCAAAATATATATCTGCTTAAATGATACCGTAAGATTTGTGTTATTCATGACTCTTACTAACCAGAAATTTCACATGTTCCCCTATCACAATTTCGTCACTTTACCAACCAGGAGTTATCCAGAAACTTTTTGATTTTATTTTATTTATTACTGTCACATGTATTAGTATACAGTGAAAAGCATTGTTTCTTGCGTGCTATACAAAGCATATCGTACATGGAGAAGGAAAGGAGAGGATGCAGAATGTAATGTTGCAGTCATAACTAGGGTGTAGAGAAAGATCAACTTAATTTGAGGTAGGTCCATTCAAAAGTCTGATGGCAGCAGGGAAGAAGCTGTTCTTAAGTCAGTTGGTACGTGATCTCAGGCTTTTGTATCTTTTTCCCGACAGAAGAAGGTGGAAGAGAGTATGCTTGGGGCGCGAGGCATCCTTGATTAGAAACATAGAAACATAGAAAACTACAGCACAAAACAGGCCCTTCGGCCCCACAAGTTGTGCCGAACATATCCCTACCTTTTAGGCCTATCTATAACCCTCCATCCTATTAAGTACCATGTACTCATCCAGGAGTTTCTTAAAAGACCCTATTGAGTTTGCCTCCACCACCACTGACGGCAGCCGATTCCACTCGCCCACCACCCTCTGTGTGAAAAACTTCCCCCCAACATTTCCCCTGTACCTACACCCCAGCACCTTAAACCTGTGTCCTCTCGTAGCAGCCATTTCCACCCTGGGAAAAAGCCTTTGAGAGTCCACCTGATCTATGCCTCTCAACATCTTATATACCTCTATTAGGTCTCCTCTCACCCTATGTCTCTCCAAGGAGAAAAGACAGAGCTTCCTCAGCCTATCCTCATAAGGCATGCCACTCAATCCAGGCAACATCCTTGTAAATCGCCTCTGCACCCTTTCAATCTTTTCCACATCCTTCCTGTAATGAGGCGACCAGAACTGAGCACAGTACTCCAAGTGGGGTCTGCCGAGGGTCTTATATAGCTGCATCATTATCCCCGGACTCCTAAACTCAATCCCTCGATTGATAAAGGCCAGCACACCATACGCCTTCTTAACCACCTCCTCCACCTGCGGGGCCGATTTTAGAGTCCTATGGACTCGGACCCCAAGATCCTTCTGATCCTCCACAGTCCTAAGAGTCTTTCCCTTAATATTGTACTCCTATTGATTATGCTGGCTGCTTTTCCCAAGGCAGCGGGAAGTGTAGACAGAGTCAATGGATGGGAGGCTGGTTTGCGTGATGGACTGGGCTTCATTCACGACCCTTTATAGTTTCTTGCGGTCTTGGGCAGAGCAGGAGCCACACCAAGCTGTGATACAACCAGAAAGAATGCTTTCTATTGTGCATCTGCAAAAGTTGGTGTGAGTTGTAGCTGACATGTTAAATTCCCTTAACCTCCTGGGAACGTAGTTGCGTTGGTGGGCTTTCGTTGTTTTAATGTACTATTGAAGATTAGAAGTAAGGAGAATATTATTCTTTATTTCATGAATACTTGCAATTTAGTTCATGCTACAACTCTCTGTTAACCAGCATTTTTGACTAACTAACGCCACCACATTTGCTAATAAAAATTTTACTATATATATATCTTACCGCTTTAATGGCATATTAATGACATGTTGTCGGGGGATCTGTTCACACTGAGCAGTACTTTGTACATCTAAAGTAGAGATTGCCATAAAAAGCATTCAACTCTCGGCAAACTGGGCAAACAGTCCCTCTGGACATGAATGAAGGATCGCTGTTTATGGCATGCTAAGTCAGAACGCAAACATTGAAATAACATGTGAAAAGTAGTCTTGATTTTCCCTGAAATGCCTATGAGTCGGTACAGGTGTTTGGGATGATGCCAGAGGCATTGCAGGTTTACTTTTATCTGTAATTTACAGAAAAACACCAAACTTTATAGCACTCACTAATCTTCA
Organism: Mustelus asterias; assembly: GCF_964213995.1. Lineage (NCBI taxonomy): Eukaryota > Metazoa > Chordata > Chondrichthyes > Carcharhiniformes > Triakidae > Mustelus > Mustelus asterias. The sequence goes on from NC_135806.1 coordinate 3,199,515, forward strand.
TTTTAAAGAGATTGTTGTGTCCAAATGATTCTCACTTTAGCTTAAAATCTTCATGAGAATTACTATTTCAATTTGTAAAAAAAAATGCAAAGGAAACCAAACAAGCATACCTTTGTTAAAAAGATTTAATCTACAAAAGTCCAAAGATGTGTAGGTTAGATGGATTGGCCATGCTAAATGTGTGGGGTCACAGTGATAGGATGGGGCAGAGGGCCTGGGTAAGAAGCCCTTTCAGACAGTCGGTGCAGAGTTGATGGGCCGAATAGCTGAATGGCTGCTTCTGCACTGTAGGGATTCTATGATTCTATGAACAGTGACCAGACAGATTGTGAAACTGTAGCCAAGTTAGCAGCCCTGACAGCTCTCAGTATCAGAATCAGTGGACAGAGTTTAATAGCCTCCCTGAGGTGAGTTTGGTGGCAGGAGGAAATGTTATCAGGCAGGAGAGTGACAGGTGGGCGCCTCACTGCCATTCTGCCTCTGCCAAAATGATGTCTGGGCCAGCAAGGGTCATGGGCGACCTTCCCAATGTGCCATCAATTGAGGCCCTTGAGTGGGCAACTAATATCCACCAAGGGCTTTATTCCACTACCACTGGTATGGAACCAGGCGGGCCTGACGCTACACAGAGAGCCCGAATAATCAAAGGGCCCAGATTTAAAATAATAGCAAAAAAAACAGGGGTGAAATGAGGGAAAAGAATTCTAATGAAATAAGAGATTAGGATCGAGAATGCATTGGGTGGTGGGGGGTTGAAAGGGTCAATGGTTGTCTTAAAAAGGGAATTGGGCAAATGCTTGAGGAAGGAAATACAGAAGGGATTTAGAGAAAGAGTGGGGAGTGGGGTCAACTGGACAGCTCTTCAAAAGTGCTACTGGAGACTTGATAGTCTGAGTGGCTTCCCTCATTGCTGTCCTATCTGATGACAATGCTTGTGTTAATTTGCTTGGCTTTCACTTGGTTTAGACTGGGCCAAAAACTTGGCTGTGGTAATAAGGTTCAGTTTACAAGAAAGTAAAGGCATTCACGTAATTTATTTTGAAAAATGAAAAGCTTTGAAATGTAAAATGCTTGGAAAGGGAAAGAAATTGAAGCAAGGTTTAATTGGGGTTAGGACAGACTCTTCTTCACAATCAAAACCACAAATAGTGAGGCAAACGGGCATAAACTTGTCAATTAATTATCATCGCTATATTATTGCATACTTTACAATTGCAAACTCCCAACATAAAGTCTCACCAACCTGAAAAAACCTCACCTCTGACTCTTTTCCCTCCAGACTTTACTCCAACACTCTTAGCCAAACTCTACATTTTATCCTCTGTAAATTCGAGGCCGTCCCAGACTCAGCTGCCTGTATCCTAACTTGCACCAAGACCCATTTACCTCTCAGTCCTGTTCTTGCTGACCTTCATTGGCTCACATCAAACAATAGCTTGATTTTAGAATTTTCCTATTTGTTTTCAGTAACCCTCTGTGACTCCACCACTCCCTATCGCTGTAATCTCTCCCAGCCCCACACACTCTTGGCTTTTCGAATTCTGGTCTCTGGAGCTTCCCGGATTTTAACTGTTCCCCACTTTGGCAGCTGTGTCTTCAGCTGTCTGGCCCCTAAGCCAAGGAATTCCCTCCCTCCACCTCCCCGCGTCACGGTGGGGATGTTCCGGCTCCCCCACGGCCGGTTTTCCAACAGTGGATGAGGCAAGCCCATTTGCCACCAGCAGCTTTTGCTCCTGCAGAGCCTCTCGGCTTTCACATAGCTCTCCTGCCCCGCTGCTGGGAACCCGCTGAAGGGGACCGACTCTGGCAGGACTGGAAGATGCTGCCAGTGGGAAGAGGCAGAAAATCCCACCCCAAATGTTTGCTTAGTTGTCCGAGTATTTCCTTAAGTGGCACATTGTCAAATTGTGCTTTATAATCCTCCTGTAGAACATTTTATTACGCTAAAGGCGTTAAATAACTACAAGTTGTTGATGTAGTTGTTAGAGCAAATATGACTAGAATTGCCTTTAAGGATATTAAGTACGATGCTCAGGGGTCCCTCTGGTTTCTGTTCCTGTGGTCCCCACGTGAGTTTCCAGGCAGCACGGTGGTACAGTGGTTAGCACTGCCGCTTCACAGCACCAAGGACCCAGGTTCAATTCCGGCCTTGGGTGACTGTCCGTGTGGAGTTTACATGTTTGCTCTGTGTCTATGTGAGTATCCTCTAGATGTTCCGATTTCCTCCCACGCTCCAAAGGTGTGCAGATTAGGTGGATTGGCCATGGCAAATTGCCCCATAGTGTCAGGGGGACTAGCAGGGTGAATGCATGGGGTTATGGCGATAGGGCCTGGGTGGGATAGTTGTCGGTGCAGACTCGATGGGCCGAATGGCCTCTTTCTACGCTGTAGGGATTCTATGATTCTATGAAAGGATTCATGTCTGGTGCTTCAACTCTTGATAAAAGACCATAATGTCGATTATGTTTGGGCACGAACATACAGCATTGGCATCACTAAATATAATTTGATCCAGTGAATTAATTGAGTGTTTTAACATTATGTCAGATTTGTAAATGTCTTGGATTACTCTTGGTTGGTGTGGCGTACAGCAATGAGTGATTGTTCTATAACATTACAGCTGTTTATTAATGATTCATTTTTAGGAAATGATCCAAATGTAATTTTACAGGTTAACGCTTCAATCAAAACGCACTACGTTGTATAGTTGCAGTATCATAAATCAATCCCTCTGGTTTTTGAGGGAACATTAAAACTGACAAAGCCCCAGGGCCTGATGGCATCTATCCTCGACTGCTCAGGGAGACGAGAGATGAAATTGCTGGGCCTCTGACGGAAATCTTTGTTGCTTCTTTGGACACGGGTGAGGTCCCTGAGGATTGGAGGATAGCGAATGTGGTCCCGTTGTTTAAGAAGGGTAGCAGGGATAACCCAGGAAATTATAGGCCGGTGAGCTTGACATCCGTGGGAGGGAAGTTGTTGGAAAGGATTCTTAGAGACAGGATGTATGTGCATTTAGAATGGAACAATCTCATTAGTGACAGACAGCATGGTTTTGTAAGAGGGAGGTCGTGCCTTACAAATTTGGTGGAGTTTTTTGAGGAAGTGACAAAAACGGTTGATGAAGGAAGGGCTGCGGATGTTGTCTATATGGATTTCAGTAAGGCATTTGACAAAGTCCCACATGGCAGGTTGGTTAAGAAGGTTAAGGCTCATGGGATACAAGGAGAAGTGGCTAGATGGGTGGAGAACTGGCTTGGCCATAGGAGACAGAGGGTAGTGGTCAAAGGGTCTTTTTCCGGCTGGAGGTCTGTGACCAGTGGTGTTCCGCAGGGCTCTGTACTGGGACCTCTGCTATTTGTGATATATATAAATGATTTGGAAGGTGTAACTGGTGTAATCAGCAAGTTTGCGGATGACACGAAGATGGCTGGACTTGCGGATAGCGAAGAGCATTGTCGGGCAATACAGCAGGATATAGATAGGCTGGAAAATTGGGCGGAGAGGTGGCAGATGGAGTTTAATCCGGATAAATGCGAAGTGATGCATTTTGGAAGAAATAATGTAGGGAGGAGTTATACAATAAATGGCAGAGTCATCAGGAGTATAGAAACACAGAGGGACCTAGGTGTGCAAGTCCACAAATCCTTGAAGGTGGCAACACAGGTGAGAAGGTGGTGAAGAAGGCATATGGTATGCTTGCCTTTATAGGATGGGGTATAGAGTATAAAAGCTGGAGTCTGATGATGCAGCTGTATAGAACGCTGGTTAGGCCACATTTGGAGTACTGCGTCCAGTTCTGGTCTCCGCACTACCAGAAGGACGTGGAGGCATTAGAGAGAGTGCAGAGAAGGTTTACCAGGATGTTGCCTGCTATGGAGGGTCTTAGCTATGAGGAGAGATTGGGTAAACTGGGGTTGTTCTCCCTGGAAAGACGTAGAATGAGGGGAGATCTAATAGAGGTGTACAAGATTATGAAGGGGATACTTAGGGTGAACGGTGGGAAGCTTTTTCCCAGATCAGAAGTGACGTTCACGAGGGGTCACGGGCTCAAGGTGAGAGGGGCGAAGTATAACTCAGATATTAGAGGGATGTTTTTTACACAGAGGGTGGTGGGGGCCTGGAATGCGCTGCCAAGTAGGGTGGTGGAGGCAGGCACGCTGACATCGTTTAAGACTTACCTGGATAGTCACATGAGCAGCCTGGGAATGGAGGGATACAAACGATTGGTCTAGTTGGACCAAGGAGCGGCACAGGCTTGGAGGGCCGAAGGGCTTGTTTCCTGTGCTGTACTGTTCTTTGTTCTTTGTTCTTTGAATAAATGGCTCCATGTATCTGAGAGGCATCTAGAGTCCAGCAATAGTGACTAACCTGTCAGAGAAACCCAGAAGTGGAACATTAATATTCCAACTTCAATGCCTATGGCTCATTCGGTAAATGGACAAACCTGTTTTCTTTCATTTGCTTATAAACACGCAAAGTGACGATATGTATCACTTTGAAGCATATTGCTATGCAAATTACTGACAACGTCACTTTGATAAAAGTAATGAACAGTTGCCGATCGCTGCCAGCATATTCAAAATGTTTGTCAAATGCTTTACATAATAGCCGCATCCTGTCAAAGGTGACACGAGGGGAACCTCGGTATACTTGCCCGCTACACTTCAAATAAAATGGTGCAGAGTTCAGTTAAATTGTTCCCCAGACAAGAGCCACCTGCCGTAAAAACACAAAATGCTGGAAATACTCAGCAGGTCAGGCAGCATCTGAAACAGAGTTAATATTTCAATTTGATGAACCCAGAACTCATGAAATGTCACAGACCTGAAACATAGGGGGGAATTTTCCCATCTTGCCCACCACAGGAATCGTAGTGGGTGGGGGGGTGGACACGCAGAAGTCCATTGACGGGATTTTCCGGTTTTGGGTCAAGCGCGGCTGGAAAATCCCACCCATTAACTCAGTTTTTCCCTTTCCAGAGATGCTGCTTGATCCGCCGAGTATTTCCAGCATTTTTCTGTTTTTATCTCAGATTTCCAGCATCTGCAGTATTTGGCTTTTATATTGTTGAACCTGCCTGTGACCTGCCCTTGTGACCTTCCCTTGTGACCTTCCCTTGTGAACCCATAAGCTTGGACTGTGTAAAAGACACACAATGGGTGGGATTTTCCCCATTTGAGACTAAGGCTGGAATTCTCCGGTCACATTCGCCCCGTCACCGCTGCCAGCGAGAACGGAGAATTTGGCGCTCAGCCAAAACTCCATTAGCTGCAGCAGGACTGGTGAATCCCAGCCACAGGTGAGGTTGGAGAATTCCTGCCTAAGTGTGTTGGTGGGCAATTCTGGTGGAGCCTGTTGTGCTGCCCAAATAGAAGGATCCTGCACCAGATTCTGAGATTGGAGCCTCATAAATTATAAACAAATGAGTTCCCCCTGACTCACATCTAGCAAGCCAGCAGCTGATTCGCCCGCTCACCCTCAGCTGGCGGGTTCAAATGTCCTGGCGCCATATTTAAATCCCAGTCCAGCGCACTCACATCACTCTCTCCAGCCCAGCTGTCTACACCAGACCATCCAGGATGGCAGCAACCCAGAGGGAAAAGGCTAACAGCCCCAAGAGGAAGTCTGTTCCTCAACCCCCCTTCCCCTGAGCCCATGCCACACTTGGACCTCTACCACCACTGCCCCCCTTCCTTACACAGCCCTCCTTCCACATTGCCCCCTTGTCATCATCAGGCCACAAGCCCCCCACCCATTGGCCTCACTTCGCACTCCACCCCCCCGGTCGAATTTTGGGCCTTTGTTGCAGTGGCTGCGTGAGTCCCGCAGCATGATGCTTTCCAGATAGACACCGCTGTGTGGCACCGGAGAGAAGGAGACCCCTGTACCCCCACACCCCAGCCGCTGTACTGATCCGAGACAGGGACACAGGAGGGTCCATGGGTCCAGTAGTCCGGTGCTGTCCGGGAAGACTGGCTCGGCGTGGAGATGGAGGCAGGAACCGGTCTGCCCCGGCAGTGTGAGAACAGCACATCAGGAGCAGTGCAAACTCTATGGTTGTTGCACTGACTCTGGTGAACTGAGGCCTGTCTTGTGCACTCACTCTTTATCAATCGGGTTTCAGATTGACGTGATTTCCTGCTGACGTGATACAAGATTGAAAGGCCTGATGGGAAACTGGTGGGCAGCTGTTTTAATGAGTATTCATGAGATGCAAATGAATGCAAATAGAATTCACGTCACCAACCAGAGGGAAGATCGACCCGCCATTGGGAGAATTGCTCGGTGATTATAAGTCGGTGGGTTTTTGACCGTTGACTCCTGCGGGATTCTCTGTTTCCACCCACCATCAAACGGGTGCAAACAGGATGAGTGAATTACACCCTCTATCTCCATCTACCTTTATCATTGACACTGACAAACAGACCAGCCGCAGCACAATTGTAAATCCAGCATTTGCTGCACCATCCTCTGTGATAACTGTTGTGAAGTGTGTGTTGCTACACCCAGTCCGTTCGGAGGAATCGTCACAAACAAGTGAATGTGTCATTCTGACTCCAATCCAGCACTCTGTGTTTCCGTATCTCTGGAACAGGATTTCAGACTCCCTCCACAAGCAGCCACAGAACCATTTCCGTTCAGTTTTTCTCCTCCGAGGTCAGGAAGTGCATTTCCACGGAACAGCCAGTGGGTGTCCCCCAATGTCATATTCATTCCAACTTGGAAACAATCCTGAAAGTTCCAAGCTAACCCAACACAGAATCACTTGTACCTGGAACTGAGGTCAGCCAGACAGCATTGTATGCATACAACAACTTTACACAACTTTTAACCATGCGCAGTTATTGCAACATTACAGCATCGTAACTTGCACTGTGCTCAATATTATCTTCAGGATAGTATTCGGACTGTGTGACGTTACTGTACCTTTAAGAGATTTTTTTTTAAATTATGCTTTCTGCATCTCACAGCCTTGACTGATGTCATTGTTGCCGGCTTGACTAGAGATGTTCTTTTATTGCTGAATAAACAGGAGTTTGTTTATTTTTACTGGGATGTTTATGACCCTGCATTGTTCGGAGAAAAACTGGCTGGCAGGTCAGGTGATAGGAGTTTATTTCATTTTCAGTTTGGGAGCTAGAGATTTTAGTTTTAGAAGGGACAGCAAGCTGAAAAGAAGTCTCTCTCTCTCTCTCTGGTTTTGGAAATTCTGCTGGTCATCTGAAAGCAAGGTCTTGCCTTGCTGAAGGAGTGAATCTGCTGCTGGTGGCCTGCCTCAAGTCCCTGGTGTTCTGGGAAGCTGTTCTGACTTCAAATTGTTCTGAATCTATCCAGAGAACTGCAGACTTCATCCAAAGGACTCAATTCCAGTATCACCTGAGCATTAGTCTATTCTGTGTTGAAGCTGTTTAAAGGGTTTTATATATGGCAAGGGTTTTGCTTGATTGGGACAGCTCCTATATTCGTTAAAGGTTGTATATTATTGTGGTTGTTTTGGTGTTGTTTGTAATTGATAGAAGTTATTGCTAATATTCTTACTATACATGTTAACGATATTCTTAAATTAACTTTGTTTGAAAAAAGCTCCCTCGTGGGTCATTTGAATCATACCCGAGATGAAACATATCATGCTTATCCTCGCCAAATTCAAGATGCAAAATTTATGATCCAGGCGGGCTCTATAAAACACTTTGGAGTATCTAACCTGAACCATAACAACAGTGTGAGGGGGAACAAACTGCTTTCCCTTTATTCAGTCCACCTGGTTTGTCGCAACAAAGCTTTTTAAATTTCTTTTCCTCATCAATGTCTTTTCCAGTTCAATTCACATTTTAATAAGGAACAAATCAAAGGTTTTCTTGAGCAAGTTTTTTACCTGCTGAACTCCAGAAAAATTAACAAAGACATGATAACACACAAACACACATAGACACACACACACACACACACACACACACACACACAGATATATGCAAAAACACACATAGGCACACACACACACATACGCACACACACACACACACACACACACGCATGCAAAACACACATAGACACGCACACACACTCAGCAACATGCAAAACACGCACACATAAACACACACACGCAAAACACACACACAAACACATACATACACACATGCGCAAAACACACACATAGACACAGACACATAAACACACACATGCACACACACAAAACGCACATGCATACGTATATGCACACACACATACACACACACACATGGACACACATGCACACATTCAAATTCACACACACAGATATGAGAAGTAAGAAAAGTTAGCATTAAAGGAATATACAATTACGTTCTCTGCTTGTCCTTCCACATCATGTCCTTGAAGACACAGATCGTTGAATGTTGCAGTGGTTTATAGTTACCTGGTCCCTGTAAAATCCTGTTGCATTGAATTGAAGTCTGGTAACTCTTAGAGACAATTGCCTTCCTTCTAATTCCATGATCCAATTCCCAGAAATCAATGGGTTTCTCCCAAGGTTCTTTCTGACGGACAGCCACTGCACTGAGCGAGCGGTGGTGGTTTAGTGGTGAGCGTAACTGCCTTCCAGGCAACTGACCCAGGTTCAATTCCTGACTGTCACATTAATCATTTATTTGTGGTCGGTACAGACTCGATGGGCCAAATGTCCTCCTTCTGTACTGTAGGGATTCTAATATATCCTGAGTTAGGTTTTTAGACTGTGGAAATAGGGCTTTTCCTAATTTAAGAGGGAGAGAGATTATTTATTACTGCCTTCAGTAGCTTTTCCACATGACTCCAATGACTTCTCTTTGTGTCTGACTTGACAAAACCGGTTCTTAAAAACCTCCTGACTTTATATTCCCAAAATGGAATTTGATTAACTTGTCTTGGGGTCACTGTTGTAGAACAAGTAATCACATTTTGATCTTTTGTCTCGAAAACCTTTGACACATTTCAAGTGAATAGAAACTAAGAGGGAATGGGGTTATTTTGTGTTCTACGGCAGGGTTTGAGTGTGTGTTGGGTGTAACTGACTGGTGAGCAGTTCCCATTGATTGTACTGTTGATTAAAATTATAGCGTTGGGTTTTGTTGTCTCTGAGTTTCTCTCTTCACACTTTCCTTTGCTCCTTCACCCTCAAAGACGGCCTCATATTTTAAAGCAGTTTCCCATCTCATTTTTTGAATGATCAAATTCCCAGTCAGTTGAAAGCTGTTTAAAAATTGTTTTTCTCCAAAAATAAAGAGGCAGTTTTGTGACAATAGCAGCAAGGTCAAGTTTAAGTGGAGACAGAAAATGCTGGAAAATCTCAGCAGGTCTGACAGCATCCGTGGAGAGAGAATAGAGCCAACATTTCGAGTCTGGATGACCCTTCAGATCTAACAAAAGGCCATCCTGACTCGAAACGTTGGCTCTATTCCCTCTCCACAGATGCTGTCGGACCTGCTGAGATTTTCCAGCATTTTCTGTTTGTGTTTCAGATTCCAGTATCCACAGTATTTTGCCTTTATCTAAGTTTAAGTGGAGGTCTGCAGTGAGTCGTGTCCCTATGTCTGAGCCAGGAGCTCCGGGTTCAAGTCCCACTGCAGGACGTGGTGGCCAAGGAAGGTGCATCCATCACACGCCCAAACAGGTTGATTATCAATCTGGAAATCTTTTCAAGCTAATGGCGGGTGGTAATTGTGGGAAAGATTCCTGGTCAGTCATGTGATGGAAAGAAATTGGAGCCTCTCTCCCAGACAATACAATGTGCTTGTAAAAATATAGGTTGTCACTCAGAATTGTAACACACCAACACCAAGTTTAAGTCTCATTCCTACAAATGTATAAAAAATGGTAATAGAGAGAGTGTTCTGAATTGGACAGCATTCTGGGCTTTGAATATTGAAGAATTGATTTGATTTGATTTATTATTGTCACATGTATTAGCATACAGTGAAAAGTATTGTTTCTTGCGCGCTATACAGACAAAGCATACCGTTCATAGAGAAGGAAACAAGAGAGTGCAGAATGTAGTGTTACAGTCATAGCTAGGGTGTAGAGAACTTAATGCAAGGTAGGTCCATTAAGAAGTCTAATGGCAGCAGGGAAGAAGCTGTTCTTGAGTCGGTTGGTACGTGACCTCAGACTTTTGTGTCTTTTTCCCGACGGAAGAAAGTGGAAGAGAGAATGTCCGGGGTGCGTGGGGTCCTTGATTATGCCGGCTGCTTTTCTGAGGCAGCGGGAAGTGTAGACAGAGTCAATGGATGGGAGGCTGGTTTGCGTAATGGATTGGGCTACATTCACGACCCTTTTGTAGTTTCTTGCAGTTGTGGGCAGAGCAGGAACCATACCAAGCTGTGATACAACCAGAAAGAATGCTTTCTATGGTGCATCTGTAAAAGTTGGTGAGGGTTGTAGCTGACATGCCAAATTTTCTTATTGGTTAATCCATCCCGGGTTCCTCTGATAGATTATTCGCTATCACTGGGACAAAGATGTCACTCATGAAAATGGAGTTTCTCTTTCCACAAGACTGACCTTTGCTACTGACAAGTGTACAATTTATTAGTTTATCCTTTTGTGTTTTGATTTTAAATATACGGCATTCACTAGTGCCTTATCATTGCACTGACTGAGTGGCTTTCAAAAGAGAATTGGATAATTATCCCAAGAGGCTCCAGGGGAAAGGTGGCAGTATGGGGCTAGGTGAAGTGATCTTACAGACAGCGAGCATGGATAAGATGGGCCAAATGGCCTTTTTCTGTGTTGTAACCATTTTTGATTCTATAAAGCTCTCAGCCATTTCAGCTACAGATACAGATATTCTCCTCAGCTCTATTGAAGGTACTGGCCCACGCTGGAGACCCATCACCACTTGCCCTTTTTCATTTGGGAGTGTTTCTGGCCTGTTCGGTTGTGGACCACAACATCTTTCTGCTACTCTATTAGAAGGGCAAAAATACTTAGTACATCTTTGACTTGCTCCAAGTCCATACAGCAACAGTTAACTGATGAGATCACCATAAATCTAACGCATGGTCCCTAAGAATCCAACAGCTTGTTTAAGTTGGACTCCAGAAGAGTGGTTTGTGTGAGGCAGCTCCAAGTGTTTACTCTGCTAAATCCAGCTCTCTTATAGTGGCAACAAGCTCGTTAAAACCCACAAAAAAAACAGCGTTAGAATTATGCATCAGAGTAAAAGGAGAGTTAGCAATGTAAAGGTCAGGAGCCCATCTCACCAATACTGGTTTTCCAACCCAACCCAAACAATTACCAATACAAAAACAACTTTTGACTTCCTTGCTTTATGGTTTTGTACAAGGGTCACCTACACTTACAGCTCAGTATCAAAACAGATCAATAGCCCCATTCAGCTAAAGAAGCCTCACGTTCAGCTATTATCATGCTTATTACGCTTCTTAATGTTATTGAGTTTGAAGGGCTTATCGTAATGTATAAAAATGATTTATTTGGTTTGAGTTATGCGCTGGTAGGTGTAAAGTAAAATAAAGTAAAGTTTATTTATTAGTCACTTATTAGTCACAAGTAGGCTTACAAGTTGGGCCGAAGGGCCTGTTTCCATGCTGTAAACCTCTATGACTCTACGACTCGATGACTCTACATTAACACTGCAATTAAGTTACTGTGAAAATCCCCTAGTCGCCACGCTGTTCGGGGACACTGAGGGAGAATTTAGCATGGCCAATGCACCCTAACCAGTGTCCATGCAGCTGGAGTCTGTGAAAGGTTCCATGTATGAGAAGAATAGCTGTCATAAACTGGGTGGTTAAGGATTGCCCAGGCATTGGGACAGAGGTTCAGAACTTCAGAAATCATACCAAGCAAGTGAAGAGACCGAAAAAAATCCAGAACAAAGAAAAACCTGTTAACTTCCCTTTGATCAAAGTTAAAAAGATCATCCCTCACCCAAACATTGCAAACATATTACAGCACTCTAAAGAGTTACCAAAGAAATATGAAAAAAGTCTGCAGCAGAGAATGAGGCCATTCAGTCCATTGTGTCTGCACCAGTTGAAAAAGACATATCCCATCAAATCCCACCTTCCAGCTCTTGGTTTGCTTCTTCCGAAGGTTGTGACATATCCGGGTACATTTTAAATGCAATGAAAGTTTCTGCTTCTAACCTCCTTTTAGGTGGTGAGTTCCAGACCCCAACAACACCAAGGTGAAAACTACCTCCTCAACTCCCTTCTCACCCTTCTGCTCCCTGATCCCTCTGCTAATGGAATAATATTCCTCTTATTCACTCTATCCAGGCCCCTCATCATTTTATGCACCCAATTAAATCTCCCCTTCGCCACTTCCATTCCACAGAAAACAATCTCAGTCTGCTCAATTTTCCGTTACTGACAACATGTTTATTAACCTCCTCTGTCCTGTCTGTGGTGTGATCAATTCTTCCTGTAATGTGGAGACTAGGACCTCAACCCTGGCTCAGTGGTAGCGCTGTCACTTCAGAGTTGAGGAGTTGTGGGATCGAGTTCTATTTGAATGCAGAGTGTAACCGACTGGAACATCCAGCAACATTGGATTGTAACGGGTATTGGGGGATGTTTGAGAATGCTCTCCTGTATCTCACTCCAGATTATGGATTTATCTCCAGGGAAAGATCCTTCCACATTCCATGATGACTAAGATTGAAAGCTAATTCATTGAAATGTGGAGCACATGTGTACCTGGGGGTCCCCGTATTGGAGCCCACTTCTACACAGGCCAAAAATGGCGGCGCAGTGGCACAGTGGTTAGCACTGCTGCCTCATGGTGCCAGGGACCTGGGTTCGATTCCTGGCTTGGGTTACTGTCTGTGCGGAGTCACACATTCTTCCCGTATCTGCGTGGGTTTCCTCCCACAGTCCGAAAAACGTGCTGGTTAGGTGCATTGGCCATGCTAAATTCTCTCTCAGTGTACCCGAATAGGCATCAGAGGGTGGTGACTGGGGGATTTTCCCAGTAACTTCATTGCAGTGTTAATATAAGCCTACTTGTGGCTAATAAATAAACTTTAATATGCTTGTACTGATAGGCTATTATATGAGTTCTTTTAGAACAAAGAACAAAGAAAATTACAGCACAGGAACAGGCCCTTCGGCCCTCCAAGCCTGCACCGACCATGCTGCCTGACTTAACTAAAACCCCCTACGCTTCCGGGGACCATATTCCTCTATTCCCATCTCATTCATGTACTTGTCAAGACGCCCCTTAAAAGTCACTACCGTATCCCCTTCCACTACCTCCCCTGGCAACAAGTTCCAGGCACCCACCATTCTCTGTGTAAAAAATCTGCCTCATACATCTCTTTTAAAACTTGCCCCTCGCACCTTAAACCTATGCCCCCTAGTAATTGACTCTTCCATCCTGGGAAAAAGCTTCTGACTATCCATATTTTTATTAATTTAATTGATCCTCATCTCTGATATGAAGGAACCCCCTGGGTGCGGGGGAGAGGGGGTTGGCGGGGGGCGGGGTGGTATTTCTGGGCCCATTTGACATGGGTACAAATCCCATTATGGCCACAAGTTCTCACAAGAGGGCTACGATGGCATTTCTGCTGGGGAAATCTCAAAATGAGATCTTCCCCTCTCTCCACCAGTGAAATAACTGATTACATCCATTTAAATAAATTCAAATATTCATAAAAGGCTGAATGCTGGTGTTTCCTGGAGTGCCAGATGCTCTCCAGCAGTCGAGATGACCACACCAGAGACGCGGGGGCCAGTGACATGGCAGTCCAGGGGTGGGACAAGGGGCTCAGCCACTAGGGAAACCTATTGGTAACTTCCCATTGTGTGTGGGGTGGGGGGGGGGGGGGGGGGGGGGGGGGCGGGGGGGCGGGAGGTCACCCGTTCATTCAGTGTTGCGGGGAAAGGTTGCCCCTCTGTGTTCGAGGGTTGAGGGTATTCTCCTTGTCTGCCAGGGGGTCCTGATGTCGTGGGAGTGAAGGGGGATCTTTAACTTCAATGTGAGATCGGGGCACCCTTTAAGAACAGCTCTGTGGAGCCAACCTTGCTGGCATTTTTAGGCCCCGTCCCTCAAGAAAGATAGAGCAAAACACATCCCCCTGTTAACAAAGTGTTAGAGGACCTGGAGAGGAAAGCTGTCTGTTTCTGTGGGGAGAAACACGTCGGTTTTCAGTCAGAACCTGACATTTTGCCATTTTTTAGGAGAATTCCATTCACTGTGTTTTAATTTGCCTTTTTAAGGAATGCAGTGTGCCATTGCAGTGGAAGGGTTTTTGGCAGAGCAAGGGTTAATGTAGAACTGGAGAATAGTGTGACTCATGTTCTGATGTATGGAGTCACAACGACGGTGGACTGTGTGTAGAAGAGTCAGGAAAGAGCCAGTATGGAGACAGCACCCCCACTGACAGTGCCATGGATATGCGTGTAGTTATGGGTTGCAGGAGTCAGCTGATGTTCCACCATATAAACCTCCAGATCTCTGGGTGAGACACTAAGCAACTTTACGACAGATACCAGCCTCCTTCTATCGTTGGCAGTGCTCTAGAGTTGACTCATATCTAAATATGTTGATCTGAGTTGAAGCAATGACCTTTGGGTAGGGCAGATTCACCCATACTGGTCGCTGGCCACCATCCACTGTTGGAGATGCCTGTTCTTCACCAACAGGAGACAGTCTTGCTGTGACCAGTGGGCCAGTGGGCTGACAAATGGCAGATGGAGTTTAATTTAGACAAATGCAAGGTGATGCATTTTGGTAGATTGAACCAGGGCAGGACTTACTCAGTTCATGGTAGGGCATTGGGGAGAGTTACAGAACAAAGAGATCTAGGGGTACATGTTCATAGCTCCTTGAAAGTGGAGTCACAGGTGGACGGAGTGGTGAAGAAGGCATTCGGCATGCTTGGTTTCATCGGTCAGAACATTGAATACAGGAGTTGGAATGTCTTGTTGAAGTTGTACAAGACATTGGTAAGGCCACACTTGGAATATTGTGTGCAATTATGGTCACCCTATTATAGAGAAGATATTATTAAACTAGAAAGAGTGCAGAAAAGATTTACTAGGATGCTACCGGGACTTGATGGATTGAGTTATAAGGAAAGGCTGGATAGATTGGGACTTTTTTCTCTGGAGTGTAGGAGGCTGAGGGGTGACCTTATAGAGGTCTATAAAATAATGAGGGGCACAGATCAGCCAGATAGTCAATATATTTTCCCAAAGGTAGGGGAGTCTAAAACTAGAGGGCATAGGTTTAAGGTGAGAGGGGAGAGATACAAAAGTGTCCAGAGGGGCAATTTTTTCACACAGAGGGTGGTGAGTGTCTGGAACAAGCTGCCAGAGGTAGTAGTAGAGGCAGGTACAATTTTATCTTTTAAAAAGCATTTAGATAGTTACATGGGTACAATGGGTATAGAGGGATATGGGCCAAATGTGGGCAATTGGGATTAGCTTAGGGGTTTAAAAAAAAAAAGGGCGTCATGGACAAGTTGGGCCAAAGAGCCTGTTTCCATGCTGTAAACCTCTATGACTCTATGACCTTATTGTCAAATAACTTGGTAAAACTCACTGTCCAGCTTGCAGCTGGTAATAGGCTCTTGGGCAAGCTCCCAGAATCCCAGTATCTGTGGGATCATAGTTCCCAGTGTGAGCCGTTGCATTTTGATTGAGGGGATACAGTAATTTGGAAAGTAAGTTCCTGGTGCAACCTAATGGGATCAGTCTTGGTGAGTAATATAGAAAACAAACAGTGTTGCACTCAGCTGAATGGCCTCATCCTGTGCGAATTCTTCCAGTTGAATTGGAGCAGCTGCCACCCCTGTTCTACTTTCTGTGAGAATATCATGGTGATGGTTCGGTTATTTCAGGATGGCTTTGAAGGGGCGTAATTCAGTTGAAATTACAGCTGAGAGCCTTCAAAAGGTTAAAAACTTTGGCATCCATCGAAAATGCTCCATCACTTAGAACCAAGTTAAGGTCCTTGCTGGAAGCCACAGAAAATGCATGCCATACCAACACATCGCCACAAACCACAATTACTATTTTCCCCACAAAAATCACACAATGTGCACAGTAAACAGCTGAATCTTATAAGTCAGCTTTCCTAAGCTGTGGCCCATGAAGACAGTCACCTCTTTCTTTCCAGTAAGAGTCAAAATTATGTTTTTCTTCATTCAACCTTCAGAGGCTTTTCTTTTTTGAAGGGGGCTGGCTATGTTATTGAACTTATTTTGGACCTTATTTTCACCAGGTCTATGTTGCTTATGTAGAATTATGGGGAATTAACAGTTCAGGAACAGACTATTGGCTCCATCTGGTCAATACCGGTGTTTATACTTCCCATGAACCTCCTCTCACCTGACTTCATCTCACCTTCTCAACATAGCCTTCTGTTCCTCCCCCACTCAGCTTCCTGATAAAAGCATTGCTCGTGTTCTCCTCAACTACTTTCTGTGGTAGTAAATTTCATATTCTCTGGGTAAAGCAGTTTCTCCTGCTTTCTCTGTTGGATTTTTTGGCAATTATAATTTATGATTCCTAGTTTTGGATTTCCTCATAAGTCTCTATGTTTACCATATCATTTCTTGGCTGAGATCCCAGGCATCCATTACTCAGTTGAAGCAGCTACACACAAGGGAAAACAAGGCTTGATTGCCAACTATTACTCTATGATCTATTCTTTCAATTGCACAATATTTATATACACAAACTAAAGAGATCTCAAGTGCTTGTAGCTTCTGCTCTTGATATTTTAAAGTGCCTGGATGATTGACACATTTGTTGGGCAGTAGTAAAAGTATTTTTTATGAATAAATGATGTTTTAAAAAATCTTTTTGACACATGCTATTGTTACAAAAAGATTCATTGGCTCTGTACAGAGAAGATGGGCATGTAAGTGCCATAGGTTAACTTGGAGGCTATGAGGAGCATGGGGATGTGTGGAGGGTCATAGGTTGGCACATAGGATATGGGGGACCATTGTGGTGGTTGGAGGGGCGTAGCCTGGCCTAGAGTTACGAGGGGCCATGGTGGTTGGGTAGACGGGCATATGTTGGCTTGGGGGAAATGGGTAAGATCCCTTGAACTTACCCTTCTAAAGGTTCCCTTATCAAGACTGTGGTTCACAACACCTCTGAGGGCTATGGATCATGAGCCCTTGGAAATCTGACTCAACTCCATAAAAATTGCGGAGAGCTAGGGGATGCCTCCCTCTGAGTGTCCTTCCGCATGAATCACAAGGAGTTAGAAAGCAGGTACATCAAGGAATGAGGAATGGAGAAAAACTGCAGAAAGCTGCAAGACAAAGGGACTTGGGGGAACTTGTGCAGAAAACACAGAAAGCTAGCACACAGGGACAGCAGGTAATCAGGAAGGCTAATGGAATGTTGGCCCTTATTTCAAGGGGGTTGTAGTATAAGAGTCGGGAAGTCTTGCAGCAACTATACAAGGTACCGGCGAGACCACATCTGGAGAACTGTGAGCAGATTTGGTCCCTTTATTTAAGGAAAGATATTATTTGATTGGAGGCAGTTCAGAGGATGATCACTAGGATGATCCCCGGTAAGGAGGGATTGTCTGATGAGGAAAGGCTAAGCAGGCTGGGAGTCTACTCATTGGAATTTAGAAGAATGAGAGGTGATCTCATTGAAACATATCGCATTCATCAGGAAGTAAATGCTGAGGGGATGTTTCCTCTCATGGGAGAGTCTAGGACCAGAGGACAGAGTCTCAGAATAAAGGGGCACCAATTTAAGACTGAGATGAGGAGGAATTTCTTCTCTCAAAGGGTTGTTGAGTCTTTGGATCTCCTTGGCAGAAGGAGCTGTGGGGACAGAGTCCTGGTGTATATTTAAGGCTGAGATAGATTTTTGATCAGTAAGGGAATCGAGGGTTACAGGGAATGGGCTGGAAATTGGGCATGAGGAATGTTAGATCAGCCATGATCCAACTGAATGGGGTGGCAGGCCCGAGAGCTAAATGGCCTATTCCTGTTCCTATTTCTTATGGTCTTAGGAAAGCAAATTAAGTTTTTCTTTTTATTGTAAGGGGGATCAAGTGTAAAAGTAGGGAAGTCTTACCACAATTGTATAGGACACTGTAAGACCACACCTGGAGTAGTGTGTGTAGTTTTGACATCCTTATTTAAGGAGGGATATACTTGCATTGGAAGCAGTTCAGAGAAGGATCACTCAGCCGATTCCTGGGCTGAAGGGGTTGTGTTATGAGGAAAGATTGAGTAGGTTAGGCCTGAATTTCATTCCGTTTAGAGGAAAGAAAGGCAATCTTGTTGAAACATATAAGATTCTGAGGGGGCTTTAATAGGGTAAATGCTGAGAGGATGTTTGCCCTTGTAGGGGAATCTAGGACTAGGGGGCACATGCTCAGAATAAAGTGTCTCCTATTGAACATGGAGATGAGGAATTTCTCCTCTCAGGGGGACACCAATCTTTGAATTCTTATCCAGAGGGAGCTGTGGGGATTGGCTCTTTGAATATATTCAAGACTGAGTTAGACAGACTTTTGACCAACTCAGATACTGGTGATCGGAGGGAACAGTCAGAGTCAGAGGGGGAATGAAAGGCAATGCTGGAGGTGTCCTTGTATGTCTTGGGATGTGGTTACTCACATCTGCAAGCTTCACCAGCTGTAGCTGCAAGGACTCAAATAATGCAGAATCGCCTGATCTGCAATAAGTTAATGTGTGCCTGGGTGTCCTTTAAACATGGCACCAGGGTCTTTAACCCCATGAGGCAATGATAGGGCGTGCAACTTCCTGTCTGTCTTTGCCCAGAATTCACTGAGTTCTGCACTGATGTACAATTAATGAGCTGAAAAGCGGAAGCATTCACCAACCCACCCACCCCCACCCCTCCCCACCGCCGCCCAGTGGAATCATGTCAGCTTTCGCCTGTGACACTGGACTTAGTCTTCAGATGGAAAACTTTTCCTGATAACTTTGGTCTTTCCATCGTTCACATGGTCAAGGGCTGGAATTTTACCCCCTCGCCCACCCCGGAATCAGAGCAGGTGAGACTTGCAGAACAGAATTCTCCATTGGCCTTGGGTGGGATTTTATGATCTCGCCCAAGCGAGGTCGTAAAATCCTGCCCAATGTGTCTGAGGGCACTTGGTTTCTGAGAAAACTCTCGCAAAACCCTGAGGATAGCAAGGGCAGTGAAGAGTCACCTCAAGAATGAAACTCAAGGTTCTCTCAGTACCTTATGGGAAGTTGATAGAATCCTACCCCCGGCAAAGACCTCGACTGAAACTGAGGAACATTGAGGCAGCTTTCCACACTTGCTATATTTCAAAGTAAGCAAAGGATAGGATGAGGCCTGCAGTACAAGATAATAAATCTCTCCAACATGCCAAGGCGGCCAGCCTCATTAATGAAGTTGTTACTGCATTGTTGGTCACTGTACAGTCTAGTTATATCAGCTCTAATGGATTTGCAGCTTTTTGAGAAAACAGTGAAAATGGGCAGTTACCTGGATATGGTAGAATAAAAATGATGGTTTAAGATCAGCTAGCTAGATTCCAGTAGTGGATTGGTAACCAGAAACATCGACCAGTGAGTCCAGATATATTAGTTCAAATCCCACCAGGGAAACTAGGGGTTTAAATTCAAGTAAATAACTCTGAAATTAAGTAAAAATTGAGCATCAATGATGTAACAACTGGATTGTTGTGAAAATCCATCTGGTTCACTAATGTCCTTTAGGGCAGGAAATCTGTTGTCCTTATCCAGCCTCGCCTACACGTGACTCCAGACCCATAGCAATGTCTTTGACGCTTTCCTGCCCTCTGAAAGGATCTAGCAAAGCAGTGATATACAAGGGCAATTAGGGTTGGGCAATAAATGCTGGCATTGCCAGTGACGCCCACACACCATGGATGAATAAAGATTACGTGAGATCATAATTGCACATAGGCTGTTCTGAAATTGAATTCCATCTCTCGATGTTCTTAGTTGTAAAAACAACCTCTATTCAATGAGAAGGTCCCACAACCACCTTCCTTTAGCAACAGAGAATGATCAACGAATGGAATGTTTCTGACACCCTGAAACTCAGGAAAACATGTATGACTTTTGTAACTTATGAAGAACTCACCGCAATGTAAATGTGTTATTGAAACATGAGAAAGTTAATTTTCAGTGGTATCACTTTACGTGACAGTAATAAACCTAGACCTTAATCATATCTGTGAGAGCAACATGTCAATTTGTCATAATTACTGTTTTACTGGAAGATGCACTTGTGAGCACAACTTCCCTCTGGATTATAGAAACAGGCGGTATGACACTTTCTCAACCAGAAACTAATCAAGGATCAACTTTGTTTCTCTAAGAAACTTGAACATTTCCCTGCTTGGAGCGCAGTCAGTACGATATAAAAATGGTCACAAGAACAAACTGTAAAAGAGAGCACCGGGCTTTTTTAATCATCTGATAATTTCACACCATTTAAAACGATACAAAACTGACTGAAACGTGAAGGCCAGCTAAATGATGAAGCCTGCCTCACACCCAAAGCAGTCAGGAACATGACTAGACACTGCATTCACTTTACAGCTTTGAAAATTCCTGAGAGAGGTGAAAAAGCAAAAAAATTTGGATCAGTAAGGGGAATAAGGGTGTCAGAGTGGTTAGCACTGCTGCCTCACAGCGCCAGGAATCCGGATTCAATTCTGGTCTTGGGTCACTGTCTGGGTGGAGTCTGCACATTCTCCCCGTGTCTGCATGGGTTTCCTCCCGCAGTCCAAAGATGTGCAGTGTTCAGGTTAGTTGATTGTCCATGCTTAGTGTCCTAGGATGTGCAGGTTGGGTGGATTAGCCATGGGAAATGTGTGAGGTTACAAGGATAGTGTGGGGGAGAGGGCCTGGGTAAGATGCTTTGTCAGAGAGTCGGTACAGACTCGATAGGCTGAATGGTCTCTTCTGCAGTGTGGGGATTCTATGATCCTTTGAAAAAATTCCCCTCTTATCCCCTCAGGCACTCAGAACCATTCCAGGCAATCGCACGGACCAAGAGGTTGCCATCAGGAGATGGTTTGATCTCTGACTAGGCAGAGACTGGTCCAGCTCCCTCTTGAATGTTAAAGTCAGCACCCACCACACCAACCAGCAACGGAATCTATCAAAGGGATTTATTCCCAGCCAGTGATCCACCTTTACAAAGCAATGCTGTTAGAGAAAAGCATGATAAGTGCCTCGGGAATGTTTCATGAATGCATCTTCCCTGCAAAAAGACATTCCCGTCAGGAAGGGGGAAATTCCAGCTGCACTGTCCACCATTGGCCCACTCTGTATAAAACTCATGCAATTTTCCGATTAGTGGTTTGCAAGTGGACACAATTCCAAGCTGGGAACTTGTATTTGTCAAATCTCCCCTTGAACCTTCCTCACCTGTGCCTATTTTGGATACTCTGAATGGTAAAGAATGAGATAATGAACAGACGAGGAGGTGATGGCGAGTGGTATTGTCACTAGACTATTAGTCCAGAAATTCAGCAAATGTTCTGGGGACCCGGGTTTGAATCCTGCCATGGCAGATGGTGGAATTTGAATTCAGTTAAAAATATCTGGAATTAAGAATCTACTGATGACCATGAAACCATTGTCGATTGTCAGAAAAACACATCTGGTTCACTAGTGTCCTTTAGGAAAGGAAATCTGCCATCCTTACCCGGTCTAGCCTACATGTGACTCCAGACCTAGAGCAATGTGGTTGACTCTCAACTGCCCATGGGCAGTTAGGAATGGGCAATAAATTCTGATAACCAGCGCTGCCCATGTCCCACGAATGAAAGAAAAATGCCCGGGACATTGCCAACTTCTCCCCCACACTCCGCTCCCCTGGTGACTTAGTTGTGGGAGTCAGTAAGATAGACAAGGTAAATGCTAAATCTGATCTGAGAGTTTGGTGGTGTCCACAGAAACTCTGGACTGGGAAAGCAAATGAGAACCATTCAATGATTCAGGGCAGTACACAGTGTGGACATTGGAAATGGAAAGAGCAGGATATGAAGTCTTCCCAGGAACTTACTGACATGACTGCACCAGTCTTTTAACAAAAAATAAAAAATAAAACCTTTTTACGAGACAACGTGCTAAGAAAGAGCATTCTGTCAGCAACAATTTATTCCTTTATTTAACCATGCATTGCCGCACACCCATATATCTTCATTCAGAAGACTTTGTAATACATCCCAACAAATATTTTCTTGACTGGTTTCATGGGATAGACATGGAAAAGATTAGGAAACATAATCATTGTGATGTTTCTCAGAGCAGAGTAAATACAGAATGTTTATCTTACGTTTTACTTCGTTGTAGTTATGAGTTTGTGAACATTGTGTCAACTTTAAGCTCATGTAGCACAAATCACGACGGCCTATTACATTAATAAAGATAGCCCACATAACATTCACAGGTCACCAATAACATGGGCAAGCAGCCAATATACATCTAACAAAGTGAAAGGGAAAAAGTCAAGTGCGGAAAGATCTCTGAGCACTTCATTTATTCTGGAAGGTCACTTTAAGCTCTGATCTAATCTCCAAAATGGCGGCATAATGGCCCAGTGGTTAGCACTGCTGCCTCACAGCACCAGAGACCCGGGTTCGATTCCCGGCTTGGGTCACTGTCTGTGCAATCTGCACGCTCTCCCCGTGTCATAGAACATAGAACATAGAACATAGAACATTACAGCGCAGAACAGGCCCTTCGGCCCACGATGTTGCACCGACCAGTTAAAAAAAAAACTGTGACCCTCCAACCTAAACCAATTTCTTTTCGTCCATGAACCTATCTACGGATCTCTTAAACGCCCCCAAACTAGGCGCATTTACTACTGATGCTGGCAGGGCATTCCAATCCCTCACCACCCTCTGGGTAAAGAACCTACCCCTGACATCGGTTCTATAACTACCCCCCCTCAATTTAAAGCCATGCCCCCTCGTGCTGGATTTCTCCATCAGAGGAAAAAGGCTATCACTATCCACCCTATCTAAACCTCTAATCATCTTATATGTTTCAATAAGATCCCCTCTTAGCCGTGTGTCTGCGTGGGTTTCCTCACACAGTCTGAAAGACGTGCTGGTTAGGTGCATTGACCATGCTAAATTCTTCCTCAGTGTACCCGAACAGGCACCGAGTGTGGTGACTAGGGGATTTTCACAGTAACTTCATTGCAATGTTAATGTAAGCCTACTTGTGACACTAATAAATAAATTGAAACAAGCAGCTTTTGCATCACATCTCTTTTCAAAGTAAGTTTTTTTTAAATGGAGAGGGTGTTTAATTAAAGTCCAGAGAGTATGCTGTGGTTTACCACAGGGATAGGGGGATTTGAGGATTCAGATTACACCTTTAAGTAAACATCAGTCCCAATGGCATTCCCCTCACTTTACTTTGGAATTGATATCAAGAAGATGATTTTCTTTTGAACAAAGATTGGACCAAATGGATCTGTATGGCTTTTAACCCAAGGCAGCTGTGAATTCAGAATGAAATCTGTAAGTATTCTCCCTCACGCAGCAGAAACCAAACTTCTCAACAAAATTATCAATCTTGTCATCCAGTGCTGATACATTTTGAAAAATATTTTGTTCAAAGTGTGTTGGTAATATCATGGAATAATCAGCTTGCAGAAGTTACCAAGTGGGACAAGATATTGGAGTAGATTCTCTAGTTTCAACCCAACGATGACACTGACAATCCCCTCTCTCCTTCTAATACCCCCTTCTCTCTCTCTCTTCCCCT
Organism: Mustelus asterias; assembly: GCF_964213995.1. Classification (NCBI taxonomy): domain Eukaryota; kingdom Metazoa; phylum Chordata; class Chondrichthyes; order Carcharhiniformes; family Triakidae; genus Mustelus; species Mustelus asterias. The sequence goes on from NC_135806.1 coordinate 3,223,240, forward strand.
ATTTTCTCCCTCTCCTTTCCCCCCTCTCCTCTACTTCCCTCCCCATCTCAATCCCACCCCCTCTCTTCCACCTCCCTTCTTCTAACCTACTCCTCCCCCTCTCTTTTCCTCATCTGTCTCTCTGTCCCCTCTCCTCCAACAGTCTCTCCTCTCCCTCTCCTCCCTCTCTCCTAATTCTCTCCCTCTCTCTCATCTTCCTCCCGTCCTCTATGTTTTCTCATTCTGTGGCTTTTCCATAACAGAACCAGGTCCCACTCCATCCACTCACTCTCTCCCTCATCTCTCCTCTTTCCATCTCCCTGGTCTTCTCAGTCTCTCTCCTCCCCTCTCCCCCTCCTCTTCCCCTCTCTCCCGCTCATTGTCCTCAAAGGATCCCAAGATGTGGCAGCATTGGGAAGAAATCCTGGAGTCTGAGAGCAGTGGGTAGAGCTCCCAGGCTCTGACAAACTCGGGAGGCATGCCTGAGATCTGGATTCATTTTCAATGGTGGTTGAACAGTCTGGGAGCAGATCCAGGTTCCATAAACACTGAGAAAGGATCCAGAGCACTGGAAACACTCAGATGCAGATGATCTGATGATGGAGGGACTTGGGATGTGAAAACATTGGGAGGAGTCCCGAGAATGACGTCGGCCCAACAGCAGTTGGAGGTATGAAAATCTAATCCAACCAAGAATTCAATTTAGGATCACGATGGGCCAGAAAACTTAATACATATTGGACAGCTGATAGGGTCTATAGTGTGGACTTGAGTGTGGGCAGTGGGCTGGATGGAGTGGGCAGTGGGTGGGGTAAGCAGTGGAAAGGGGTGGGCAGTGGGCAGGATGGGTGGTGGGCAGTGGAATGAGTGGGCAGTGGATGGGGTGAGCAGTGGATAGTGTGGACAGGATGGAGTGGAGTAGGGTGGAGTGGCAATGGATGGGATGAGTGGGGTGGGCAGTGCAGTTGAGCAGCTATATGGAAACAATGGTCATTGAGTTCAGTTCTGAATAATAAAGGACGTCCCTTTCTGTCAGAGACATAATGAGGACCATAGACAGAGGACAAGAACTGTAGACATTGACACAGAGAGGGACAGGAGCTCGAGGCCTCGCGAATCCTTTAACAGGTCTATATCTAAGAGGAGGTGGACAATTTTATGGGTACAAAATTTCGGGGAGTTTTGTCCATTAGTTACATTGTAAGTTGTGTTTTTATAAACTTGGTTGTAGTCACCTGATTGAGATGTGAAAGGACAGACAATAAATATGCTGGAAAGCATAGTGATCAATTTGGATGAATTTCAGTGTGTTTTATTGCTAAGCTATTGCTCATTCTTGCTTATATTTGATGGGTGATTGGATTTTCTTTCCCAGTAGCTTTATAGGTTAAAGTTGGGCTTTTCATTATTTGTAAATATGTCTGCATTTTTCGTAGAAATCAAGAAGTGTGATGGTGAAGCCTAAGACATGTGCTATTGGGAATATATATGACGTACCTTCTCACATGTTCTATCTCCAACACTTACCTTTTGATTATTACATTTTTGATACACCTTTTCATATCAAATCTTTCAAATTACAAATTCCCATGTCCACATTTAATACAGATTTTGTCCAAGAATGCTTATCATGCTGTAAGTACATGATCCACTCTCTGAATGGTTTCAGTCTGTGAACATATCCAAAACTCCTTTGTTGAGAATTTCAATGCCTCAGTTCATCATCTTGTTTACTCTTCACATATGTTTTTAATTGAAGTTCATGGCTTTTTATGCGCTGCAATTCTAAAATTGATTGTTTTTTTATTTCATGGAGGCTTCAGTTTCCAGGATGACCCTCTCCCTTCATAAAATCCTGTCTTTCCATTCGATCCCCTTGGCTTTCTCTCTCCTCTCCCTTTCCATTGGCCTCTGACCATTGCCCCGCCCACACTGAGCATCCGTTATCTCAGCGAGAGCTGAGTAAACATCGGTATCTTTTTATTCATGTTGTAGTCTGTCTCAATCTAAACCTCATTCTGTCCATTCTTCACGCTTTGATTTCCACCTCTGTATTCTCCCAGCCACCTGGTGATGTGATGACAACCTCCAATGGGTGGGATTCTCCGATGTCGTTCGCCCCACCCCGCTGCCAATGAGAATAGAGAATTTGGTGCTCAGCTAAATCTCCATTCACAACAGCGGGACTGGAAAATCCCAGCGTTGGGCAAGGTTGGAGAATCCACCCCGGTGTCTCAGTAAAAAGAGATAGCAATTTAGATCAGTTACCCTGTTCTCCAGGTCACCCTCTGTTACCCACTCTGTCCTCTTCTCTCTCACTCTCCGACTTCCCTCTCCTGAATCCCATTTTTCCATCTTTTTCCATTCTTCTCTTTATCCTTCCCCTCCTTTATTTTCTCCTCTTACTCCAGATTTTCATTCCTTCTCTTTCCCACGCACCTGTCTCTTTTCTCTCCTACACCAAACTCTCTTATTTGTCCTTCCCTATCTCTCTACGCATCCTCATTCTCCCTGCTACTCCTCCCATTCTCCCTCTTTCCTCCACCTCTTCTCCCCTTCCCCTCCAGACACCAGACTTTACGTTCTAACTGCTCCTTATCCTCTCTGACCCTGTTTAACTTCAAATGTACACCTAGAATTGACATGTGCAGCACCAGAACAGCCATTTAGTGGTAAGTTAAAAAATGGACTTGGGAGATTGGAGGATCCTTAGAGACTCTGCACTTTCATGGATATGAAACTTATCAGGTTGTTACACATCCGTCCCCGGTAGAGTCACTGCAACACCACTCAGAGTGGGAGGATGTAATGACAGCACAATGAGATTTATAGAGGCAGTTTTCTGAATGTGTGTGTGTATATATGTGTGTTTGTGTGTGTGTGTGGGTGTGTGTATGTGTGTGCGTGTGTGTATATATATGTGTGCGTGTGTGTGTATATATATGTGTGCGTGTGTGTGTGTATATATATGTGTGTGTGTGTGTGTGTATGTGTGTGTGCGTGTGTGGGTGTGTGTATGTGTGTGCACGTGTGTGTGTGTGTATATATATGTGTGTGTGTGTGTATGTGTGTGTGCGTGTGTGGGTGTGTGTATGTGTGTGCACGTGTGTGTGTGTGTATATATATGTGTGTGTGTGTGTTTGTGTGTGTGTGCGGGTGTGTGTGTGTGTGCGGGTGTGTGTGTGTGTGTGTGTGTGTGTGTGTTTGTGTGCGGGTGTGTGTGTGTGCAGGTGTGTGTGTGTGTGTGTGTGCGGGTGTGTGTGTGTGTGTTTGTGTGCGGGTGTGTGTGTGTGCAGGTGTGTGTGTGTGTTCACTATGTTATGGTTTGAAAAGTATATGGCACTTTAGCCAGTGAATATTTCAGTGTAATCTCTCATATTGTTAACTGGTTCTAACACCACAGAATGTTTCTTTTCTGCGCTCATTGGTTGGCTTGCAGAATGTTTTTCTTGATACAAATGGTCCACTTCATCCTTTGAGAATGGATATGAAATATCTGGGCGACACGGTGGTGGCACAGTGGCACAGTGATTAGCACTGCTGCCTCACAGCGCTAGGGACCCGACTTCAAATCCAGCCTTGGGTCACTATCTATTTGGAATCTGCACGTTCGCCTAGTGTTTGCGTGGGTTTCCTCCGGGTGCTCCAGTTTCCTCCCACAGTCCAAAGATGTGCGGGTTAGTTTGATTGGCCATGCTAAATTGGCCCTAGTGTCAGGGGATTAGCAGGGATTATGGGAATAAAGCCCGGGTGGGAATGTGGTCTGTGCAGACTCGATGGGCTGAATGGCACTGTAGGATTTTATGATATGTAGATGGGATGAGTTGGAAGTGGATAGGAAAGGGGTTGCCTGGAACATCTAGACTTAGCCTCCCTATTGTAAATTCTATGTCAATGCAGAATCATACCCAAACAGAAGGACAACAACTACCTATGGGTTGGAATTCATTGTCATGATAAGACGTCATGTTTTCTGTAATGTTGCACTATGCAAACACAGCAAGTGGAGGGATTAACCCAGGGAACTTCCATTGGAAGGAACTAGTTACTGGGAAGAAATTGTTCAGTTCCAGGGACAGAATGTGGAGGTGTTTCTGAGCAAAATTCGAACAATAAAGATTGTTGCAGTACGGTACAATAAACCTTCTTGGGATCGTGCAGAACGGGGCTGGTTAGCTTTGTTGGTGAGAAGACTAGCAAAATAACACCAGCATGCAGGTTCAATTCCCATACTGGGAAAAATGACCTGCCCCATTGCCCTGTCCCTGAGAGCGGAAGGCAACAATAAACTGTCAAAGAAATAGTAAGAAGTCTCACAACACCAGGTTAAAGTCCAACAGGTTTATTTGGAATTACGAGCTTTTGGAGTGCTGCTCCTTCATCAGCTGAGTGGCATCGATGACATTTTCTTCTTTTGGACTCACGGTGAAGAGTCACCACTCACCTGATGAAGGAGCAGTGCTCCGAAAGCTCGTGAATCCAAATAAACCTGTTGGACTTCAACCTGGTGTTGTGACACTTCTTACTGTGCCCACCCCAGTCCAACGCCGGCATCTCCACATCATGCCAAGGAAATACCTATGGATGAAGTGTCAGCAGACAATGAGCCAAGGACCTGTCGTTGATCAGAGCAGACGTACAATATAATTAAATAGAACTCTCTTTCAGCTCTCTCTCTCTCTCTCATTGCCAACCCAACCAATGGGAATGCCTGTGCAGAAGCACATCAGGAATTACTGGAACACTGGAAGTGAACATTGGGCATTTTTATTTTATTTATTTATTCACGGCGTGTAGGTCACTGGTAAAAGCAGAATTTATTGCCCATTTCTACCAGCAGGCAAGGCAGACACTGATTTACACTCACATGTCATCCTTGGGCCTGCTGCAAAGACTTTCACCAGTGTCATTTTTGGAACTTCCTGGTCCTCATGTGTTTGGCCAGTGCTATTTACCTGTGAGTTTCAGAGGAGTGAAGAGAGATGTAAATGAGTGAGAAGGCTGGTGTTGTTGGAATATGTCTTGCATGTTACAGGTGGAAATTGTAGATAGCACATTCTGGGTGGAATTTAATTGCACCCCCCTCTCCCCGCAGGGAACAGACTGGGGGCTGGGTGGGGGATGCTGTGGGTCATAGCGTGGAGAGGAGAAGTGCCAGGTAGACTTCCTGCTGCCGTTCTGACTTTCACTCAGATGAAGTCAGGGTGGGGAGAAGGTCAAGGGCAGTCTGCATGTCTGAAAGTCATTTGAGATCTTGCTTTATCTAACACCGCTGGTGTTCTACCAGCTTTGCGGTGAGGGTGGTGCTGTTAGGTTTATAAGGGTTTTGGGTGGCACTGTGTAAATAGCAGCTCACATACATGACAAGGAGTCAGGGGGAGAATGTTCAGAAGTGTAACACCCAGTCATGGCTGTATCTTCTTCAGTTGTAACTAACAAACTAGTTGTTTAGACACACTAATGTCTCAGTTAGACCAACCGACATACAACATGGTGGCAACAGTGGTGGACCCCAAAATGCTGATTTATTGCAGGTTGTGGCACCAAGATAACTAACACAATTATCTGGCCAACTTTTACATTGACCCCAAAGCTGCCAATGTTTGAAGCTGTGCATGAATGTCATAATTAAACTGGGCTATTTTCCAGTCGAGTTAATTGGATCTTAATGACCATGGTTGCATTTTTCCCAATACTCATTAGTGATGACTGAAAACTGCAAATTAAAGGTCATTCAAAAAAAGGTGGAATTACTCAAAAATTCCATTAAAACCTCCCAAAAACTATCAACAGAAAATGCTAAGCTTGTAGCTCAGTTAGTCATTGAATCACACACATAGAGTGAGGCCATTCAGTACCCTGTGCCTAAGTTGGTCATTGAAACTGGTCCAATTACCCCCACTCCCTCTGCACTTTCTCCATAGTTTTGCAAGTTTTAAAAAAGTATATCAAATTCCCTGATGGAAGTTGCAATTTTTTCAGGCAGTATATAACACATCACAACAATTGCTGGATAAAAATAATTCTCCTCATCTCCTTTCTGGTTCTTTTGCCAAGTATCTTAATCCCTGGTTACCACCCACCCGACCCGTGGAAACAGTTTCTCTCTGTTTACTTGTTCAAAACCCCTCATAACTTGGACTCAAATGTTAATTCGATTCCCTTACACCATCGAACTGAGGGACCTTTGTCACAAAACCTCAGCTACTCGCCAAACAAAGTAATTATCACCCTTCAAGATACAGACAAAAGAGGGCAGAAATTGGCTTCCATGTGCAATGTAACACTAGCTGGGTTATTAACATCCAACCATGAATGCTTTTTTTGGTCTTTTTTGCATGTTTATTTACACTCATTGGAAAGTCAACCATTCAATTGGACTAATTCTAACAGCAGGAAATTAATCATGTGACAACTGGTGATCAGCTTGCATGGCAAGTAATTGGAGCAAAGAGGCTTTTCAGATGTTGAAAATGTATAAGCCTTGCTTCAGGAGTCAGGAACTTCACGTTATAATAGGCAGATCTATTCAAAGGAAATAGAATATTGTTTGGATTTTGAAATGCAACAATAGTACCTGTCCTACCTGGCTTTCTGCAGTCATGTGACCTCTGCCATCAGGGACTCTCCTTAAGCTGTTCAATATAGCTGAGAAAGCACTGAGAACCCGCTGCGGTCTTTGAACATGAAACATGGCACGGGATTTTCCAGCCTGCTCTCCCCAATACTGGAAAATCCCACCCGAAGTCCATGGTCCAACCCCCCCGTCCACTATGATTCCTGTGGTGGGCGGAACAGGAAAATTCACTCCATGGTGTCAGGAAGTGCAGATAATAGAGTTTTGAAATCTCAGAAATGCTGCTCAGAAGACACAGCTCTGAAAGGCACATCGAAATGTTCAAATCTGCTAACAGCCATTGAGAAAGGACAAAAAAGCAAACACATGTCGAAGGTTGCAAATAAAATACTAAGTGAGAAAACATGGCACTGAACTTTCCAATCTCAGTTCTAGTAGAAATCAGAGGCGATATGTGGCAGTAAGGATGGTTTTCCACTTGCAATGGCAAAACAACAGACTTAATTAACAAGCTGGAACTGATAAGAACAGCTACACTTCTAACACTGCTGGGGACAGACTATTGCAAATTGTATACCACCCTGAATCTAACTGATGAGCAAAGGAAACAGGTGCCAATGATTGTGAAAAATCCTTGAACAAATATTTTTAAATCAAGTGAATATCACTTATGAACGCTATATATTCAACACCAGAACCCAAGGTGAAAAGAAAGCCATAGTTTAGTATATGACTATCGTAATACAGCTTGCAGAATCCTGTAAACTTTGACAACTAAAAGATGATTACATTAAGGATAGATTAGTCTTAGGCAGCAAAATGCTTCAGTGAGAGTAGGTCTACTGAAAGATGAGAAGCTTATACTCAAGAAAGCAATAGACATGTGTAGAAGTTGTAAAACATCAGTTAGGGAACATGGCAGAGCAGACCAGGAGATACATGATGCTCAGAGACATTTCAGATCAAAAGAGCAGAGCAATCACAAAGGGCAGAATATGAATCCTGTAGAGAAAATTATACAAAGAAAAATGAGGCGTGCCCAGCATGGGGAAAGCAGTATTTTAACTGAAAAATACAGAATCATTTCACACACATATTTTGCAAGAAAATGCAAGGCAAGCTTATATAGATGGGTATTGGAGAGATATCAGCAGAAGAATCTGATGAAGAAATGTACACATAGAATCCCTACAGAGCAGAAGGAGGCCATTTGGCCCATCGAGTCTGCACCAACCACAATCCCACCCAGGCCCTATTCCTGTAACCCCACATATTTACCCTACTAATCCCCCTGACACCAGGGACAATTTAATATGGCCAATCAACCTAACCCGCACATCTTTGAACTGTCGGAGGAAATCGGAGCTCCCGGAGGAAACCCAGGCAGACACGGGGAGAACGTGCAAACTCCACACAGGCAGTGACCCAAGGCCGGAATTGAACCCAAATCCCTGGCACTGTCAGGCAGCAGTGCTAACCACTGTTCCACTGTGCCACACAATACCATAAGACCATAAGATATAGAACCAGAATTAGGCCATTTGATCCATTGAGTCTGCTCCACCATTTAATCATGGCTGATATGATTTTCATCCCCATTCTCCTGCCTTCCCCTCATAACCCTTGATCCCCTTATTGATCAAGAACCAACAACCTATCTATCTCTGTACAACAGGTTGGTTCCATCAATTCTATAGAGGATAAATGGTTTGCGAATGTTACAATGATGACCAAGTGAATAAGAAATATCAGAGAGACACTGATGCATCATGTAACATAATGACCTTCACAGATCTGTGTAAAGTGGCTCAACCTACAAATGAAACCCACAAAGGTAAGTTTGAGGCGGAATGATTTGATGATATTCAGATCCGGAGGACAGATTCGTCCAAGAGCTCAGAGCACTGGCAAGAGGGAAGATCTAGAGTTCCAGATCACAGATGGGACACAACAGCCATTCATCCCAGATGAAGGAAGTCTAAAGCTTGGGCAGGTAATCCTGAACGTGCCAACAGAGATTCACAATGTGTCACAACACAGACAACCATTGAGTGCTGGCCAAACATGAAGAATGAAATTAAAGACCAGATTGGCCAGTGCGGTACTTGTAATGAGTAGCAAGCTAAACGAGTTAGAGATTCATTGATGGTACATGAAATCCCAAACACGCCATGGATGAAGATGGGAGTAGAACTCTTACCTATAGCAGGAATTGACTATTTTGTCATCTACTATTCTGACTGCTGGGAGTAAAACCAACTGACTTCAATGATGACAGGAGAAATAGTGGAATGTCTGTAAGCACACTTCAGTCATTATGGCATTCCAGACATTCTGATGAGTGACAATGGCCCTCAGTTCACAAGTGAATAATTCAATTTCACAAAGGATTGGGAAATTCAACACTATACATCATCTTCACACTATTACCAATTGAATGGAAAGGCTGAGACAGCGGTGAAAATCACTAAAAGTATTAAGAGATGTCATAAATCTGGCACAGATGTACACAAGGCAATCCTCGAGTGGCGAACACATTGACTGAAAGGGTGGAAAACAGCCCAATCCAAAGACTAATGTCATGCTGCACCCAAACTATAGGCGGCACAGTGGCACAGTGGTTAGCACTGCTGCCTCACAGCGCCAGGGACCCGGGTTGAATTCGGGCCTCGGGTCACTGTCTGTGTGGAGTTTGCACATTCTCCCCATGTCTGCGTGGGTTTCCTCCAGGTGCTCTGGTTTCCTCCCACACTCCAAAGATGTACGGGTTAGGTTGATTGGCCATGCTAAATTGACCCTAATCTCAGGGGGATTAGCAGGGTAAATATGTGGGGCTACGGGGATACAGGCTGGGTGGGATTGTGGTTGGTGCAGACTCGATGGGCCGAATGGCCTCCTTCTGCACTGTAGGGATTCTGTGTACCCGAACAGGCGTCGGAGTGTGGTGACTATGGTATTTTCACAGTAGCTTCATTGCAGCGTTAATATAAGCCTACTTGTGACACTAATAAATAAACTTTAAACTCAAACTAACCATCCAACAGCAAAAAAGCTGCTGAAACTAGAACAGACGTGAGTGCAAAAATCAAGATGAAATGGCAGAAAGACTCATTTCATTTTGACAAGACTGACAAACCATTGCCAGAGCTGAGCATTGGAGAGTCAGACAGTGTACAAACCATCATTCTGTCAACAGGAATCAGCCCACATAGAAACTTGGGACATATGGAGAGAAATTGTCAACAAAATAAACTGATATAATCGCAGGCTGATATAATAGCAGAACTGTTTGATCACAGCAATTGGTAGTCAGGGAGATGGGATCTCACCAGCTGTACTGAGTACAGAACTATCACCAATCCTAGAGGTACATAAGTTCCCAATAACTGCAACAGAACAACAACAGTTAGCATAGTGACAAATGCCACAGGAATAACACGCACCGGGCAAGGAACATTGCCCAGACGAACAGCCAGTGACAACACACACGCGTTTCATTAAGAGACCTGCATGGTTTAAAGATGATGTCTGGGATTCTCTTGGCTTTCCTGCCACGGAAATCTTAATGGGCGAGGCAAAAACGCGACGGACCACTTAAAGGTCCGTTGAGCTGGGACGGGAATTTCCAGTCTTGGAACATGCAGCTGGAGAATCCTGCCCACTGTGTATAACACAGTAAGAAGTTTAACAACACCAGGTTAAAGTCCAACAGGTTTATTTGGCAGCAAAAGCCCCACAAGCTTTCGGAGCTGCAAGCCCCTTCTTCAGGTGAGTGGGAATTCTGTTCACAAACAGAGCATATAAAGACACAAACTCAATTTACATGAATAATGGTTGGAATGCAAATACTTACAACTAATCAAGTCTTTAAGAAACAAAACAGCATGAGTGGAGAGAGCATCAAGACAGGCTAAAAAGATGTGTATTGTCTCCAGACAAGACAGCCAGTGAAACTCTGTGGGGGTTACAAATAGTGGGACATGAACCCAATATCCCGGTTGAGGCCGTCCTCGTGTGTGCGGAACTTGCTCAGCGACTCTGCGCCATCGTGTGTCGCGAAGGCCACCTTGGAGAACGCTTACCCGGATATCAGAGGCCGAATGCCCGTGACCGCTGAAGTGCTCCCCAACAGGAAGAGAACAGTCTTGCCTGGTGATTGTCGAGCGGTGTTCATTCATCCGTTGTCGCAGCGTCTGCATGGTTTCCCCAATGTACCATGCCTCGGGACATCCTTTCTTGCAGCGTATCAGGTAGACAACGTTGGCCGAGTTGCAAGAGTATGTACCGTGTACCTGGTGGATGGTGTTCTCACGTGAGATGATGGCATCTGTGTCGATGATCCGGCACGTCTTGCAGAGGTTGCTGTGGCAGGGTTGTGTGGTGTCATGGTCACTGTTCTCCTGAAGGCTGGGTAGTTTGCTGCGGACAATGGTCTGTTTGAGGTTGTGCGGTTGTTTGAAGGCAAGAAGTGGGGGTGTGGGGATGGCCTTGGCAAGATGTTCGTCTTCATCAATGACATGTTGAAGGCTCTGGAGGAGATGCCGTAGCTTCTCCGCTCCGGGGAAGTACTGGACAACGAAGGGTACTCTGTCCACTGTGTCCCGTGTTTGTCTTCTGAGGAGGTCGGTGCGGTTTTTCGCTGTGGCGCGTTGGAACTGTTGATCAATGAGTCGAGCACCATATTCTGTTCTTATGAGGGCATCTTTCAGCGTCTGGAGGTGTCTGTTGCGATCCTCCTCATCCGAGCAGATCCTGTGTATACGGAGGGCTTGTCCGTAGGGGATGGCTTCTTTAACGTGTTTAGGGTGGAAGCTGGAGAAGTGGAGCATCATGAGGTTATCTGTGGGCTTGCGGTACAGTGAGGTGCTGAGGTGACCGTCCTTAATGGAGATGCGTGTGTCCAAGAATGCAACCGATTCCGGAGAGTAGTCCATGGTGATTCTGATGGTGGGATGGACCTTGTTGATGTCATCATAGAGTTGTTTCAGTGATTGTTCACCATGAGTCCAAAGGAAGAAAATGTAATCGATGTATCTAGTGTATAGCACCGGTTGAAGGTCCCGTGCAGTGAAGAAGTCTTGTTCGAACCTGTGCATGAAGATGTTGGCATATTGAGGTGCGAATTTGGTCCCCATGGCTGTTCCGTGTGTCTGGATGAAGAACTGGTTGTTGAAGGTGAAGATATTGTGGTCCAGGATGAAGCGGATGAGTTGTAAAATTGCATCTGGAAACTGGCAGTTGTTGGCGCTGAGCACTGAGGCCGTTGCAGCAATGCCATCGTCATGGGGGATGCTGGTGTAGAGTGCCGAGACATCCATTGTGACGAGGAGTGCTCCTGGTTCAACTGCTCCATGTGTGCCGAGTTTCTGTAGGAAGTCCGTCGTGTCGCGACAAAAGCTGGGGGTTCTTTGTACAATGGGTTTCAGGATGCCCTCGACATAGCCGGAGAGGTTCTCGCACAGGGTCCCATTGCCCGAAAGCTTGTGTGGCTTTTGCTACCAAATAAACCTGTTGAACTTTAACCTGGTGTTGTTAAACTTCTTACTGTGTTTACCCCAGTCCAACGCCGGCATCTCCACATCACTGTGTATAATGCAGGGGCAGAGACTGTAAAACAAGCAGCCATTAATGCACACAAATGTGGTTACATGTTCGTTAGGGAAAAGGGGGATGTTTGGGTTTTGAAATCCAAGCATTTTATACCTTGTTTTCTGTAGACATGTGACCTCTGCCGTGAGAGAATCTCTCTCAAATGTCCTCTAACAATCAATTCAATAAAGATTTACCACGAGGAAGCACTGAGGGGACACTGCTGTCTTTAAACACAAAACAAATCTTACGGATTTTAGAAACTGAGTTACCTACAGCAAAGGGGGTGATTAAACACCAGGCCAAAAGACACCCAATAAATAAAGTACAATTTTAAGAATGAAAAGAGATGCAGACAGAGCTGTGGAAAGCAGCTGAACCGGACAAGACTGGAAGTAGCCCATAAAATATCTTGTAAAACACTGCAGCAATTTCAGTCGTAAAAGTAGCTTTATTCCTGCATCTCATTAAAAAGCAGAAAGCGAGCATTGAGTCCTCAAATTCTGGCAAGTTAATTTATTACAAATGATCAACATTACAGCCTCGCGTTTCTTAACTGCATTATTTATATAGAATTACATGGAACTTACAGTACAGCACAGGAACAGGCCATTTGGCCCATCTGGCTAATGTCAGTGTTTCTGTTCCACATACCACCCCTCCCATTCTATTGAAAACATCTCACTTTATCAACATATTCTTTTATTCACTTTCTCCCTCATGTGCTTCTCTGCTTCTCGTTAAATGCACCTATACTATTTACCTCAGCCTGCTGAGATAGCGAGCTTCACACTCTCATCACTAAAGAGGTTTCTCATAAATTACTGCTTCGATTTATTAGCGACACTCTTATATTAATGACCCTCTGGTTCTGCTCTTGTCCTCACGTAGGATCATCTTCTCTAATCCTACCTCATCAAACACTTCCCTATTCATAAAGACCTCTAACCAGTCACCCCTCAGTCTTCTCTTTTCTCAAGAAATGAACACCACCCCGTTGAGTCTTTCCTGATGGTTTAAAAAGATTTCAATGATCAGCATGTTAGCTGCCACTGTTTTGTAAGTAACGTTGGAACATCAGTCTTCTGGGATCCCTCTGATGCCCAACCAGCTAAACTGGGGCACTCTCAGAGGCCAGGTTGGTCATGGATTTTTGTTGGCGTTAGTGCGTCTTAGGCTGAAGAGATTCTTCCCATGTTGTTCATGAGTGACATTGCCTACTAACTAACCTTAATGGTGTCACGCAAGCGTATCGGCATTATTTATTTTTTTGGAGACTTCTTTAATCAAAATCCTGTTTGTCTAACTTCTGAATCACATCCCGTCTGACTTGCTGTCAGAAGGCAGGCTCCAGTTGCAAAACAAAATGAATGAGCACCAGGAGTCATGCAGTAACATTTGCTGTTTATTTTCACAGAAAACAACTCTAACTGCTGCTGAAGCAGCTTTCGAAGCTTGAACTCCAGCAGTTTACTGGACGAATGGTGCAGGAAAAGGACGGATTCTCTTTAACTGGGAATAATAATGGCTCATCGAGCCTGATGCACGGAATTGTATCTTTGGTCTGACAACGAATAAACTCCAACCCACCCTAAATCCATGTCGTTTTCTGGGGTGAAAATGTGAGGCAATCCAGGAAGAAAAAAGTGGGAATTTCCTCTCCAACTCCCCAAAACTAGCCCAGAAGAATTTCCTATCATTCCTGCCCTTTCATAAGAGATGACCTCCATCTCAGCCAGAAACAGTTCCCGCCAGATAAGAGCAAGATACTGCGGATGCTGGAACCTGAAACAAAAACAGAAAATGCTGGAAAAACGCAAAAGGTCTGACAGCAGCTGCGGAGAGAAAATAGAGCCAATAGTTTGAGTTGTTCATCCAGACTCGAAACGTTGGCTCTATTCTCTCTCTGCAGATGCTGTCAGACCTACTGAGATTTTCCAGCATTTTCTATTTTTGTTACAGTTCCCACCAGTGCACGCCAGAAGGAATTTAGCGAATCAGTGTCCATTACACAAGATGACAGCCTATTCCAGAGGTCCACCTCCTGACATCTAACTTGGAAATCTAACTCATGCAACTTAGAGTTGGGGGTCCTTGCTCCTCCCTGTTTATTTAGAACAGACCATTGAGAAAAACATAATCTATTCCCTCAATCAGATCACCCCTAAGTTTCACTGAAGTGTAGCATTCGCCAGGTCTTTTAGCTCATCTCTCATTTTGAACCTTCCAATTTTCCCAGTAGTTTTCCAGTTTTATTGTTAGCTCCGGATATATTGGTTATTGGGGTGGTATTTTGGCACAGTGGTTAGCACTGTGGCCTCACAGCGCCAGGGACCCAAGTTCAATTCCAGCCTCGGGTCACTGTCTGTGTGGAGTTTACACATTCTCCCCGTGTCTGCGTGGGTTTCCTCCGGGTGCTCCGGTTTCCTCCCACACTCCAAAGATGTGTGGGTTAGGTTGATTGACAGATGGGAATGGGGCTGGATGCCTTCTTTACAGCCTCAACTTTTCCAAACAGTGGTCCTAAGAGTTACATGCACCCCCCCTCCCCCCAGCCCCAGGTTCCCCCTCCTCCCATCAATGTGCATTCCCTCTCCCCACATCTTCCCTCTCAGGGCCTCCTCCCCGAACTGATTTGCTGTCCACGTCTTGCATGGGTCCTCTACGTCTGCAATAGTCTCCACCCCCAGACCTGCCTGAGTGCTCTCAGCCAATCAGGATGGCCAGCAGCTCTTGGAGGCAGATGTTCTCCTCCAGATGTGGGCGGAGGTTCTGCCTGAGCATTTGGTCCTCCTTTGAGTATTAAATGGCTCCCCCGCGGGACAACCCTGGAGGAGGGGGGAGGGGTGGGCGGGTTTCACTTCACATTTTTGGCAGCAGGATGGAGCTCCTTGACCTTGTGAAATCCTGCACCATGCGAATTGGAATCACGTTCAGGTGAGCAAGATAGGATTGGTTGGTTCTCACACTCATGAACCAGTTGCTTTTCTCGCTATAATGAAGCTGGGTTCATGGTCATATCTTATGGAGAGAAACACAGATTATCAATTTTATTGAATTCAATTTCATGACTAACTGTGCTGAGAAGCAGAGCCATTCTCCTAACATATCGAGTCCGATCATTGGGGCAGCACTGTGGCACAGTGGTTAGCACCGCTGCCTCACAGCACAAGGGACCCAGGTTTGATTTCCACTTGGGTCACTGCCTGCATGGAGTTTGCACATTCTCCCCGTGTCTGCATGGGTTTCCTCTGGGTGCTCCAGTTTTCTCCCACATTCTGAGAGACGTGCTGGTTAGGTGCATTGACCTGAACAGGCGCCGGAATGTAGTGACTGGGGAATTTCACAGTAACTTCATTGCAGTGTTAATGTAAGCCTTACTTGTGACTAATAAATAAAGTTTAAAAAAAAGTTTAGTCATCTACATGGCTTTAGAATTTGGAATATATTAATACAGCTCCGCTCTTTCTCACTTGAGATATGCACTAGTGAGCAGTGTTGTCATGGCTGTTACCTACAATACTTCCGTACTACCGTTAAATCAGGTTATGAGTTCAAGTCCCAATCTAGACTGACCCTCCCAGTCAAGATGTCAACTCTCAGATGAGATATTGAACTGAGACCCGATCTGCCATAACATAAAATATTCCATGTTCTATGTTAAAGAAGCTCTCCCTGGTGTCCTGGCCAATACTTACTCTTAACAACCAACTAAACCCCACCCTGACCCCAATTTTACAGTAAGAGATAGGAGCACGAGTAGACCATTCAGCCCATCAAGTCTGCCTTACCATTCAAGATGACCATGGCTGATCTTAGGCTTCAACTCCATTTTCCCGCCCACTCCCCATATCCCTTAATTTGTCTGGACATTATCAGTTTTCTGTTTAGTGGGATCTTGCTGCATGAAAATTGGCTGCATTATTTCCGATATTACAACGGTGACTACACTTAAAAAAGTATTTTATTGGTGGTAAATTGCTTTGGGACATCCTGAGGTCGTGAAAGGTGTGATATAAATGCAAGTCTTTCTTTACATACACTGCTTTTGGTCCATTATAATATTGATATTAATATATTGAGAAATCAGAATGCGATACTTGTAAATGTTATCTTCTTCATGAACCCATCGAGTCTTTCTGCAAGATACAATCCTGCTAAGAAACAAAAGGTAAATCATGTCTGCACAAAACACTTCACTCAACTGTTCCGAAACTAATTACCTGAAAATAATGCAACAAAACGAAAAGCCAATGTCACATTTCTGTGCATTAATAGCTATAGACATGTGCGTGAGTGGACATGGGGAGGGAGAGAGACAGTGTCAATCCAAGGTCAGCTTCCAAGGTGAATGTCCCACATTCTTCTACATGAAAATAAATCAAATTTTAGACTGCAGACATCCTGCAATAAAAAGCAAATAGTTGAACTTGTTTTATATCAGTGTTTCAGGGAAGCCAGTTGAGCAATAGTGGTGTACAAACTTGAACAATACACTCAATCTTTCTTTACTGTTGCATTGCTACATAAACCATCCGGTAGAGTAAGTTCAGTGCCCCCTTTAACTTTCTATTGAAGTAAGCAGAACCACACTAATCTCTCTTCAGTCTCTGAGTTTCTCTGGTTTGGCAAGGCCAGGGGAAATTCATTTCATAAATGTATTAAACGTTTAGGAAATCATTTACTTCTCTTACTAGGTAATGTGTCTTGTCCCTTGTCAATGTAGTAATGGTGCTTCATCTAAAATTACAAGCTGTTGCCAACTTCCAGCAAACATGTTAATCAGCAATGCCTTGGTCTGAAGACTGTAATTCATAATTGGCAAGCGAATAGGGAACATCACCCAAAAGCAGTTATTTTGAGAAAATGAATAGAATTATTTGATGTGTGCTTGGATTAACCTACCATAGCTATTGGACAGCGAGCCAATAACATCAGGTACTCTGTGTTCCCGATGTTCATGAAGGCATGGTTTAACCTGACAGCAATGGATAGACCTGGCAGCAGAACATTGCCTTCCTACTGTACCTGGGAGGAAAGAGCAGTTACAAGTTGTGCAGTTAGAACTGTGAATGGAATGTGTGTAGGAGTCAATCCCTTACCATGTAGTGCTGAGGTTTCGCTTCCTGGAAGAAATACTGTCGACCAAAAATGGTTTTAGGTGGACAAACTTCCAGTAATGCATAAATCTTTGTCAATGGTGATTCCAATAGGTAGTGGACAACGGCATTGGATAGCATAAACAAGAGTTCATTCTCCCAGCTCCTGATACTGATCAAGTTAATGGGCAGTTATAGTGAGTGGACATGAAGTACCTTCCCACAGAAAGGGAGTAAGGTTAAAAACATTAAGTGGGTTTATCAATGTGGCTAAGCCCTCATATACAGCCATGAGTCAGATATCAACTGTAATGTCAGCGAGAACTGGGAACAGGCCATTGGCACGTTACCAAGATTACCTGCAACACAAATAGTTTAAAATAGGGACAAACTATAAAACAGAAAACTGGAGGAAGGCAAGTAAAAGATGATTGCAAGAAGGTACACTAGGACTAAGAATAAATTCTGAGTTAGTAAATAATAAAAATGTTCCATACTTTACCAAACTGTACACTTACTTATCCTTGCTCGAAGCAAATCTTTGTGTTGTGATTGTTTTTTGGGGAAAGCCAAAGCTATCTGGTGTTTTCCCTGTAACTCTCCCTGTCCTTTCTCCGCATTTCTGTAAGATTTACAGGATTTCCTGGATGGACTTCAACATTTCCTTTCTTGGAGTGACTCATTGCACTGGAGCAATGTCAAAATGGCCACAGGCAGATCTCCCAACCTCACCCCCTGCTCATGTGAGTGGGTTTTTTGATGGTGTGGAGTAGGTGGAGGGGGGAGGGGGAGGGGGGCCAGAGTTGGGGGGGTGGGGTTAGGGGGTGGGGCCGGGCAATACTCAGGAATGTGGCTGGCACATGGAATAGCCTCTGGAACTGCATACACTGCCCTGATGTCTATCAGAACATTTGGTATCTGTGATGTTACAAGGTCAATGCAGAGAAACAGCTGAGGTAACGCTGGTCGGCACACTCTGGCTCAACCATTTAGAATGAAAACGACACTCCGTCACCGTGACAATGTGTAACTGACAATTAAATGATTTTAATAAAGAAAGACTTGCACTTCCATAGTTCCTTCCTCAATCTCATGGCATCCCAAAGTGTTTTACATTCATTAGACACTTTTGAGATGTTGCCCTTTCTGTGAAATGCGGCAGCCAATTTGCACACAGCAATTTCACACAACAGCAACAAGGCAATGACCAAATCATTTGTTTTTCATGATGTCACTGTTCCTGATGTTAGCAGGCAGCACAGTGGCATGGTGGTTAGCACTGCTGCCTCACAGCGCCAGAGACCCGGGTTTGATGCCAGCCTTGGGTCACTGTCTGTGTGGAATTTGCATGTTCTCCCCGTGTCTGCGTGGGTTTCCTCCGAGTGCACCGGTTTCCTCCCACACTCCAAAGATGTGCAGGTTAGGTGGATTGGACATGCTAAATTGTCCCTTAGCGTCCCAAGATGTGTAGGTTAGGGGGATTAGTGGGGTAAATACGTGAGTTACGGGATGGGGCATGGTAAGTTGCTCTGTCGGAGAGTCGGAGCAGACTCGATGGGCCGAATTATCTTCTTCTGCACTGTCGGGATTCTATGGTTCTGCACTGTCTGAAGGATAAGTATTAACCAGGGCACCAAAATAACATTCGGGGGATCTTATATAACCACCTGAGAAGGCAGATTGGAGGCAGGATTGTCTGGCCGATCACGCCCCGAAACTGGAAAATCCTGCCCGGGACCTTTTCATGGTCCACCCCTCGCCTGCCATGATTCCTGTGGCAGGTGGAAAGGGAAAATTCACCCCGGATCTCAGTTTAATGCATCATCTTGAAAGCTGGCAGCTCCGACAGTGCAGCACTCCCTCAGCACTGATCCTCTGACAGTGCAGCACTCCCTCAGCACTGATCCTCTGACAGTGCAGCACTCCCTCAGCACTGATCCTCTGACAGTGCAGCACTCCCTCAGCACTGATCCTCTGACAGTGCAGCACTCCCTCAGTACTGACCCTCTGACAGTGCGGCACTCCCTCAGTACTGATCCTCTGACAGTGCGGCACTCCCTCAGTACTGACCCTCTGACAGTGCGGCACTCCCTCCGCACTGACCCACTGACAGTGCGGCATTCCCTCAGCACTGACCCTCTGACAGTGCGGCACTCCCTCAGTACTGACCCTCTGACAGTGCAGCACTCCCTCAGTACTGACCCTCTGACAGTGCAGCACTCCCTCAGTACTGATCCTCTGACAGTGCAGCACTCCTTCAGTATTGACCCTCTGACAGTGCAGCACTCCCTCAGTACTGACCCTCTGACAGTGCAGCACTCCCTCAGTACTGACCCTCTGACAGTGCAGGACTCCCTCAATACTGACCCTCTGACAGTGGAGCACTCCCTCAGTACTGACCATCTGACAGTGCAGCACTCCCTCAGTACTGATCCTCTGACAGTGCAGGACTCCCTCAATACTGACCCTCTGACAGTGCAGCACTCCCTCAGTACTGATCCTCTGACAATGCAGCACTCCCTCAGTACTGATCCTCTGACAGTGCTGCACTCCCTCAGTACTGATCCTCTGACAGTGCAGCACTCCCTCAGTACTGACCTTCTGACAGTGCAGGACTCCCTCAATACTGACCCTCTGACAGTGCAGCACTCCCTCAGTACTGACCCTCTGACAGTGCAGGACTCCCTCAATACTGACCCTCTGACAGTGCAGCACTCCCTCAGTACTGATCCTCTGACAGTGCAGCGCTCCCTCAGAACTGATCCTCTGACAGTGCAGCACTCCCTCAGTACTGATCCTCTGACAGTGCAGCGCTCCCTCAGTACTGATCCTCTGACAGTGCAGCACTCCCTCAGTACTGATCCTCTGTCAGTGCTGCACTCCCTCAGTACTGATCCTCTGACAGTGCAGCACTCCCTCAATACTGACCCTCTGACAGTGCTGCACTCCCTCAGTACTGACCCTCTGACAGTGCAGCACTCCCTCAGCACTGACCCTCTGACAGTGTGGCACTCCCTCAGTACTGACCCTCTGACAGTGTGGCACTCCCTCAGTACTGACCCTCTGACAGTGCAGCACTCCCTCAGCACTGACCCTCTGACAGTGTGGCACTCCCTCAGTACTGACCCTCTGACAGTGCGGCACTCCCTCAGTACTGACCCTCTGACAGTGCAGCACTCCCTCAGTACTGACCCTCTGACAGTGTAGCACTCCCTCAGCACTGACCCTCTGACAGTGTGGCACTCCCTCAGTACTGACCCTCTGACAGTGCAGCACTCTCTCAGTACTGACCCTCTGACAGTGCGGCACTCCCTCAGTACTGATCCTCTGACAGTACAGCACTCCCTCAGTACTGACCCTCTGACAGTGCAGCACTCCCTCAGCACTGACCCTCTGACAGTGCGGCACTCCCTCAGTACTGACCCTCTGACAGTGCGGCACTCCCTCAGTACTGGCCTTCTGACAGTGCAGCACTCCCTCAGTACTGACCCTCTGACAGTGCGGCACTCCCTCAGTACTGGCCCTCTGACAGTGTGGCACTCCCTCAGTACTGACCCTCTGACAGTGCAGCACTCCCTCAGTACTGACCCTCTGACAGTGTGGCACTCCCTCAGTACTGACCCTCTGACAGTGCGGCACTCCCTCAGTACTGACCCTCTGACAGTGTGGCACTCCCTCAGCACTGACCCTCTGACAGTGCAGCACTCCCTCAGTACTGACCCTCTGACAGTGTGGCACTCCCTCAGCACTGACCCTCTGACAGTGTGGCACTCCCTCAGTACTGACCCTCTGACAGTGTGGCACTCCCTCAGCACTGACCCTCTGACAGTGCGGCACTCCCTCAGTACTGACCCTCTGACAGTGCGGCACTCCCTCAGTACTGACCCTCTGACAGTGCAGCACTCCCTCAGTGCTGACCCTCTGACAGTGCGGCACTCCCTCAGCACTGACCCTCTGACAGTGCAGCACTCCCTCAGTACTGACCCTCTGACAGTGCAGCACTCCCTCAGTGCTGACCCTCTGACAGTGCGGCACTCCCTCAGTACTGACCCTCTGACAGTGCAGCACTCCCTCAGTGCTGACCCTCTGACAGTGCGGCACTCCCTCAGTGCTGACCCTCCCTCAGTGCTGACCCTCTGACAGTGCAGCACTCCCTCAGTGCTGACCCTCTGACAGTGCAGCACTCCCTCAGTGCTGACCCTCTGACAGTGCGGCACTCCCTCAGTACTGACCCTCTGACAGTGCGGCACTCCCTCAGTACTGACCCTCTGACAGTGCGGCACTCCCTCAGTACTGACCCTCTGACAGTGCCGCACTCCCTCAGTACTGACCCTCTGACAGTGCAGCACTCCCTCAGTACTGACCCTCTGACAGTGCGGCACTCCCTCAGTACTGACCCTCTGACAGTGCAGCACTCCCTCAGTGCTGACCCTCTGACAGTGCGGCACTCCCTCAGTACTGACCCTCTGACAGTGCGGCACTCCCTCAGCACTGACCCTCTGACAGTGCGGCACTCCCTCAGTACTGACCCTCTGACAGTGCGGCATTCCCTCAGTACTGACCCTCTGACAGTGTGGCACTCCCTCAGCACTGACCCTCTGACAGTGCGGCACTCCCTCAGCACTGACCCTCTGACAGTGCGGCACTCCCTCAGTACTGACCCTCTAACAGTGCGGCACTCCCTCAGCACTGACCCTCTGACAGTGCGGCACTCTCTCAGTACTGACCCTCTGACAGTGCTGCACTCCCTCAGCACTGACCCTCTGACAGTGCTGCACTCCCTCAGCACTGCACTGGACGTATCATCAATCTCTGGAGTGGGACTTGAACCCGCAATCTTTTTGCCTTCAAGGCACATGGGCTACTGACTGAATGGCAGCTGATTCTAAGCCAGTTCTCGGATCTAGGCTAACTGTTCTATCTGGAAATCTATTCCAAATATTCACCAATCGTTGCCTAAACAAGAACATTCTCACATTGGAGCTGAACTTGACTTTCACCAGCCTAAACCCGAATTGCTTTTTCCCGAGGATTTGATTGGAAGTCATGTTTGAATGTACCTTTTCCACATCATTTATTGTCTTTTACACCTCTCTGAGTTCAGATATCCCATTTCATATCCCACATTTCTTCACTCTTCACAACCTTGCTGATATCTGGGGTGAATCTAATAACCCTATTTCCCAAAGCTAGAATGCTTCCCTTTGGTTCCAGACCAGAACTGGATCGAGATTTTGAACTCATAGAATCCCTGCCTGATGGTTGGTATTTTTTAAGTGTATCGCAGCTGCCAGTAATGATTGTGTCTTAGATTTGGAAAGTCAAGGCAAGCGTAGATTCATGAGAGGCACTCGTCCTGTTGCCCATATCCTGCATAAAATAGGTTTCCATTTCAAATGACAATAATATTGTTAGGTTTTCAATTATCAACTCCACATTAGTCCTTCTTGTGAAAAAGGTAACAGTGAATATCTGTCTGATGAAGTCTGTCACACTACCCAGGCCACCTTTCAGGTTTTGCCCATGGGAGCAAACATGACTCCGTTGCTGCATTGCTCTATCAGCCTGCATTGGAAAGTGGATCTTCATTTTTTGGTGTCTGTGCTTGTACCGCTTCAATAGTATTGACTATCAGCCAGGTCCGACAAGAGTAAGCATTGCCTTTGCTTCACTTCAGAAATGAGACGTTGACGCGTTACTTCTAGATTTCTTTACTGGAACTAAAATCTGCTCTTATTTTCCCATAATTGAGGCCTCCACAACATAAACAGCCTCAGACGTTAATCCACCTTTTCAATCTTGGAGGCCAGCCATTTCACAGAGTGCTCTTGCTGGAGTAAGTGAACATTGACACTGCTAACATGAAGTTCTGGCTGCTTGAGGAACATTAAAGGATCATTATCATGGGGATGGTGTGATTCGCTGCTCGCTTTCTCTGCCATTAATAAAATGACACTGTCAGAAATCACAAGTTTTGACTCTATTTACTATAGCCGTCTCATTAATTATACTGAAATACTGAACACTCGCAGGGCTGTTGTTTAAAAAGGAAAATGTAGCCTAAAATGTCTGGGTTAAATAGACAAGTATGTTTTTATTGGGCAGTTACACATGGACATCAAAACATCATTGTTTTCCAGAGAAGGTGACAGGAATGTTGGTTGTTACCATTTCATCTTCAATCATTTCTCCTCGCATCTCAAAGAATATTTCCCACCTCCTACCATGTTTGAAAATGGAGTTATTCTGTTGGTGTTTCCATTTCTACCTTCAGCCCTTACAATGCGGAAAAGCAACACAAACCTTTCTGATCTTAAAGGACCATTATCAGAGTGATGGTACACTAACATTTTTACTTGTATATCTTTACAGACACCTTTACGAAATTTCATTTCAGGTTTTTTTTAGTCATTCACAGGATATGGGCATTGCTGGCTGGCCAGCATTTATTGCCCATCCCTAATTGTCTGAGGGCAGTTGAGAGTCAACCATATTGCTGTGGCTCTGGGGCCACAAGCAGGCCAGACCAGGTAAGGACGACAGATTTCCTTCCCTAATGGACCATAGTGAACCAGATGGATTTTTCTGACAATCGACAATGGTTTCATGGTCATCAATAGATTCTTAATTACAGATATTTTTTATTGAATTCAAATTCCACCAGCTGCTGTGGCAGGATTTGAACCCAGATCACCAGAACATTAACTGAGTTTCTGGATTAATAGTCCAGTAATAATACCACTAGGCCATTGCCTCCCTAAGTTCTGTATGTGCAATAGAATGTGTACAAATGCAGGTCTGAATTTAAGTTTGTTTCAATGGATGGGTTTTGAATGAGTTAAATTGGGTGCAAACATTTAAAAGCACTCTACGAAGGCAGATGCAAGTTTTAAGTAATTTTTTTCTTGGTTCCTAAAATAGAACAAATTTTGTACCTTAATCTGGTCAAATGATTCATCCTTTGTGGTAAAATGCCTTTCCTGCTAATAGTGGGGGTGTGAAGATGTGTCCTTGTTCATTCTCTTTGTTCTGTTGTCCTTTTCCTGTTGAGTCTGTCCAGCTCCACACTTCTGTTCTCTCTATCTTTGACTTGCTCTCATCCTTGTGGTTTCTGCCTTTTCCAGTTTGTCAGGAGTTTACAGACAATAAGTTAATGTACAGCAAATTATGTGACCAGGCCTTAAATGAAAGACTTCCTTTAAATATGCAGAGTAAATAAATTCCATGACAGATGGAACTGCTCACTTGAGCATATTTGGTAAGTGCAGAGATTCCTATTTGTGATATTTCTGAATATATAAAAACATAGAAATGATGATTGCCATGTGGTAAATATTACTAAATTTGTATAAACTGTCATTAATTCAAGCTCATGTTAAAAATAGAAAGTTTTATTATAACTTTTTAACGCGAAATAATTCTGATCGTGTTTTCATGTTTGTCCTTAGAAAGGTTAGACTTAAACCTCAATATTAAAATGCAGTGAGCCTATGCATGCATTTATCTTTTACATAACATCAAGCTAAACATATTCCTATTGACAAACACATGCTTGGAGTGCAAAAATGTACCTCGAGCAGAAATGAGTAAAAAGTAGCCACAAAATTCCTGCCTCTACCTCTGAAAAGTCCACTAATAAATTCAGGAGAATCTTCTTTACCCAGAGAGTGGTGAGAATATGGAACTCGCTCCCATAGGGAGTGGTAGAGGTGAGTATCATCGACGCAATCAAAGGGCAAATAGATACACACATGAGGGAGAAAGGACAGAAGGATATATTTTTGAGGTGAGGTGAAATGGGCTAGTGTGGAGCAAAAACAGTGTTTGGATTCAATGGCCTGGTTCCATGGTGTAAAATGTTCTGTGATATGCGGGGAAAGAATACCGGCCTTCAAATAATAGCACAAATGACCCCTTCAGTGTGACATCTACCTTACAGTTGCTCTTACTGCCACTAATATCGTGATGCTGAATTTTTGAGGTGAGTTTTAAGTGAAGCATTCTTAAGTGGAGAGATTAGCCATTTAACTGTGTCAGTAAAAGCTTGCACCAGATCTGGATGGGAGTTGATGTTATTTTTGGAAGGAGAGTTCAGTTGCAGTTTTTTTTTAGTTGTGATTTAGGACCTTTAAAAATGCATTCCGTTTAGTTGACCCACCCCCCCTGCCCATGTACACCCCAAAACAGGAGGCAACTCAGAGGAGAATCCAGGCCAACATCAGTTTTTTACCCATCGCTTCCTCTTTCATTTAAGTTACCAAAGACGGAAGGATATAATCATTCACAAAGAAAAAGAAGTTGTGTACATAACTGACGACAGCAGTCGATATGTGTTGGCACAGAAGAACTACATGGAGGTGGAGTTTTTATATTGCAACAATCATCTGAGATTTCAGTTCTTGGAAATCAGTAGTATTCAAGTTCTAATAAATCAAAAGTGGAGAGAAAATATTGTTAATGATCTCCGTAGAGACTGCTGACTTTAAGAAGAAATTAGAGCTTCCAGTAAATAGTTGAAAGAATGACACAAGGGCCGGAATTTAACCGCCCCACCTGCCACAGGTATCGGAGCGGGAAAAAGGTAGAACATGAAAAGATCCATTGACCTTGGGCAGGATTTTCCGGTTTTGGGACAAGTGCGTCCGTAAAATCCCACCCACGATTTCCCGTTTTAAGACTTTTACTGGGACAAAAGACTAATACTATTGACTATGCATTATCTTTGTAGGCAACTTATATGTTAAGCTACAAAACAGAACATTCCCCTTTGTATTTTAGCATAACCAAAGGCAGACTTCACAGATGTATTTTACACCGTCCTTTAAGAAGACATTTACGTAGATTGAAACCAGTCGAAGGTGATTCTTAACTCCCAAGCTGTGAACTTTTAATCTCAGAACTGTCTTTCACAATTAAGTTTTTTTCCTCTAGAACAAGCTAGGTGAATCTCCCAGCTTGTTTTTAACTCCTCATAAACTTGGTCTGTTCATTCTAAGCGTAAGTTCTTACCCACATTCCTGTGAGGTGAACCATTGCATTTTGCTGCCTATAGCTATAGCTGCACTCCTTCCCCCAGACCCTACCAGATTAACATATCTGTAAGTTTTAAGGATATCTTAAATACCCTTCCCCATAAAAAGCCCACATCCATGGCAATGTGAATCACATGGGCTTTGTATCCAAGTAGAAATGGAGGTTAGCTGTCTTTGAGACCCCAACTTTCTTTTATATCGGTACTGAATGGATAATAATTTAAAACATCACAGTTTAGAACCCAACATTCTCAACGCTGTTCTGGGACTTTGGAGACACACAGCCTTTCCACTGTTAGTGCACAGGTTGCTGCCATTGTCCCAAAGCCTAGATGCCTTGCACTTCTTCCCAGTAAAATGACCTGGGTCCTCTTTAATCTCTAACACTCAAACCACCAGACTTGTTATCAGACAGACTTCAGAACAGAACACAATGTCCATTGCTGAAAGTACTCTCCCCCTTGCTTCATATTAGCAGCTTATTTAATAAAGCTAGTATTGTAGATCAACCCCCATGGTACCATCTGAAAAGCTGATTTCTGAGGTTACATGAGCATCAGTGCGTAGCTGAACCACAAGCATCTCTGATTATAACAAAGGCAGCTTTCCAAATCCAGTACAACTGCTGCCTCAGAACTGCGTTCTTTAGTAGCTGGCAGTGTGAATGACCAGTAAAGGTTTTCACTGACTTACCAGGGAATATGGTCTGTCGATGATTTTCCGCATGGTTAGAGAGATGTTATTGGGGTGGTGACATGGGGGTTTTGTAATCTTTACTTCGGTTTCAGTCCTCGATAAAAGTTGCAGCTCTACTCCCAAACTATGTACTTGCATATAAGTCCACGAGAAATCTATCAGTATTACTGATGTACTTTTATTGGACATGTGTTTGCTTATAGTAGCCTCCATATACAGTTAACACCTAAAATGATGAAGATAGTAACAGTCAGTTTCTGCCTATCCCTTTAGTCCTGGTGCCATCTGATCCAGATACATTATAAAAATGTTCCTTTGTAAAACACCAGCGGTAGAGTTATTCAATGAAGGCTACATCAACAAAAGCAGGATTTGTTTTCCATTTATATAATGGAAACTTGATATATATCCAACAAACATAATCCCATCCCGTGATCTACAGGCATAAAGTCAAACATTACATCCTCTGGACAAAGGATGTAACCGCCTGGATCTGGATTCCGCCATATTGCACACAAGGGGTAAATTATGTTTAAGGTAATTATCTGCCCATGCCGTGTTTGTTAATAAAAGCCTTTAATTGAAGCTAAATTCCCACCTGTTAGCCCAGCAATGGGTTTGAATTAATTCGCTCCACTGTTGTCAATTCTGAACTAGCTGAGCCACCTGAGTGATCTGTATCCCTTCCACAACATGTTGCCTTTGACATTATCCATTCAACATTTCCTCATAGCTCCGAAAAACTATCAGTCTCAGTGAACACACTCAATGACTGAGCAAGCACAACTCCCCGGGCTAAAGAATTTCAAAGATTCACAGTCCTTTTGTGAAGAAATTTCTCCTCACCTCAGTCCTCAATGACTGACCCCTTGTCCTGGGACTATGACCTCCATATCTTAGGTTCTCCTGCCAGTGGAAACATTTTCTCAGCATTTACCCTGTCAAAGCCCATCAGAATTTCAATGAGATCACTTCTAGTTCTTGCAAACCGTCTACTCAAGTTCTCCTTACAGCACTGCCACTGTGTATTAATTTTGCTGTTGACTCACGTCTCTTGGAGAAAAGCTAGTGTGAAAATCTGCTCAGTTTCTGGAAACTATTCAGGGCAAAGAACCCTGCGCCACACCTCACAGGAACTCTTCTTACCAATGAAGGAATTGGGTTGCTGAAATCCTCCGCGCTCCCCTGACAAAGAAGAGAATTGCTCAGATGATGGGGAGAGAGTCGGAGGGAGAGGTCGGGGGAGGGTGGGATTACTAAGAGGAGAGAAACACGTTTCTGAATATTGTAACCTGCCCATGTTTTTGTTTCCATCATGACAACCCGTCAACATGTTGCTTTTCTCAAGTGCGCTTCACATTAGTCACTAAGTAAAATATGCAGTGGTGAGAAATTATTTTCCCACAATTTGTGGTTGTGTAATTTCTTTTCCTATGAGTCTGTACTTTTTTAATATTCTGTTGTACAGAAGGACTGAAATATCTCCCTACATAGCCTGTGGATAACACTACAAGCCTAAAAGATAGATCTCAATGTCGAGCCACAGTAAGACCCATACTCAGAGATCAACTATTGTGCACATTTCTTGATTGTTATAACCCATCTCCTATTGTTGGAAATTTTGTGGGACTGTGTTATGAGACAATTGTGAATAATCACTAACAGTGTAGCAGCAGCGCACAACAACACATTTACTGTGAATTGGGCAATCAATGAATAATTGATGTAATACTTGTTTCTACATTGTATTTTTGATTACCTGTCATGCTATTATCTTAGCCTGGGAGAACAATACTGCAAGGTTGATTAGACTGGTAGCAATAATTTTAGGCTATGTTTCAGACTTATTTGTTCAATGCAAAATCTAAATGTCCAAAGCACGGTTACAAATGTTACAAGAGTTTGGAGTTTTGGGCATAGTTTGATTACTAAAGATATATTTCTCGAAGGGAATGTGATCCCCATAATACTGTCACACTCTCTATACAATAAGCTGTCAGAGTGACATGAAATCCATTGAACGATATCATTGGGTCACTCTCACACAGCCTTGGAATAGTAAAACTCTTCCAGTTTTCCTCCTACCAAACTCTAGTTTTGCCCTTTATATTGCATTGGACCAGTGGTAATGATAAGGATTCCCCTCTTTGTCTACCTGAGAATAATAAGAAGTCTCACAACACCAGATTAAAGTCCAACAGGTTTATTTGGAACAAGTCTTTGGAGCACTGCTCCTTCATCAGGTGAGTTATCAGGGAAGTGAACTTGCCTGCTTCTGACACCCCTCTAGCTCAGCACCTGGCACCCACAGCAAGGAGAGAGTACCTAGTCAGGGTGAGTGTTGCCAAGGAGTAAAACTTAATGCATTTGCTTATCAATTGTGAATTGAACAAACAGAAATAACTTTACAATCTTCAGCCTTCTGGAAGTGTTCCTTGAAATTCTTTATCTGTTCTGGTCTCTTTCTAAGGTCAATCCCACAAGGTTTCACTGAATGGGTGAACCAATGGGCTGGACCTCCAATGATGTCATGAGCCCCCAATTTGCATATATTGAGTCACTCACTTGCTGATAACCTGCTGTGCAACCAGAACAGGACAGTTAAATGATTTCCCTCTCCAGGTTATTTAACACATGAACAAAAGCAGAGTATGTGATTTAAATTCCTCATTCCAAGAAATGTGATGTACTCCAGCCTCAGTTGAACACGGCCTTTGGCAGACATACGCTGCACAAGTTACAGTAACGTTAGAGTGATTGTGCCAAACATTTCGTGGAATGGATTATAGTGAAGTCAGGAACAAAGTCCAACAGTTTTGCAGGAGCTGTTACCAGTGAGAATCCTCTAATCGAGGTTTATATGACGTGTTACGACACGGGTAAATATGAAAATATCCACTCTGGCTGCCTTCCCTGCTTTTACATCGTATTGTCCCATTCTATCAGTCATTTCCACAGCATTGAAATGACTGTGTTTGAATTGAAAGAAACAATTGCATTTATTTAGAATGGGGGAAAATGCTGGAGATAATCAGCAGCTTTGGCAGCATCTGTGGAGAGAGAAACAGGATTAACATTTTGAGTCCATGTGACTTCTTCAGAGCTGAAGAAAGGTAGAAATGTAATGGACCAGACAAAGGGAGTATTAATCATAGGATCCTTACACTGCAGAAGGAGGTCATTTGGCCCATCGAGCCTGCACCGACCACAATCCCACCCAGGCCCTATCCCCATAACCCCACATAATTACCCTCCTAGTCCCCCTGACACTAAGCCAATCCACCTAACCCACACATCTTTAGGAGGCAGCCAAAATGATAGTGTTAAAGACTGAAGCAGGTGTTAATAGTGGCATGAAGATCAGATAGCAGAATGCGTTATAGCAGGTCAAGGGTCAGTGCTGTCTGTCAGCAAAACATAAGAACAAGTTACAGACTGACCCTGTGCGTAAGGAAAATCAAAACAGAGAAGCTGGCTCTTGTCTGAAGTTGTTGAATTCAATGTGAAGTCCAGAAGGCTGCAAAGTGCCGAAGCGGAAGACGGGATGTGGTTCCTCTACCTTGTGTTGGGTTTTATTTAGCATCTTTCACAAAATCAGGACATCTCATGGCCAATAAAATTCTTCTGGAATTGGAGTCGATGTTGTGACTGAGGAAATGCAACAGCCAATTTGCACACAGCAAGATCCCACAGACCGCAATATGACAATAACTGGATGTTTTTGTGGTGTGGATTGAAGGATAACTATTGATCCAGGGCACTGTGGCAAACTCCCCTGCCCTTCTATGTGATTGTGGCATGGCTTATTTTGCATCGGGCTGAGGGGACAGACAGGGCCTTAATTTGACATCTCATCCACATGATGACACCCCTGACAGTGTAGCACTCTCTCGGAACTACAAGTCTGCAAGTGCCGAAATAAGTCTCGAACCTGCAACACTCTCAGCCCACAGAGCTCCACTGAACCGCATTTGATATCCAGTTTTGTTCCTATGTTTTAATTACAGAGAGCACTGACCATTGTCCTGCTATTTACATGTTCTGCTATCTGATCTGCATACCACTATTAACACCTACTTCAGTTTCACTGGTTTCCGTTCTGAGTTAAACTGGCAGGGGCAGTGCAATGTACTGAACTGAGGGGAAGATGTGACGGAATCATAGGTTTGCCTTTAGGGTGCTGTGAACATCCAGAAGTGAATTACTGACTGAGGATAGCAAAAAGAAAATAATAACTCACTTTAGCATTTTACATGCTCACCCAATGTCGCAACAGACAACAAAATTCACTGCGATAAGGTAGGAAAATTAATAGCCAATTTACACTCAGCAAGATCCCACAAACAGCTACAGGATAAAAACCAAATAATCTATTCATTGTGATGCTAATTGAGAGATAAGTATTGGTCATGACATTAGTGATAACTCTCAACTCACCTTCAAAATGGTGCCTCAGGATCTTTTACACCCGTCCGAACAGGTGGGTGGGGCAAGGGGGGAGGGGGGTCTCAGTTCAACATCCCATCTGAGAGACAACGCCTCCCGTAAAGTTGCACTCCCTCAGAACTGCACTGGAGAGTCAGTTTTGAGCTTTGTTCTCAAGCCCTGAAGTGTGACTTGAACCCAGACTGTGACTCAGGGTCAAGCGTGCTACCAAGTGAGCCGAGGCTGACACGTTTAATGTCATGTTGCCAGATAGGATAAAAGGCGGGAGATGAACTAATGACAACACAGAGGAAATAAACAATATCCCACAAGCCAGCAACTGTAGGGTTGCATTACCATGTTGTGATGTAAAGAATCATGCATGTAGAGGTCAGTCTTCACCTATGGTTGCTCTTCCATTTGTCTTTAACTTTGCCTCATTTCTGACGTTGCAGATATTTTTTATTCAGTCATGAGATGTGGGCGTCGCTGGCTGGCCAGCATTTGTTGCCCATTCCTAATTGCCCTTGAATTGAGTGGTTTGCTAGGCCATTTCAGAGGGCAGTTAAGAGTCAGCCACATTGTTGTGGGTCTGGAGTCACATGTAGGCCAGACCAGGATAAGGATGGCAGATTTCCTAAAGGACATTAGTGAACTAGATGGATTTTTATGACAATCAACTATGGTTTCATTAGTCACAGAATCATAGAATTCCTACACTGCAGAAGGAGGCTATTCAGCCCATCGAGCCTGCACCGACAACAATCCCACCCAGGTCCTATCCCTGTAACCCCATATATTTACCTTCCTAATCCCCTTGACACTAAGGGTCAATTTAGCATGGCCAATCAATCTAACCCGCACATCTTTGGTCTGCGGGAGGAAACCGGAGCACCCGGAGGAAATCCATGCAGACAGAGGGAGAACGTGCAACTCCGCACAGACAGTAACCCAAGGCTGGAATTGAACCCAGATCCCTGTGAAGCAGAAGTGCTAACCACTGTGCCACCCACATTAGACTTTTAATTCCAGATTTTTATTGAATTCAAATTTCACCATTTGCTGTGTTGGGATTCGAACCCGATCCCCAGAACATTAAGCTGGGTTGCTGGATTACTAGTTCAGTGACAATACCCGCTACGCCACCACCTCCCCCCGATATAACAAACAGCCCTCAAAATACTGCCATGGTTGGAGCAACCACTCAAAAACTTTAAAAACCCACACTGTTAGTGGCCAACACTAACATCCCCAAATCCCCCCTCCCTCCAGCCACCCCCGCACATATGAAAATGTGTCTGACTCAATCCTCCCTGTTGCGGAAATGAAGTAGGCATGCTTCCATCGGCTTAACACATAGCAATGCTGCATGTTTGGAATCCTGTAATGTGGTGACAGCTGTAATGGGACACATGAAATCAGAAGATGGTGTCACTCATTACTCCAGATGTATTGCCACATTAGTTTGGCAGCAGGGTGGCGACGCTGGATATTCATGCCCAAGCTGTGAGGGGGATCTCAATGACCCCTGGTGCATTCACTTTACTACAATGCTGGTGATACCAGCCCCACCATCAATGTGAAACTCTCCCTTCCCCCCACCCCCCCAGAAAACCCTTGGGGTTGGGTGGTTTTAACTGAGATTGATAGTTTCTGGTTGAGTAAGGGGGGTGAGAAGGGTCAGGAACCAAGGCATGCAGATGGAGTCAAAGTACAGATCATCTTCAGTGACAAATGGACAGACTCTCTCTCAGCTGTAAAGAGTTTAGTTTGACCATCAGCATCAGGAAGACTATTGTCACGGTCCAGGATGTTGCCATACCGCCACCTATCAGCACTGATAATGTGACACTGGAGGTTGTTGATAGCTTCACATATCTAGGCTCCACACCTTTTGGCTAAGATCAAGTGTAGTATGGTCGGCAGCCCATGGTCGGCCGCACTTGGTTGAGGTCATTAGGTTACGCTGAGGCTTCATATGTTTCATATGAAGCAATTTTTTAAAGCGGCATCTCGGCCTTTTGGCTAAGAAGCAAATGAGCTCAAGTCTTGGAGGAGGAACCTCCCCCTTCTCCAATCAGCTTGGCTCATGTAGATCAGGCCCAGGACAGGGTGGTTTGGTCGCTCGCCCTGTCTTGTCAGCCTGGATCTGAAATGTCTCAACTTGTTGAGACTCTGAATTGGATTTGATTTGATTGAATTGGAAAAGTATTAAAAAAAAATATCTAGGCTCCACATATCTAGGCTCCGCAATCACCAGCAATCTGTCACTTGATGCCACAATCAACATTCACATCACAAAAGCAGCAGCTGTAATGTCCAACCTATTTTAACCATGGTGTGCCAATCCTCCATTCTGTAAGGTGATGGTTTGTGCCCCGGCGCTCAACTCTGTTAAGCATTGCCTCAGCGATCCCACTCTGACATAGCAGTTTCTGCTGCATTTGCTGCAGAGGAAGACATTGGGCTGAGAACGTGCACAATTTGCTGGCCTGTTTCTTCCCAGCCCTCTTCTTGACCAGCTGAGCTTCTGCTCACCTCTTCCGATGCCTTTCCAATCAGAGGTCATGGTAATCGGTAAGAAGTCTCACAACACCAGGTTAAAGTCCAACAGGTTTATTTGGAATCATGAGCTTTCGGAGTGCTGCTCCTTCATCAGGTGGAATTTAACCTGGTGTTAGACTTCTTACTGTGCCCACCCCCATCCAATGTCGACATCTCCACACCATGGTCGCCAGGGACTGTCTCCCACTTGTCAGTGTCAATGTCCACCATCCTCATATCTCACTTGCAGCAGAAAAATGGACACCAAGAGGTCGTAATCCTGTTCCCAGTACACTGTAAAGTAGCTCTTTGGGTATATCTCCATAATCCAGCTGACAAATAAAAGTAAAATATTATGGATGCCAGAACTCTGAAATAAAAATCATAAGTATTGGAAATACTCAACAGGTCTGTGGCAGCATCTGTGGAGAGGGAAACGAGTCTATGTTTCAAGTCAAATATGACTCTTTTTCAGAACAGCAATCTATCCGATGAAGATGGTTGCCAGGACAGAAATCACTGACTTAATGAGATATGCTGATGTCATTAGCACACTCCAGGACCTCAAAGTTGGTGACCTTGTCCTGCCAAGAGAACGGAGGATATATCTGAGACAGCCAAGGTAGAGATGAATGTTCAGCATTTTGTCCAATGTAGCATATGTTGTCCAGATGTTACCACAGTAGAGGAGTGCACTGAGGACACAGGCTTGGTAGATCATGGTTTGGTGTTTCTCAATTTGGTTACTGTAGTTTCACATGCTTACTCAGCTCAGACATTACAGCTGCAGCTTTTGTGATGTGGGTGTCGGTGGCAGCATCAAGTGACAGATTGCTGATGATTGTGGAGCCGAGGTATGTGGAGCCTAGATACGTGAAGCTATCAACAACCTCCAGTGTCACATGGTCACATGCAGCATGGATTCATGAAGGGAAAGTCGTGTTTGACTAATTTACTGGATTTTTATGAAGATGTAACGAGTGCGGTTGACAGAGGGGAACCGGTGAATGTGGTGTTTTTTGATTTCCAGAAGGCGTTCGATAAGGTGCCTCACAAAAGGTTGCTGCAGAAGATTAAGGTACACGGAGTTGGGGGTAAAGTGTTAGCGTGGATTGAGGATTGGCTATCTAACAGGAAGCAGAGAGTTGGAATAAATGGGTGCTTTTCTGGTTGGCAGTTGGTGACTAGTGGCGTGCCGCAGGGATCGGTGCTGGGGCCTCAACTGTTTACCATATACATAGACGATCTGGAGGAGGGGACCGAGTGTAGGGTAACAAAGCTTGCGGATGACACAAAGATGAGTGGGAAAGCGAATGCGGAGGAGACGGAAAGTCTGCAGAGAGATTTGGATAGGCTGAGTGAGTGGGCGAGGATCTGGCAGATGGAGTATAACGTTGACAAGTGTGAGGCTATCCACTTTGGAAGGAATAATAGTAAAATGGACTATTATTTAAATGGCGAAAAATTACAACATGCTACTGTGCAGAGGGACCTTGTGCATGAATCGCAAAAACTCTGTTTGCAGGTGCAGCAGGTAATCAAGAAGGCAAATGGAATCATAGAAATCATAGAAACCCTACAGTGCAGAAGGAGGCCATTCGGCCCATCGAGTCTGCACCGACCACAATCCCACCCAGGCCCTACCCCCACATATTTTACCCACTAATCCCTCTAACCTACACATCCCAGGACTCTAAGGGGCAATTTTTTAACCTGGCCAATCAACCTAACCTGCACATCTTTGGACTGTGGGAGGAAACCGGAGCACCCGGAGGAAACCCACGCAGACACGAGGAGAATGTGCAAACTCCACACAGACAGTGACCCGAGCCAGGAATCGAACCCGGGACCCTGGAGCTGTGAAGCAGCAGTGCTAACCACTATGCTACCGTGCCGCCCTTTATGTTGGCCTTTATCGCGAAGGGGATGGAGTATAAAAGCAGGGAGGTCTTGCTGCAATTGTACAAGGTACTGGTGAGGCTGCAACTAGAGTACTGTGTGCAATTTTGGTCCCCTTGTTTGCGAAAGGATATTTTGGCCTTGGAGGGAGTACAGAGAAGGTTCACCCGGTTGATACCGGAGATGAGGGGGTTAGCTTATGAGGAGAGGTTGAGTAGATTGGGCCTGTACTCATTGGAGTTTAGACGGCTGAGGGGAGATCTTATAGAGACATATAAGATAATGAAGGGGCTAGACAGGGTAGAGGTAGAGAGATTCTTTCCACTTAGAAAGGAAACAAGAACTAGAGGACACAGTCTCAAAATAAGGGGGAGTCAGTTTAGAACAGAGTTGAGGAGGAACTTCTTCTCTCAGAGGGTAGTGAATCTCTGGAATTCTCTGCCCATTGAAGTAGTGGAGGCTACCTCGTTAAATATGTTTAAGACACAGGTAGATAGATTTCTGATCAATAAGGGAATTAAGGGTTATGGGGAGCGGGCGGGTAAGTGGAACTAAACCACTATCAGATCAGCTATGATCTTATTGAATGGCAGAGCAGGCTCGAGGGGCTAGATGGCCTACTCCTGCTCCTATTTCTTATGTTCTTATGTTCTTATGGTCAGTGCTGATAGGTGGCGGTATGGCAACATCCTGGACCGTGACATTAGTCTTCCTGATGCTGATGGTCAAACTAAACTCTTTGCAGGTGTGAGAGAGTCTGTCCATTTGTCACTGAAGATATTCCTCAGTGTGGAATGTCAGTGATGTGAACCTGGCGCACATTTGCCTTGGATCTTAGGTGAGGAAGGCTGAACAGTTCTGTCAGTTCCGGTGTGTAAGTGAACACTCTCTGTAGGTGACCTGAAGGCAAATGACAGCAGCAGAGAGAGGAATATGCCAAAGTGTCAGTGCCAGAACACAACCCTGTTTGACCTCACTGTGGGCATCAAAGGGTTCTGATGTTGCCCCAGCTGAGCTGACCTTACCCATCATGTTATCATGGGAGGAGGAAATCACATTGAGCAGTTTTGGTGGGCAGTCAATTTTCTCCATCAACTTTAACAAACCGTCACTGCTCATGTGATCAGATGCCTTGGTGAGATTGAGGAAGGCAATATAAAAGATCTCCATTGTTCACGGCATTTCTCCTGTCGCTGTCAGGCTGTGAAGATGATGTCAATCGTAGACCTTCCAGTTGTGAAACCTCACTGGGATTCAAGGTATTGTGATGTCACCAGGCATTGTGGGATTGCTATAGGTGCGCTGGAGTTCGTTATCCAGATACAATATAAAGGTGATAGTGTACTGACCAAAACAGGAAAAAAGGAAATAAACACCTAGCTTTTCCTTGAGTCTCACTTTCTACACAGCTTTGCACAGAGTGAATCCTTCCTTCTCCAAGCCAACCTCCTCTAATTCACAGCTAGGCTTCTCCCACATCAGGACTCGGTACACTGCTTATACAGTCTGATGAGGCTGCTCAGCTGATCCTCATTCCACTGATTCCTCATCAGTCTGTCATGTGACTTCCTGTGGCCAGCTTAGTGGGGAAAGCTCATATCCAGAAACTGGAGGCCATTAGGAAGGAAATCCCTACCTTCGGGGGCATAGCCCCTGGTGACACCACAGTAGATAGTGTTCAATCAGGATCTACAGTCCGACAGGGGCGGCACGGGCAAATATTTTTCCCACAGTGCTCTACAAGGAGCTGCCTTGATAATTGTTGCAATTGTTCTTGTCAGGGTCACAATCTTTGCATCACTCATATCCTGGGGCACTTCCCCTTCCCTCCTGCAGGGAAAGAGGTTTGTGCGGATGCTGTAGGTGCCAGTTTCCTGTGTGTTCCTGCACAGTAACAATGAGAGGACTGAAGGAAATTGTTGGTTCTGCATCCAAAATGTTTGCTCACAAACACATCACCCTCGTTCATAGAAATCATAGAAACCCTACAGTACAGAAAGAGGCCATTCGGCCCATCGAGTCTGCACCGACCACAAACCCACCCAGGCCTTACCCCTATATCCCAACATATTTACCCACTAATCCCTCTAACCTATGCATCTCAGAACACTAAGGGCAATTTTTTTTAGCATGGCCAATCAACCTAACCCGCACATCTTTGGACTGTGGGAGGAAACCGGAGCACCCGGAGGAAACCCACGCAGACACGAGGAGAATGTGCAAACTCCACACAGACAGTGACCCAAGCCGGGTATCGAACCCAGGTCCCTGGAGCTGTGAAGCAGCAGTGCTAACCACTGTGCTACCGTGCCGTTCAATTCCACAGCTCAATAAATTTAACAAAAATGAAGAACGCAGGATGGGTTCATTTGCATTTCAAGTTGAAGCAGGTTCTTTAGAAAATGGTTGCGCCCCTCAACTCGATTCCTCTAAGCATCAAAGTTCGTTCCCATTGGTATCTTTCCTGTGGCAATGCTGCCAAGGTGCATTCAGAAAGTTTATTCATTGTGGGTGAAGAGTTGTCTGAATTCAACAGTTATTTCACAGATAATCAAACATCCACATCTGCTAACGTTATTGACACACCAGTCACAATGAGTATCTGAACTTGAACAGTGTCAGTGACTGTTAACTCTCCTCTGAAATAATTAGCAAGCCTCTTACTTGTATCAAACTCCTGTGTAGAGGAACAGCCTTCTTCATCACTTACTCAGCAAAAACTAGGGTCAGTCAAGAAATGGCAGCCCTTCCAAAGGCACCCACACACTAAGAATTAATTATTATAAACCTTTCTACTCATAGAATTATCATTTATAATATTCCTCTCATTCGAAGTTCATGTTTATCTTGAATAATTATTCATCAAACTTCTAAGGATTTGATAAGCTGCCTCTGCACAGCGATTACAGCTTTTCAATGAAAATCTTTGAGCCCATCTCAGCCTTTCTGTGTAAAGCTGTATAAAGAGCTAGGTATTTACACCATGGCATGGTGGCATAGTGCTGAGCACTGCTGCCTCACAGCTCCAGGGACCCGGGTTCAATTCCGGCCTTGGGTAACTGTGTGAAGTTTGCATGTTCTCCCCGTGTCTGCATGGGTTTCCTCGGGGTGCTCCGATTTCTTTCCAAAGGGAAGCTCAGGTTAGATGGATTAGCCATGGGAAATGTGTGGGGTTACAGGTGAAAGGGTTAATAGTCACGCAAGTTTAAAAATCACACAGGCTGAAAAACAAAGGTTTTCCTATAAGAGCCGTCACAGACAGACACCAAGGCCATTAGTCTGGCAAAGCACAGAAATCAGGTATCTGTAATTGGAAAATGGGACTGATACACAGGTACAGAAATGAACGGTACTTGAAATTTTCATGCTGATTGTATATTATAATGAAGCGAGCATGAAGTGATTGTGATTGGTTTGTGCTAATTACTTGTAATCAATTTTGAAAACTTTAATTGCCTCTGTATCCTGGAATACGCCACTCTGGCTAGCTATAGGGATGTGAACCGTAGCTTTCCAGCGTCCTTACTACAGCTTGTGTTAAAACAGCTGTTTAAGAGAACTCCGTTACTTGTCAGGTTACTCAAAGGGTAAAGTTGTGATCAATTAAAAGGCTGACAAAGCCCGTCGCAACACGGGGGTAGGGTCGGGGAGAGGGCCTGGGTAAGATACTCCGTCAGAGAGTTGGTGCAGACTTGATGGGCTGAATGGCCTCTTCTGCACTGTAGGGATTCGATGATTTGCAAAGTAATGTCAGCTTCTGCAGGTCCTCACTGTGAGACTTCATTTTAATTTCACTTTGGTGAATTTCAACAGGGATTTTAATGCACGTCCCCACAATTTAATATCATTTTGATGCAGCAATGAGCTACTGCAGTCCTCATAGGGTTAACATCCTACATTTGAAAATGCTGTTTTAAAGGTTCGTAGGACACACTGAAAGTCTTTACCAATCTGATTTGAATCAATTTTTTTCCCTGCAAGTTATTTTTGAACTAGCCTCAGGATGTGGGAGATTTTTTTTAAACTCCAATTTAACATCAGAGGAAATGAATTTATACCATTTGTATGGTGTATTTTAATTTAAAACAGTAGTGCAAACAAAACATTTTGAAATCATTTAATCGTTACTTTGTCTTGTGTAAACCGCAGTCTATGACGCTCTGATTTGTGCAGGTAAATGAGCCTCTTGCATTCCAATTGAATTAGCTGGCCTGCATTTCGCTGCAATACCACATTTGCCCATTTGCTGTTCGAAACATCGGGTTTGACAACTCGTCAGAATGGGAATGGGGAGGTCGGAGTCACCGCTAGTTAAAAAGCAGTGGGAGAAGATGACTTTCCAGGAATACACTGGAAATTTAACATCATCAAAAAGATCAAATTTCCAGTAACTCTAAGCTAAACAGTTTTGAAATAAATTATTGCAGGAAAGCGTCAGCCAATCGCAACTGGTTTCCAAATATGTGTATTTCTGTTTAATTCATAAATTTTTACTCATTCACGTTCCAATTGCAATATTGTCTGAGAGATTTAACGGGAGAATATCACAGAATGAGTGCAGGATTGTGTATGAGAGCACATCGTGAGTTTCCTGACATTCAAAGGTACACAGTTACGTTCCATCATGGACAAGTCAAAAAGTGCTCTTTTTTTAGCCATCTTGGCTGAAGCATATGAAAGTCTGACATATTCCCAGTTGCCCTTTCTCACATTTCTCTGTGCGTGAATCACAGTTAGAAGATAACTCTGTTCTGTTCAATGGGCTGTAACCCATAGCAGTGTTCATCTCAGGATAAGAAGTCTCATTGTTCACTCTGCTTCAAAACAAGACAAAGGACGCTGTGCAGGAGGTTTGGAGTTTGAAAAGTTGACACAAATCCATCCTCTGAACTCACTGATATATCACAAAGGCTACTCCTGCCATTACTCACTGCCTGTTTTGCATTAAAGGTCTATAAAAGGGTTTCAGTGGAAAATACCTGACATGATGCAAACTGGATATCGGTATTTCATTACAGAGGATTTATGGAAATAGGCCATTCAGCCCAGCTGGTCTGTGCCAGCATGTTAAACAATGTGACTTGCACACAGCGCAGTATATTTCAGTATATACTCCCACCCACATTGTCTGCCATTGGCAGGTGTTCAAAGGATTTACAACCTGATACTCAACCTGTTTGACCACATTATGAACACACCTTATTCGTGGTATAGATTTCAATTATTCATCTCATAACATAGTAACAAAAGGCTGCTATTTTATATCTCAGATCTGTAGTGTTGACATCAGTTTCTACATATGTAAGAACTTTATTGACAGTGATTTAAAATATCTCTGCAGTCTATCTGCCCTCCTGCTTACAGCCCAGGCTGCCAGTTCCTTCTACAGCCTTGTTCACTTTTAACCAGGCATAAATAATCAAGCACAGTGAGCATCATACAGTGAGGAAAGAGTCCATTCAGCCCATCGAGTCTGCACCGACCACATTCCCACCGAGACCCTATTCCCGTAACCCCATATATTTACCCTGCTAATCCCCTGACACTAAGGGGCAATTTATCATGGCCAATCAACTTAACCTGCACATCTTTCAGACTGTGGGAGGAAACCGGAGCACCCGGAGGAAACCCACGCAGACGCGGGGAGAACGTTCAGACTCCACACAGACAGTGACCCGATGCCGGAATTGAACCCAGGTCCCTGGAGCTGTGAGGCAGCAGTGCTAACCGCTGTGCCACTGTGTGGTCTTCAAAACAAACACACTCGCATAATCAAACACAGAATAACTCTAGTTGATCAATAACCACCATTTAGCACTGATGTAGAGAGCCTAGTCAATTAGCAATCCACCTTGCTGGATACTGAGAAGCACAAGTAGTCTTTTTTCTTAATTGATCCATCTTGAACCATTTTGCAAACATGCCCAGATTTAGGGCTAGTTGTCGAAGGCATAATAATTAAAATAGTCCGACTCTCCATCTGTGGGAATAACAGCATGTGCTCGAAAGCCAGAGAGTGCGATTTGCGCCAGTGAATTTCTGAATTCCGATCTTACCGGCCCCTCACTGGGGGAGTTGCGTGAAATACGCCACAGGACTGCAGAAAGCTCATTTTATTGCATTAGCATGTCATTAGCGAGCACTCTCTCTCTGGGACTCCCCCCTCCCTTTCACTGGATAGTCAGTGGGTGCCAGGGTGACATCACTGGCGCCATTTACAAGAGGTTGACCTGGACGTGAACCCATCCTGGGGGACTCCCCGGGGTCATAAAAGTAAGTGTCACAGCTCCTGCTTTACACGCCGGTTTTCTCACTGCAAAAAGCACTCAGCCATCTTTTGGCAAGATTTCGCCCCTCGACATTACCAGCACATGAATCACCCTCAATTTTGTGATAATCAGACTTACAGAATT
This sequence comes from Mustelus asterias, assembly GCF_964213995.1. Classification (NCBI taxonomy): domain Eukaryota; kingdom Metazoa; phylum Chordata; class Chondrichthyes; order Carcharhiniformes; family Triakidae; genus Mustelus; species Mustelus asterias. Next base: position 3,265,493 of record NC_135806.1, read on the forward strand.
GCTGTGGCACAGCAGGAGGCCATTCAGCCCATCTTGTCTGCACCAGCTCTCCAAAGGAGCACCATGACTAAGTACCATTGCCCCATCTTTTCCCTGGGCCCCTGTACATTGTTTCCATTCAAATAATTATCTAATAGCCTCTTGAATATCTCAATTGAACCTGCCTTCAAAACGCTTCCAGGCAGCGCATTCCAGACCCAAGCCACTCGCTGTTTGAAAAATTTTTTTCTCACATCACATTTAATTCTTTTGTAAATCAATTTAAATCTGTGCCCCCTCATTCTTGATTGTTTTACGAGTGGGAACAGTTTCTCCCGATCTACTCTGTCCAGCCCCCTCATGATTTTAAACATCGCTATCAAATCTCCCCTTAGCCTTCTTCTCTCCAGGGAGAACAGTCCCAACCTCTCCAATCTATCCTCATAACTGAAGTTCCTCACCTCTGAAACCATTCTTCTGCACTCTCTCCAATACGTTCACATCCTTCCTATAGTGCGGCACCCAGAACTGTGCACAATATTCCAGCTGAGGTCTAACTAGTGTCACATATAAGTTCAGCTCTTGTACTCTGTTCCCCTATTAATAAAGTCCACGATACTATATGCTTTATTAACTGCTCTCTCCACCTGTCCTTCCACATTCAATAACCTATGCATGTTAACACCCAGGTCTCTCTGCTCCTGCACCCCTCACAGAATTTTATTCCGAATTTTGTCTTGACTCTCCATGTTCTTCCTGTCAAAATAACTCACCTCACACTTGTCCACATTCAACTCCATCCACCACCTATCTGCTCATTCCACCAACTTGTCTATATCCTTTTGAAGTTCTACACTGTCCTCCTCATAGTTTACAATACTTCCAGTACAAAAAGAAAGATGATCTTACAAAGGATGATGCCCTTGCTTCATGGGCACAATCAGGGATAAATATAGAGCTGTGTTGGCAAACCAAAAGCTATTTTAAATCTTTTGAAACAATTGTGGGTTTATTTCAGCTGGCCACACTCGGAGCACTTGGTAACATATTCACATTTCTGTTTTACCAAATTCCACTCCTTTAATTAACTTAAGCAAGTTATAAAACAGACTTGCTCACAAATCTTTTTGTTGAGGATATTTATCTCTCTCACTCTCAGTCGCTATTTATATCTCTTTCCATTTCTACTTTTCTATTCTCTCCCTCTGTCTGGACCAGTGGTTCCCAAACTTTTTTCACTGGGCTGCACTTTCGGAATAAAAATTTGCGCCACACCCGAATTTTTTATTGATAAGAAATACATTCAAAAACACAAAAAAACAACTCCGAGCAGTGCTTGATTCATAACATAGAACACAACTACTTTATAATATGATCATGGGACATCCAGAAAGTATAAAACAATGCTTGTTTAAACCATGTTTAAATGTTTCTTTGATTGTCCTTGAATCTTCCCGCCACACATGCCATCCTCTCTCGCCGCACCAGTGTGGCGCGCCGCACCCTTTGGGAACCACTGGTCTCCACATCTAGTCACATGAGAGCATGTGTTGGTGTACATGGATACATCAGGTGTCCTAAAGAGACACCAGGACTGAGTTTAATTTGGGTGGCAGGAATTGGGATGTAGGGCTGGGAGTAGGGGCAGTTTGGAATCAATCGCATTCCAACTCTGACTCCCCAAGCTGGTGGGAGCAACATCAGAGTCAGTGTGGGCTGGGGAATGGATTTGATCGAATGATACCGTACAGGAGGTCTTTCAGGTCATTGAGCTGTGTCACTGTGTTACCTCAAGTATTTATCCAATTCTGCTTTGGAAGCTCCTGTTGAATGTGCTTCCACAGCCTTTTTTGATCTGATTTGATTTATTATTGTCACATGTATTAGTATACGGTGAAAAGTAATGTTTCATGTGCGCTATACAGACAAAGCATACCGTTCATAGAGAAGGAAAGGAGAGGGTGCAGAATTTGTGTTACAGTCATAGCTAGGGTGTAGAGAAAGATCAACTTAATGCAAGGTAGGTCCATTCAAAAGTCTGATGGCAGCAGGGAAGAAGCTGTTCTTGAGTTGGTTGATACGTGACCTCAGACTTTTGTATCTTTTTCCCGACGGAAGAAGGTGGAAAAAAATATATCCAGGGTGTGCGGAATTTTCAAGCAGACAATTCCAGATCACAGCAATGCACTGTGCAAAAGCAAATCTCCTCACCCTCCCTGTGGTTCTTTTGCCAGTTGGCTTAAATCTGAGTCCCTCTGGTCACAGACCCTCCTGCCTCTGGTGACAGTATTTACTCTATCGAAATCCTTCATAATGTTGACACCTCTATAAATGCTTCCCTTAACCTTCTCTGCTCCAAGGAGAACATTCCCAGCTTCTCCAGTCTCTCCACAGCAAGAAGCCCCTTGTTCCTAACGCTATTCTAATAAATCCCCTCTGCAGCCTCTCCAGGACTTTGGCATTTGTTTTTAAATTTGAAAGCTTGTTTCAAAAAATATCCCATTTCAGTTTCAAATAAATGTATTTGTTCCCTGCAGTTTTTGTCTTTGTTTTCAGCTTGTGGATGACTTGTGCAATCCGTGTATCCGTGTGGAAGTGGTGACGGACTCTCTCCAGGACCCGGGAATGATGCAGCTTCCACACTGAAGTTCAATGCACAATTCCAGGATTCTGACCCGGCAAATTGTGAGTGTCTGCCTGCACTGGGGTGGTGTGTGAAACAGTGTGGAGCGGGGGCATGGGCTGGATTGAATTGACACTAAAGTAGATACAGGGGACATAAGGGGCTAAGGGGGTGGGTAGAACAGCATAATTTGGCATGGGAAATATGAGGGACATGGGGATTAGTGGGAACAAGGGTTGGCAGGGATGGGGCATGGGCAGTGGGGTGAGGGC